>NC_088603.1:155387346-155708138 GCF_036013475.1 Columba livia | reverse complement strand
CCCAGTCTGACTGTTGCAGTTCTCTTCAGGCAGGTCCAGAAGCCAAAAGCCACCTAGAATATACAGGTCCTCTCTTCTATGATCTTTATTTCTTTATTTTAGGTAGCCTTAAGATTTAGTTCATTAGGATGTGCCGATCTAGCCAATCTGAGACATTTGATGTAGTACAAAACTCTGTACAGATAAGCAGAGAGAGTAGAATGTTATACCACAGATTGTCTTCATTTGAATAGCCAGCAGAGATGCAAACCTTTTTCTTTTTCCCCTTGAAGACATTTTTGTCATTTAGTTTGTCTCCATTCTTAAAAGTAAACAACAAGAGTGTAACTGACTGTTTCTCATTTTATATTGCCTCCTGTGAAATATGCACTGCCTGCACTCCCCTGTAGAGCTTGCTGATTTTTATAGCTAGTTTTAACATGAAGACTCTTGTGCTAAAGAGTAGGGATAATATGACATTTGAAAAGCCTTCTGAGAAAAAAAAAAGAAAAAGAAAAAAAAAAAAAAAGACAGCAAAGTGGATAGCGCTGAAAAATCATTCTCAACCTGAGATAATTTGAGCAGCTCTGTGCCAGTGTTGTTCCACTATCAGTGACAGGTGCTTCAGACAGAATGTTTGCTAAGTATCCAAATATATCAGTGGTTGTCTCTCTCTAGAGAGACATTCTTATCTCTGCTAAGGCTGACCCGTAGAAAGGTTATTCAGAGAAAATCATCAAGAATAATATCCTGCTGGCCACCATCACACCTCTGGTGAGTGAGAATGCCAGGGAGGATTAAGAGATCTCGATGAGTTAAAAAAGCAGCAGGCAGATCCCTTCACAGCAGGTTCCGCCCTAGAAGCGGCACCTGCACTATTCCATCATTGTCCTCATCTTAATGGAAGAGGTGACAGACTCGCGGGCTGCAAGCAGTTTGAAGCATCATTGGCTGGTGTCCTCAGTGGAGATGATGCTAAAGATGCTTGGGTTGCAGCACAAGCTTCCTCTGAGAGTTTGTGCAAAGGCCACTGCCTGATTTACTCCTCTGTCTTTCTCTTTCCTGAGCAGACAATTGGGGAGACAGTGTCTCTTGTACTGTCTTCCCCTGGAGGTCTAATAAAAAGCACATTTACCTTCAGGAGTGCTGAGAGCAGGGGGGTTCTTCTCTCCCAAACAAGTGTCACTTTTTGTATTTACAGAGTACATAACACTGCAGGAACATTCATGTAAAAGCAGGAGGGAGGCAGAGAGATTTTTTTTTTAACAAGGGCAGCTATTTTGAACTTTGCCAGAAAGAACACAAAATAACATCATATAATTTTAAAGTTTTGGGTTTCCAATAGATACGCAGTGACCTTTTCTCTCCAGCTGTGAAGACAGGAATTAAGTGGTCAAATGGAGGAACAGAATTTAGTAACCAGGTTTTCAGAGATGCTCAGGGTACTTCTACTTAGAATATAGAAACCATTCCATGAAATGAAGCAGATAAGGTATTAGGTCATGTCATAACGTGCCAGCTTTGCTATTCCTGTAATAAGGCATAGCAGAGAGGCAATAAAAAGCAGCTAAGGGATAATAACTTCTTAAGCCACCTCCACTGTCTGATCAGAGAATGTGAGATTGTAAATACTTAAATAGTATTTAACTCACCAGCACTCTTGAGTATCAGTTGAAAAACACTGAAGTAGAAGTTTTATTTGTTTTTGTGTTCATTAACTCCAGAAAAGAAAGTGACAGATCACAGAATCACAGAATCACAAAATGTTAGTGATTGGAAGGGACCTCAAAAGATCATGCACTGAACTTATGACCAGTGTTGTCTGTGTGAAAGGCAATGTCCTTAAATAAACGAAGAAGAATAATTTAAGTGATTGGAGTGAAATTTCTGATTACTTTTATATTATGGAGTCATTCAAGAAGCATTATTTTTGGCAATCGTGATGTAAAATCACTAGATGTACTCTTTAACACTCATACTTCTTTCTGTTCTACCCCTTCTTTGTACTGATCTAAACTATGATCAGGATCTAAAACACACCTAGCTAAATATTATTCACACTTCCTGCATTGGGATGTACATATCCATATGCATGTACTGAAAGGAGATTGAGATGCCAGTAAGTAGATCAAATGGAGAAGGGAGAGGTAAACAGACGTGATTTGAGCTGCTAAAACAAATGACCCTCTAACTATGTCTTTAGGTTCATAACAATACATGCCATTAAAAAATAGATAAATAAATAAATAAATATACATATCTATATAACTCTATCCACAATATTGTATTTGACAGCCTCCAACATTAGCAAATGTCAGAGGAGAGTTGATGGCTCTGTAGACCTTTTACTGGCTTATTGTATTTTTTTGACGTATATAAGTATTCCAAATTTCTGTCATTGTAAAACACTTTGATTTCTGAGGCATCAATTCAATCTTTGTCTGTTTTATATGCTCTCATTTCCAAAAAATCCATCTTGTTTTATGGACTGTGATAATGATTGTATGTGTGAGAAGGAAAGCAGGGCTAGTGATAGGAAAGAGAGGAAGAAGAAACATATTTTTAGACAATATTTTAAACATTTTTCAATTTCTTTTTTTTATGCCTACTGTCAGCTTCACAAGCTGGTCCACTAAGACAAAATATGTTGTCTCTTACTGATTCAAATATCCTCTCAATTTCTGTCAGTGCAGTGGTTCAAGTGTAAGCAAAACTTTATAGCTATTTACTTTAGTTTTTAAAGGATGTGACAAACACACAAATCCCTACCGGTAGTGGCACAGACTGTAAGTTTGCTGTAAGTATATAATGAGAAGGAAGAGTTATTCCCTGATGCACTGATGCTGGTTTCAGAGAGACTTAATGAGACATCCACCTGCCAAACACTGATGTGCAAGTTAAAGGGAATGGAGACTGTGTTTAAATTTCCTCCATGAAAATGTTCAGACTTCCTTGCTCATTGCTCATGTATAAATGTGTGCAGAAAAAGGGTGGAGGAGGATGTTTACAGACTTATTTGATCCAGATGTGTTACAGTGTTGAGGAATATCAGGATATGTTTTTTCTTCTGCAAATTGGCATCTCAGACTTTCCTTCAAACAAAACTTCTTTACATTCATCATTCTAGCATTCATTGAAAACTAGTTTAATGCTTAGATATATGAGTATCCTTTTGAGCTCTTCTTTACTATTAGTTTCTTCTGATCACCTCTCCCAGTTATTAAATAAGGTAATAGATTTTATCGGGGGGTTCTATGTATCAAAATCAGCAGGGCTGTAATAATAATTAAAGGGAACAATACAATTAATGCATAAGTAGTTCTTTATTTTAAAACTCACAATCCCTATGCACATTCCCAGTTGTAGCATGCCAATTTGTTATTCTTTTTTTTTTTTTTTTTGCTATGGGGAAGTGAGTTGAAGGACCATGGAAAAAATGCTTCCTTAATAGCACATGCACAATTTGACATTAGGGTTTTATTCAGCCAGACAAGCTAATGGGTCATATAAGTGTCAGAGACATTATCATTTACAATTATCCCTAACAGCTTGCTTAACACAGCACATTTTCAAAAGGCATGGCTTTCCACTTCACAGGGAGCCTTATGCATGCCAATCTGCAGACACTTCCCGTGCAAGCAAAAGTTACCATCTAATTAAAAAAAGGTAAAATAGTCCTCATGATCCTGATAAACTGCTTGATTCAGCTGTCTAAACTTCAGTCTCTAGTGTCATTTTAAATATCTTTTTGCATCATGCTTGGCATCCTGCTGCAGGTTTTCTGTGAGCTCTCTGTCACATCTGCCCACTCCTGCAGATGTCTCATGTATTCTGTGCAACAGCTGTCTCAACCCATAATAACTATGTTAAGATATAGCTTAGTGTTACTTGCCTTATAGCTTGGGTTTTTTTTAATGCTGTAGGGAAGATTCATGGTCTAATAAATTGAGCATAGTGTTAACATTGTTTTTCAGAGGTCAGAGGTGGAACACTGAGTGTCAGGGCCCTGAGTGAACCAGCAGGCTCTGATTGCTCTGGCCAGCCTGAAAACAGCTTCTATAATCCTCCTCTGCAAACTCATTCTCCTCCCTTCCATCCTAGGGATTTAGCCGTCTGTGTTCAGGATCAGCCTTCAAATGAGGCAGCTGTGTAGCCCTAGGGCAGACAGTTAAGTCCTATAGGAAGCCTGATCCAGGACCTTCACCTGTGCTTGTACCCTCTGCCCTGTTCAGGAGCTGCATTTGAGCTCCAGCCCCTACTCCTGGTCTTTGCCTGAGCTGCACTGCAGGTACTCGGCCTTGCACCTTGATCCTGACTTGCTGGCTTGAACTCAGACTTGACTCATCATTAGGACTAATGTGGTGATCACTGCTCTGTGCAACCCCTCGTTGCTGTCACCAGAGATGCCTTGCTCTTCTGTTTTAGGAACTATGAAACCCCTTGTCTGGAAGAACCCTGCCCTGCCTGCCTGGCTGTCATCTGGGGTTCATGGCTCCCCTTCTTCTGCAGAGCAGACACTTTCATTGCTCTCTGACACTAAGGATAAAGGATTTGTCCACCAAATGCTCTGGAAACCATCTACTATGTGTCACTACATCATACTGCAGATTATAGCAATGCATTTGCAAAACAGACTCATGAAAGTGCTTATTTATAGTAAGAATCTGTGCACTCTTCCTCATTGTCCTATTGCTACGTGACAAACATGAACATGTCAGTATGATTCAGATTAAACAATGTTAAAATATCCATTGGGAATGTTTAGATAGTTTTTCTTAACCTGAATTTGTGACTTGTGGTGACACCTTGTGCTTTGCCATTCCTCCACAGGAGGAAAAGAAATAACACAAAGTTAAAACCTAATCCTGAAGAAAAAGGTAAGTCCCTGCCAGTGCCTGGCAGCTGTCATGAAAAGAGACGTGGCGAAGCTCAGAAAGGAGAATGCCAGACCTTGGCCACTGAAAATGTAGGTCCCTTCCCACTGAATTATTCATTCTATTCTATTCTATTCTATTCTATTCTATTCTATTCTATTCTATTCTATTCTATTCTATTCTATTCTATTCTATTCTATTCTGTTCCGTTCTGATTACCTTTGTTTAATAAAAATCTGCGTTAATATAATGACCGTTTGACCAAGTGACAACATTTGACAGAACAATTTTAGCATATAATTTACATATATGAAGACAGTTGAATGCATCCAGCAGATAGAACTACTTTCCCTGTCTGAAGACATTAGACAATTCTACCTGCCTCCTGACAGCTCCTGAGGTGAAGGAAAGCAGTAATTTCACTTTCAGCAACGACAAGAGAAACAGGCAGGATTGGGCAGTTTCTGCAGTAAAATGTCAGCTATTTGTGCATTTACAAATCAAACTGAATGCCTGTTACACGAGTTGCTAGTGCCATGCTACATCTTAGCCAGGTGAAAATCCGCCCCTCTTAAATGCAGATGTAATTCCTGTGTCTTTCATTCCTTCTGTAATTGTGCTCTGTGAGTGACTGAGCAGCTTGCTTGAGAGGAAAAATGAAAGAAAGGAGGGAAAAGAAAAGGATAGAATGTTTATTTTATTGGTCAATGATTATCACCCTTCACTGACAGGTGGTTTTTACTTAGGTCACTGATGTGTGCACACTCAGACAATCCTTATTATCTGAGCAATCACAAACAAAAGGGAATGAAGGGAACAAGGATCTGGGAACAATATGGGAGCTGCAAACTATCAAAACAACTTAGTACACTTCGCAGATGTGACAGAGTAGATTGCTGAAGGTACACAAGTAGCTGGCTCTTATGTGAAAGAGACAGAAAGACGTTTGTCTGCTGACCGTAACAAGCAAAGGTCTCTCATTCCAAATACAGGAGTCACTGGAGTGACATTCACCTAAAACAGCCAAATTTTGAATTCATGGGTATGTACCATATCTTTTTGCTGGGTTTGCTAGATTAAATATTCCAAAAGGACACTAAGGAATATCCATGCTTGTATGCTAATAACATTAGTGCATGTGTGTGGTTTTGTTTTGTTTTGTTTTGTTTTGTTTTGTTTTGGTGTTTTGTTTTGTTTTGTTTTGTTTTGTTTTGTTTTTGTTGTTGGTTGGTTGATTGGGGTTTTGTTTGGCTTGATTTTGTTTTATTTTTTTTCACTCTTGATGAACTCCTCTACGACCATAACAAGACTTTATAAATTATACATAGTAACCCTATAAACATCTGGTTATCTGGTGGGTTGTGGAGGAAAACACTCAATGCTCAGCATGAGTCACTGGACTAGAGAAATGCTATGGCTTTATGACCTTACAGCCATATGCAGCATATTTATAAAGACATTCCACACTAATGCACAGTCAGCACAAGGAATAACTTTTCTCAGTGCAAGGTTTTTTGTTTGTTTTTGCCCTGGCTGAATCAAGGCTCCAAGCCTTAGGTGACAAAGTGTGTTTTTTGGGCCTTACCCTAGGGTTAAATTACACAGTGTTTGATCCAGGGTGTAGTCATACTGTGTGCACCTGACACAGTCACGCTAGGTAAGACTGGGACATACAGATCAGTTGAACAAAGTCCTGGCAAATTGTCTGAAGGGGATTTTTCTGGAAGATTATTTCATATTTCATATTATTATTATTCATATGCTGAATGGCTAAAAGCAGTGAAAGGGCAGTCGAACTATTCAGAGAGACAGTGAGGAATCTTCAGTGAATTCCTTGTTATTTTTAAAGCCAAAGCCATGTGGAGCAGGAGACATTCCTTTTGTAACACCCAAGAGCTGACTAACTGCCTCCAGGAGGGGAGAGTAGCATTAACAACCGCCTGTTCTGAAACATCGGTGGACACTGCCACAGAAATTGAGAGATGTGTAAGTAACAAGGTAATGTCTCAGCAGATAAGTTCACTACGATACTGTTCCTCCAGCTCAGGATCAAAATGGGGAGACCTCATGATGCACTGGTGTTCATCTGCAGTCAGTACCACTTATTGTCAGGATTGGAGCTGCTACCAAGACAAGCTCTTGGGAAAGAAACACTGTGAGGAACAAGTGAAAATTCCCCTGAGTTTGGAGAGTCTAACCCAATGACCTTATTGTTCTTCTTCCTTCCAGAGTGCACTCTGCTGTCACTTACATGACTAATACTTTGCATCCTCATGTTGGCTTTCATCAGGGAATATTGAGGAATTTTATAAGCATTAATGGATTAAGTTTTACTCCACCTAAAGGAAGGATACTAAATGATATTAATTGCAGTGATATTTGGTTGCTGCCTCTCCATGATAGGGATGATGTCACCTTAGATGGCTTAAATCCCTAACTACATTTATGATGCTGTGATTCTACAAATATGTGAAACAGAAATATATGTTTGCCCTGAAATACTCCTTAAGCCACTGGCAAGAGGTGGCATAAGACACAACCCGACATGTTCTGTCAAGCTCTAAACTCCAGCCCAGGCCCTCCCTCTTCATTTGCCACAGAGCAAGGACACTTTCTCTGCATTCTGAGAACACTTTTGCCATTTAGTAGAAGAAAGGAAAAAACAAAAACAAACAAACAAACAAAAAAGAGACAACCCAAATCTATCAATACTCAGGCACCTGATTTTGATCTGCTGTTTGGCACATTTCAGGAGCTGGAATTCAGAGCTAAGACTGATTTCTGCTTCCAGACTGCACAGTTTTCCTGGTACATAGTGTTCTCTCCAAAAAATGCAGAAACCACTTTTCTACTGGAGACTTAGCGGCTGGAGTATAGACGCATTCTTCAGCCTTACAAAGCAACTCATGAGCATGGTCCAAAAAATAAATACAGCATTATATTTTTTGATGAGGAAATGGATTTTGTGAGAGCTTGGATCTTACTGGAACATCTTTTCTCACTCCTGTTTCAAGGTCTTATCCACATCTTACCTTTAAAAATCTACTTTCTCTGCAGCTACTTATTTCTGTTACGCTACCACATTGTAAAACACAACAGCTTTCATTACTTATCCTTTAAATTCTTTTAAACTCCTATTCTCTAGTCTGAGAAGTCAGTAACATTGTTGATATCATCTCCTAGGGAATTCAGTTATTGCTGAGTTGTGTTTTGGATTTCTTTCCTTCTTTCTGTCTTTGAGTAACTAGGACATGATTTAACAAGATTAAAATCAATGAATGCCTGTTCAGAGACCAGTGCTTGTTAGACTAGGTGTCATCTATCTTTCAGCTGGAAGTTTTGTGAGCATGTGGACCTCCGTGGATACCCCTAAGGTGCTAATATCTGCACAAAATAATTCTGTGAGAGCTTCATATTTCTTTCTTTAGTTCTTTTTCCTCTAAGTTTTCAGCTTGTTCATAGATGAGAGAAGAGGGAAGCAAGTGAGAATGAATGTCAGTCTGAGAAGAGTTACATCACTCTGTGCTAACAGAAACCTCCCTGGTCTGCACTTGTGTCTCTACAGTCTTGAGCAATATATCAGATACTATACATCTGGAAATAAATGAATCCTCCCGGAGTCATGGAGACCTCTGTAACCTTTCTGACAGTATGAAACATTATCTCCCCAATTTCCAGTGCCCCTCAGACCTCTTCTTTCTCTCCTTCCCAGTGCATTCTCAAATTCCACTTCCAAGAATCAGCCCAAGGCAGTTGTGTCTGTGCTGTCAATGAAGGCAAGGGCCTACCTAGACTTTCCTCCAGCCGCATTGCTTATACACAGACATGCTTACAGATCCTGTTTCAGATCAGTCTCAAGGAAGAAGTTCAAAGCCCAGCCCAGTCGTTCAGTGCAAGCCGAGACTCCTCTTATTGACTCTGGGAGGTGTAGGCATAAGCAGAGCAGAGATTTGGGTCTTCTCCCAAATGCAACTTTTGAAATCATCCAGACAAAGGTCATTCAGGACCTGCAATGTGGCTGGCACTTCAGCCAATAATGTAAAGAGTGAATAAGACTTAGAGGAGCTGAACTCTATACTTAGGTTTACATTCACACTGGAACAAGTTGCCCAGGGAGGTGCTTACATCGACCTGTGTTTCTGTTTCCAAGGCCTGAGGCCCAACAGTGTTGGTAAAGACAAAGGTGAGGAAAGTGTTGAGAATCTTTGCCTTTTCAGTGTTATTAGTGACTACTTCATCTTTCCTGTTTAACAGCAGGCCAATATTTTTCTTCTGTTTCTGCTTGTTGTTTACGTACCTGAAGAACCCGTTCTTGTAGTTCTTGACATCTCTGGCCAATTTCAATTTGGTTTTCTAACTGCCTCTCTGCATGTCCTGGCAAAGCCCTTGTAATCCTCAACAGGTATTCATGCACTTTTCCTTCTCCGATATGCTACACTTTTGGTTTGAGCAGACTCAGAAACTCATAGTTAAGCCAAAGGGGTCTCTTGCTCCACCTACTTCCTTTACCTTTAAAAAAGATAAACTCCTTTTGTGCTTCCAGGAAAGTATTCTTGAAAAATTTCCAGCACTTCCTATGTCTTTCATTCTCCTTGGAAGCTTCCCATGGAAACCCTCCCAGCTGAGCTCCAAGTGAAATGAAGTTTATTCTTCTAAAATCTAAAAGTTTTGTCTTAGTACTAACCTTCAGCATGCTCAGCAGGATCCCAGACTTCACAATACTGTGAACACTGCAGTGAAGGCTATCACTAATTGAAATATTACAAAGCAGACTTTCTTGGTTTGTGAGTAGCAAGTCCAGCAGTGTTCAATCCTGCCTGGCACATGTAATGTTTGTATGACAAAGCAGTCCTCTATACATTCCAGGAGCTTGATGGATGACATGTGAGCTGCTGTATTGTTCTTCCAAAAAATGTCTGAGTAGTTGAAGTCACCCAGAAGAACCAGGTTCTGTTGACCTGAAGCTTGCTGAAGTGAACCCAATATTGCCTTATTTTCTTGGTTTGAAGGTTGGTAGCAAATGTCTACCGTAAGATCCCCCTTGCAGATCAGCATTCTTATCTTGACCCAGAGGCATGCAATAGGGCTTCCACAATCACTGTAGTTGACCTCTATACATTCAAGGTTCTCTTCAATATAGAGTATCGCTCTTCCTTTTCTTCTTCCCTGCCTGTCTTTATAAAACAGCCAGTAGCCATTCATTGCAATCCTGCAACTATGTGAGTTGATCCACCATGTTATTTCTATGATATCATAACTTTCTGACTGAGCATGGAGATCCATTTTCTCCTATTTGTTCCGTAGCCTGCATGCATTGCTGTACATACACTTGAGGTGGTTGATCTTGTGGTTGTCATCTTGGGAGACAGCTGAAGAACATTTGTTACTGCTCTGACTGACCTGGTTTTATCCCAGCTGTATGCAATGGCATGAACATGGCCACTTTGGACCCTGTCCCCAAGTCCTTCAATTTAAAGCCCACCTCATGAAGGTGGCCACCCTGCTGCCAAAGATTTCCTTGCCTCTTCTAGACAGGTGGTTTCCATTCTTCCCTGACAGGCTATAGCAATTAAAGAATTTTCTGTGATCATAAGGGCCAAAACACTCATGATGGCACCAGCCACAAAGCCAGAAGTTAATTTGCAATATAAATCTATTTCTGATTGCTCTCTTCCCCCTAACTGGTAAAATGGAAGAAAGGATAACTTGAGCACCATTACTTTTTGCTTGCACCCTCAGGGCTTTGTAGTTTTCATTGATTCTGCCCAGGTTCCATCTTGTGGTGACATTCGTGCCCACATGAAAAAGTAGCAAGTCTACAGCTGTTAAAGCTTCATATCTGGTTTTGGTTGTAATGCTGGAGGATGGGGACTGAAGCAGAGTCCTGCTTTTGTGGGTCAACAGGGTCCAAGGTGCCTCATTCTCTGTGGTGTCCATCAGAGGACCATCATTCTGAAACCACTTGTCTATCTCCATCTCAGTTCCTCTAATACTACTCAGCATTTTAATTGTTTCTTGCAACTCAGCCACCTGATGCTGTAGATCAACAACCTGAGCATATCTTTAGAAGGTACTTACTTTTTCTCCAGGGGACAGGTTCATTGCAACCTACCATCAGTACTGAAGTCTCCTTCCTTACCAGTTTCATCTGGATGGAAGCATCAGGCATCTCAGGGGCTTTCTCTGAATAAACATTGGGTTTAGCTCTGAGGCAAGTACCCATCATTATGGCAGAGACCTAGAGCACTTCCCTGGTTTGTGGGGCTCAAACCAGGGTGCACAGCTCTTCTCACACGCCCTTCTGCACAAACTGCCGTGCAAACTCCTGTGTTCTCTCGATCCCTGCTTGCACTCCCTGGTCTCAGCTCTCCTGGTCAATATCACTCCCTGGGGTGCTACATTGCATTGTTTCTCGATATGACTTTGTCTGGCAATATGCCTTGTCTAACTAGCTTTTTGAATAAAATATGATTTGTGCAGCACCTCTCCTGTGGGTTTCCTGATTCCAGCTTTAATTCCTAAGATTTACTTCAGTAGTAATTACAGAAATTTGTTTTCTAAAGACTCGCTGTGTTTCTGTGTTTTCTCCTGACTGATTATTGAAAGAATTTGGCAAAGATGGGCTGTCAATGGAGACACATATTTATCTCAGTCTGTGCATTCACTCCATCTTACAAAGAAGAAGTTACTGAAGCTTCTTCACAGTCACAGACTGCCTGAAGTGGGAAGGCACCTCTGGAGATCATCTAGTCCAACTCCCACTTCAAAGCACTGTCAGATAGAGAAGGTTGTTCCAGGTCATATCAAGGTTTTTAATACCCCCAACGATGGAGACTCAAGAAATTATCTGGTCAGTCTTTTCTGGTGCTCAGTCACCCTCATGTTGGGGAGAGAGAGGAGGGGAAGAAGAAAGAGGATTTTTTTCTGTTTAAATTGAATATTTGTGTTTCATTTTGTACCTATTGTCCTGTAAGGAGAGGAGAGGAGAGGAGAGGAGAGGAGAGGGGAGGAGAGGAGAGGAGAGGAGAGGAGAGGAGAGGAGAGGAGAGGAGAGGAGAGGAGAGGAGAGGAGAGGAGAGGAGAGGAGAGGAGAGGAGAGGAGAGGAGAGGAGAGGAGAGGAGAGGAGAGGAGAGGAGAGGAGAGGAGAGGAGAGGAGAGGAGAGGAGAGGAGAGGAGAGGAGAGGAGAGGAGAGGAGAGGAGAGGAGAGGAGAGGAGAGGAGAGGAGAGGAGAGGAGAGGAGAGGAGAGGAGAGGAGAGGAGAGGAGAGGAGAGGAGGAAGCTTTCATCCATGTTTTAATCATATATTGAGCATAAACTGATGAGTTAAAACATATTACACTACTGATCAGAGTAACTGTTCAGATACTCCAGTAGTGGAAGGCAAATCTGGTGATATCTGACATTCAGGTTGTCTGTTAAAGATATTTTCCATTGTTGCTTCATCTTCTCTAACAAACTTCATACCCTATTAAAGGAATATTCATATTATACTGCCAATGTAGTTTGTGATGGTGACCAAGTTGTAGTTATTACACAATGGATTAATTATAAATATTATTTGCTATTTTTGTTCTCTACTTGGTAGGTAGAGTACACAGGATTCTTCTATTTCAATTTATTTTATTTCAATTTAACATAGCCTATTCCTGGGCTGTTTCAGCAAAAAGCCTGAAGGGTTTATTCATCCCCATCAAATTACATTTATTTAAACTTTGAGCATAAAGAAAATACAAGCATAAATAAGGACCAAGCTGTCAACTTGACTCATCATTTACAGTTAACAGGATTAACTGTGTACAGCAACCAATGCAAAAATATATCAGAATACTACCACAGGATGAGTGGACCTATTTTAGTATTGGCAGCCTTCTCCCCCCTTTTCATCCTCCTTCTTTAAATACGCATCCTATTTTTGATGCTTAATGAATTAATATAGTACTTCTTAAGAACTGTCTCAGGCTGGGCACAGGGTGTGTCGGTTACATTTCCACAACAGCATGGTGAAAGATTCTGATATATATAAGAGAAGGTCGAGTCCTAACTACACTACACTCAGACTTTATGCTTGGAAAAACAACATGACTGTGAATGAAATATAGGTAGTGGTGCTGATACACAAACTTATTTCATGTAGACCATCAGACATTCTTGAGATGATAAGAACTTCTGGGTACCACTTTCCTGTGGTAGGTTTAGCATATAATCCCTGGGGGAAAACCAATTAGTGGAGTTAAAATCAGTTATTTGTATCCTTATTGTCAGTTAGTAATGAAGTATTATGTAAGGTAATAAATATTAAAGTTCGGAGGCTGCATTTTTACCTCAAACAAAGTATCTGGTTGAAATCAACAAAGGATGTTCTATGATTTTAATGGGACTTGGCACCAAAACAGAACAATATATGTCAGATGCGATGCTCTGACAAAGGTATCAACTAATACTGCTATCCAGTTATTTGCTCAATTGTCTGACTTTGTGCACTGCTGTTACTTTTTTTGCTTCAAACATGTCTGTAAGGAGGAGTGTTGGGTTCATCCTAGAAGTCCATTCTAGCATAGTATCCTTCTCTCTGAAAATGGCCTGTAGCAGCTTTTTCGGGAAGAAAAATGGAAAATAAGAAAAATAGAAAACAAGAAAAATAGAAAATATGGAGTTAGTTCTTGCAGTAAAATACATATTTTGCAAATATGTGGACTAACAGAGCCCTCAAACACTCTTCAACTGCTGACTCAGTCAGGTCTGTACTATACAAACTGTATTTATATTCAAAGGACCTACCAATATGACAGTATATGGGTACTTTCAAAACCAGCAAAAATAAGTCCAAAGTATTGCTGTATAAAATGCCATCCATTAAAAAATGCAGTTTGTGGCAGGTGTTTCTGTTTTTCTGAAGAAAAGCCTAAACAAAGCCATGCTGGGATTTGTTCTCTGCGTAAGAGGCTTAGTCAGAATTTGAATTGAATTGCATCTATGCACAAGGGTTGACAATACATCTTCTTCCTGTGATAAAAAATCAAAACAGTTTGCTTTTCTTTTAATTAAAAAATCACAACTAGCCTGAGTGCTTAGCCATATTTAATCACCATGTTCCTTATTAGGACAGCAAATGACAGAGTGTTTGTCACCAGATGGAGGAATTACAATTATATTCCTTCAAGTTCTCCTCACACTGCCTCAATGCCTCCTTTGAGGATCTAATGCTTTTTTGACATATGACCTTCAGTCTAGAAATTTCTCTAGAGACTAAAGTGGTGATATATATTCTTGCCAGTAGTTGGCTTATTATAACTAGGAGCACAGATGTCTTTCATTTTGCACCTAGGCAGTAGGTAGGGAGGTACTCTTTACCTGAAAAGAAAAAAAGCAGAATGTCTGGAAGCCATAAAATGAGCTGCTAAAAATCAGAAAATACAGCTTGTCAGATGGAAACCTTCCATGAGAACATTTTAGTTTCAGTGTCTGAATATGAAATTATCAGACGAAGTAAAATGCCAGAGGTGAAATATGTATGGGAGTCACATGGTATTACTGCCTATGGACTCGAAGCCCTCCCCTTCTAATTCAGATCAAGGAATTCACATAAAATGGTTGTGCTGCCATTCAGGGATACCTCAGCTGGATGAAGAACTGGGTTGATGGGAACAGCATAAATTCAACGAAGGGAAAAAACAAGTCCTACTCCTGAGAAGGAATAATCCTGTCCAGCAACACCTGCTGAGGGCTGATCAGATGGAAAGCAGCTTTGTAGAAAATGTATGTCCTGCTGGACAAGTTTCACATGGTCCACCAATGTCCCCTTGCAATAAATGTACCCAACAGTCTCCTGGGCAGCATTAGGATGAGCATTGCCAGCAAGTAAGGGGACTGATAAGACCCATCTGTACTGATAAGACCCACAGTACAAGACAGACAAGGACATACTAGAGGGAATCCAGTGAAGGCACAAAGGTGATGAAGGGTCCAGTGCACCTCTTCTGTGAGAAAAGTCTGATATAGAGCTGAGACCATTCAGTATAGAGAAGAGAAGGCTCAGGGGGATCTTCTTAATGTGTATAAATATTTGAAGGGAGGGTGGTGTTCAGTGACAGGACAAGGGGCAATGGGCACAAACTGAAACACGGGAGGGTATCTCTGAACATCACAGAATCACACAGAATCACAGAATCAGGAAACACTTTTTAACTGTGAGGGTGACTAAGCACTGGCACAGGTTGAGCAGGGAGGCTGTGACATCTCCATCCCTGGAAACATTAAAAAATTATCTGGATACAGTGCTGGGAAATTGGCTGTAGGTGGCTCTGCTTGAGCAGAGAGGTTGGACCAGATGACCTCCAGAGGTCCCTTCCAACGCTAGTGATATTATGCAATTTCATCACTGCAAAGTATATTGTGTTCCCCCATTAATTGTCTTAAGAATTTTCATATAACAGGAAAGTCTTTTTCTTTTAACAGGTTGATAAGGAAACAGTATATTTTCTGACATTACTATGTACGTTCAGCTCATATTTTGATTCACATAGAAATATTTCAGCACTTTTTGTTTTCCCTGAAAAACACAAACTCGGCTGTTCCAGTAGAAAAAGGCTGTTTCCTTTCTGTTTCTCCTTACTGTATTGACAACCTCTTAGTCTTTGCTGAACCCTGACTGTGCACTTACTACATTTTGCAGTAAGATCCTGCCTCACCGTTAGAAAGGCCTTTTTCTCTTGCAGATATATGGCCAATTTCAAAAGGGAGTATCTTGCCACAAAGGGTTTTGCAACAGAGATAAAATTGCATGTTCAAAAAAGAAACAAGTTTAAATTGAGTAGTTATAGGTCTTAGCAGCAAATCCATGAGGCCACTTTAAAGAAGCAATGACGAGCACAGGGAACAAAAACAAATTAGAAAGTTGACTCTGAAGCAACGAGAGTAACCAGATAGGGTCCAGATGCTGGGGAAGACTGCTGAGATTAGTCACCTATAGATCAGTCCTGGCTACACTGGGGAAGAAGAAAAGATGTCTGCATGTGCAAAAATCATCTAGACTTTTGGACATCATTAAGCTTACAGAACTCTTAGGATTTGCTCATAAATTATAAGCCCTTACAACAGGCACTGGATAGTTTTTCTCTGAATTCAAGAGATTGTATTAATATTGACATCCTAATACTAATGATGTTTTATATTGAGTGATAAATTTAATCCAAATGCTTAATGATGTTTTATATGAAGTTATAATTTTAAAGAAGGAAGTGTTAATGGACATTATAAATTCTTCAAGGACTTTTTATTGGATTCACAGGAAACCATGATTTCACAAACACAGAGAATCTTTCATTACACAAAAATGCCTTGATTAAAAGAAGGGATGAAAATGAATATTCCAGTTTAATATGCAATATGATAAAGGAAAAGAACCACTCAAACATAATGAATTCAAATAGAAAATTTAATGCAGGCAGCTGACGCAGAAAGCAAAACTGCCACCGAAGTTTAAATGGTCCAGTAAAAATCACGCTTCATGACCCAGTAAGTAGGTATATTACAATGAAGGTGAGCTTCTAATACATGCCTCCACTGTTGCATTTGAATGGAAATATAAGAGATAAGGATGCACACCAAGCAAAAACGTTCAGTATATGCTTTTGCATTGCATAATGCTGTGAATGAAACAGAAAGCATAGGATTTCCAATAAGGCAGTTTTCAGTAGTGTTTGTTAAAATTCAACATTTTCAAAGCAATAAACTTATTTCTTATAAGACCTATCTTGAGGACCTTCCTGAAAAAAAAAAAGTATTTAAATGAATGAATGAATGAACAAATAAATAAATAAATAAGTCTCATCTGTGGGTCTTCTTGACTGTAAAGACCACCAATCTAGTTTGTATTTTTAAGAAGGACAGACAGATCTTTCAAAAACTGAAGACTGATTAGGCTGACTTCAATGCAAGAGAAAACAATATAATGGTAAAATAGTTATCCAACACACAAAGGAGCAAAACTCATGATTATTGGCTGTCCATGTGGCTCATCAAATAAAATCTGTCATTTTCCTGATGATGTTATAGCTACAGAAAATAATTTCCATGAAAATCCAAGAAAAATTCTGTTTAGAAATATGTCTGAACTGAATATATATATATTGGGTCAGAATACAAGATGACAGAAGAACTATTTTAGATAAAGGGCAATTGTGGATAAGAAAGTGTTATAAATAATAGACTCAGGCTAGAATTTAGAAGAAGGCTTTTAATCATAACAGTAATGAAGTTGTGATACACCAAACTAATTGTAGCAGTCAGGCAAACATACTTGTTTTTCTATACAACTGTCTCTGAAATATATTGCATAATATCGCCATTTGTGATAAAATAAAATTGTATTCAATGACATGGAATGTCTCTTCCCATTCTATGCTGCTATTATTCATCCTTCTGATCAAGATAAACATATTGATGTAGCACACTTGAATTTCTGCATGCAGTTGAGAAAGTACTACACAATATTTTACTTTCTATGGAACAAATTAGACATCAAATGAATTAAAGTCACTTATTGTAGCAGCTGTTAAAGGGAAGTCATCCATGAACTAACCAAGTTACACTGCTTATACTAAAGATCTCAGTAATTCTATCAAATATTTACGGAAAAATCTTGAAGAAAATAAGTGGGATAAAAAATGAAGACATGCTTCTTCAATAGGATATTCTTAAGTATCTTAAAATTGTTTCACTATAATCAACTGCTCAGTAACTTTTGCAAGAGCAGGAAACTCCTGCTAAACTTACTTAATAAGGCACCTTGCAGTGGAAAGTAGTAAGTCAGATAAAAAAAGAAAACTTTTGTTCAGCAATAGAACATCATCTCAACATGCCAGCAGTGAAGTACTGTAACAGAAAGGACTAAAGTAATCTTAAGAAGAATAAAAAGCAGGACTGTCAAACAAAAATAAGGAAATTTTCTCATCTCTGTACACAGCACTGTCAAGATCCCAAACAGTTCTGTGCTTCTTACTTGTAAAGGATGCAGAAAAATACCCGTGCAAGAAGGAAGATTGCAGGAAGACAGCAAAAATGTTCTATGAATTGTATTTTATGTTGAAAAGCTTTAGGAGCTCAGTCTATTCAGCTTATTAAAGAAATTGTGCTTGGTACTGTATCTGATAATGAGGTGAGTGCAGAGAAAAATTCATAACATGATTCAGTGAACAATGAGACCAGTTTATGTTTGTACATCCTGAATTGAAAACAAACAAACAAACAAACAACAAACGAACAAAAACGAACAAAAACAAACAAAAACAAACAAAAACAAACAAAAACAAACAAAACTCAAAACCAAGCAAACAAACAAGCCAAACCAACAAACCAAAACAACAACAACAAAAAACCCCACAGAAATTATAAAGTTCAGTTTCCAAGCAATTGGAGTAATCAAGCAATGTACTAGTTTATAAAGAAGGACAGTCAAGTCAGAGGAACTAGTTCTAGGAGAGTTTTGAGTACATAGATGTATATTGTACAGTTGTGTACATTGATACAGGGTTTTACCTCAGCTAACTGGATCTCTGTGAGTCCCTGATGCACACTGGTCACTCCTTGTACTCTGAACCAGAATGATACTGTTTAATTTGCTTATGAATCTTACCCCACTACAATATAAAGCTACCATCGATATGTTCCCAAGGCAAATATTTCATATAAACCTGCTTTTCCAGGTCCCCTTTATTTTAATGGTTATAAATAAATAGTTTGTGATTCATTACTAAAGGAAAGCTCTAACATAAATCAAATTAACTGCAAACCTATATTTTCTGTTTTTCTTCTCTGGAAGCCCAGAAAATTAACTCAAATATAGGTTTCTGCACTGTCTATGTCTAAAGATGATTAAGATGAATCCTAGTTCAGGGAATTAATCTTTTCTTCTGACTCTACATCTATGTACAAGGACAAAAACACAACTCTTGTGGGACTGCAATTGGAGAACTTTGTGTATTTTAGGCATGCAAGAATAAATTCCAAGAGTTCTGCAGGAATTTAGAATAGGTGAGGTCAAACTCACATGCATCAGTTAAAAGTAGCTTCCAAAATTAGGCTGAATTCCTCCTGGAAGATAAGTGGGGCATTACAGTATATGTCTTCAGTGAGTAAAAACTAGTTCTTAATATTTGGACTTTGCAGTCTTTTGAAGAAGGTTATGTATTTTCCTATACTTTTGATGATGTAATCCCACTTATGAAAGATAAAATACCTATTACTTTTGTACTCAAAAATCAAAGTCAATGGCCCTGGTGGATACTTGGAGACCCAGCATCTTCTCCTTCCTTTATTGATCCCCATAGAGGTTTTAAATTTCATTAATATGCTCTTATCTCTTACACTTTTAGTTTAAAACAATGACCATAAGCATATTTTAAATTTCCATTAGTAACTGACGTTAATCAGGGAGAAATCCATTTTATGCAAAATAGGTTGTATTAAATTAGTTGGTGGTTTTGTGATGTGGTTGTTTGTTTGCTTGTGGGGTGTTTTTTTGGTTGCTTTGTTTTGTTGTTGTTAGTTGGTTTTTTTTTTTTGTTGTTGGTTTTGATTTTCCCTAACATCAGGATAGTCATGTATCCTAGAATAAGTCAGAAAATTTATTTCAAATGCTTGACTTATTATTTTATCTGTACATAAATACAATAATAATAATAATATAAATACAATCATCATCATAATAGTAATGAAATATCTGAAACAAATAAGGTATTTTCCACATCTTAAACTAACAAGGACTCTGAAATTTTCTTGCCTTAAGCAAAGACATTTTTTTTATATCAGTCCTGCAAACCCTTCAGAATAAATGAGGGCCAGATTTCTCCTTTTCTCTGTCTGTATCATGTCATGGACAAGAAAGAGCAAATGAGAACATATAGTGTATTTGGATACTGGGATTTATTTAAGAAGCAGGGATGTAGGTGTCTTTTCCTACTTCATTATCTAACTCACTCTCCCCTGCAGCACTTTGCTCACCAGATCTTAACTCTCCTCTCCTGCAAGGAATCACAGAATCAAAGAATGTTATGGATTGGAAGGGACTTCAAAAGATCACCTAGTCCAATCCCCCTGCTGGAGCAGGAACACCTAGATGTGGTAACACAGGAAGGCATCCAGGCAGGTCTTGAATGCCTCCAGAGTAGGAGACTCCACAACCTCCCTGAGGTCACTGCTGGTCCATGATGCTCAGGCAGAAGGCTATATCGGTCCAAGCTGCTCCTCTGCTCACAGTTACCAGTCATGGATGCTGTTGGCTGAGGTCCCTGGGCATCTTCAGGGACTTATCTCCATGCATCTCCTCCATCACCCAGACCTCCTCCCACTTCCAGGAGGTTTCCTCCAACCAGGATGTCCACCTTCTTCTTTCTGGACCCTGTATTTCTTTTCCCACTCTTCTTTTCAGGAACACATATTTTTGGCACTCTCTTTCCTTTCCAGATGATAAGCCCCTTGTTTTTTTACTCTAAACCATCTAAGAGCAGAAACACAACACATGGTGGCTTCTTCTCGTGTCTCAACAAGTTCGGGACAATATTTAAATTTGAACTTCTGAGAAGTTTTCAAGAGGAAACCTGAGCCACAAGATATTGGATGTGAGAAGGCAAAAGTTTCTCACTGAGTGAGATCACACTAAATGATAAAAATGACCTCAAACTCCATGTATTATGAACATACCAGATGTTATCTCACCAGGTATCTTACTTTTATGATGCAAGGTCTTAAAGTCAGCAGCAGAAAATCAAATTATTCTCTGCTATTTAGCTGCAATGTTACTTCCCATGCTAATGATAATTATTTCTTTTTTTAATCTATTATCAACTCCAAATTTCTAAACATTATTATTTGATTGTGTTTTCTCTCCATTTTAAATGCTATTTTCTGCAGGTTTCTTAACTTGTATTTTCCCAAGGTAAATGCAAATATTCTTTTCTTTGCCTTCTTGCTGATTCTTGCTGAGTTTTGATTTTATCATTTTTTCCTTACTGATGTTTCTGAGATCTCTTTGTGTTGCATTTTTCCTAAGTTCATGTAACATCATCTTTGCATAATCACTAGAGCTTCTACAAAATAACTCTAGCATATCAGCAATCTTCTAATGATATTCTTGTTATGTTGCAATTGATCATTACGCAGTTTTCATGGCTCCTTTGGGTAGTTTTTCACACAAAATTATGTTTATATAAGATTATTTTCAGTAAAATGTCCTGTTAAAGAATCATGGATTTACAGAAGAGCTAGAGATTGTCCTGTCCATCACCACCACTGGATACAGCACACTCAGTCTGTTTCACTAAAGCTGGAGGACAATATCATCTTCCTTGACCTCCACCAAAGGCCAACTGTTCCTGACTAATCTGGTGGCCTTCTACAATGGAGTGACTGCATCAGTGGACAAGGAAAAAGTATTGATGTCATCTGCCTGGACTTCTGTTAAGCCTTTGTTATGGTCCCACACAATATTCATGTTATTGAATTGGATAGATAAGGGTTTGGATACACTCTTAGTCAGGATCACTGCATCCAAAGAGTTACAGTCAAAGTGTCAGCATCCAAGTGGAAACCAGTAACGAGTTGTGTCCTTCAAGGGTCTGTACTGAGACCAAAACTGTTTAATATCTTAATCCACAACACAGACAGGGGGATTGAGTGAAGTTGTAAACTGAAAGAGTGTAGATTTAGATATCAGGAAGAAAAATTTTACAGTAAGAGTATTAAGACACTGGAATAGGTTGCCCAGGGAAGTTGTGGCTGTTTCATCACTGGAAGTGTTCAATATCAGGCTGAATGGGATTTTGAGCAACTTCATCTAGTGGAAGAAGTCCCTGTCCATGGCAGGGGGATTGGATTAGATTGTCTTGAAAGGTCCCTTCTAACACAAACCATCCTATGATTCTACGCTTTACTGGGAATGCTCTTCCTAATGAAGACCAGGAGGTAGATGGCCTTTATTGCTGCAAGGTCAGACTGCTGAATTACATGCAACTTAGTGTCCCTCAGGACCCCCAGAACCTTTTCTACAAATCTACTTTCAAGCTGGTTAGTCCTCAACTCATAATGATGCACAGGGTTATTCCTCACCAAGGGCAGGACTTTGCACTTACTTTTCTTGAGCTTCATGAGGTTCCTGTCAGGCCGTTTCTCCAGCCTGTTCAGGTTCCTCTGGATGGCAGCACAAAACCCTGATGTATCAAGCAGTCCTTCCAGTTTTATATCATCCACAGACCTGGTGAGGGTGCACTCTAATGAAGATCTTAAACAGTGTTGGCTCCAGTACAGTTCCCTGGGGTACCTCACTAGCAACTGGCCTCCAGTTCAACTTCGTGCAGCTGATCACAATCCTTTGAGTCTGAGTAGTTCATCTGTCTTTCACTCCACCTCATTGTCTATTTAGCTTGTCTTTATTTCACAGTTTATATAAGGATGCTATGTGTGACTGTGACAAAAGCCTTGTTGAATTCAAGATAAACAACACTTAGTGCCCTCCCCTTGCCTATTGTAACAGATATCTTGTTGTAGAAATCTATAGGATTGGTGTCATGATTTTACCTTCATAAATCCGTGTTGACTACTCCCAAGCATCTTCTTCTCCTTGATGTATTTGGAAATGATTTCCAGAAGGATTTGCTCCACCATCTTGCCAGAGACTGAGATAAGGCTGACCACTCCTAATTCTTCCACATCCTCCCTCTTGTTGTTCTTCAAGACAGGAGTGATATTTGTTTTCTTCCAATCTTCATGAACCTTCCCTGATCATAATGACCTTTAAAGACAATCAAGATTGGCCATGCCATGATATCGACCATCACCCATCCTGTGTGAATTAGTGTATAGGCACTTCAGATGGGCCTGCAGTCATGGAGATTTCCCTGAAAAAGTATGAGAGCTTCCCCCACATTGATGTTCTGGTAGGCACTTCACTATTCCTGTGCATATTCTTGCAGTGGAACCCTTTCATCCTTATTGTTTTCAAGGTCTCTCTATTCCACATCACACTGCATGCTTTGCTTGCCAACCCAGTCCATCCCTACCTAATTTCTTTGTGGGTCATCATCTCCCTTATTCCATTATATAAAATAATTTTGGATCCACACATTCTACTCTCCATAACAATCTAGTCTGCTTACCATTAGTCTTTACTGCTTTACTTAGTGCCATTTATGAAGCATACTACAAATATAATACAGGAGCTCTTGAAGTACTTGAGCAAATGTGGCATTTTGTGTGTAAAGTGGAGGCAAAATTTTTGAGTTTTTCTTGTAGGGCTGTTCTCCTTAGAGCTTGCACATGTTGTCATTGCATAAATACAGTCTTTGTAGCGGGCAAAGTGAATTAGCCATTATATACATGTGCTTTTAATTCTCAAAAATAATGGGATTCTAGACAATACACTCTGCTGACAAAGTCAAATAAATATTCACCTGAAATTCCAGTCATTGCAATGTAGGAACATCAAAATAATGTTGTAGCAATGTAACATTTTTTCAGGATCTCTTCAATGACCATTGTAAAATTTACCCAAAAGCGGCCTATAAAAGCCATAAACATTTTTTCAAATAAACCAGTGCTTACAGCTCTGTTGAGGTTTAGGGCGAGGGGACACATATCCAGTTAGTTAGTTAGTTACTTATTTTTACTACCAACCATAAAATGAATAATGAATTGTGCATCAAAAAGCCAGGTGCTAAAAAACTGGAAGAAAAATAATAACACAATATTTTAAAGAGAGTTTTCTGCATTTATTGGTTATTTTAGTTGTGCTGGAAGAAACAGACATGTCAAGATTCATCAGAAAGTCTGCATTTAATCTTAAAAAATACACGATGTAACACTCAACAGATCAAATCCACCGGAATTTTATTTCATAATCTTCAATTTTTGCAGAATCCACTGCTTTATTGTTCTTTTGTTCCGACAGGAACTGACCTAGCTGTCTGAAAAGGGTTTTGTGCATTTAATGGATACCGAGCACATCTGATGTAAGCGGACTTTCATAGCATTTGATACAAATTTGGTGCCATTTACATCAAATCCCAGCAGCTTTATTACTGCCTCAAATTGCTTTACATACTGCTAGCTTTATTGTTTGTTATTCAACTTGCCTGTGTGTTCAATTGAATCTGCATCTTGTCCAGTGGTGGACAGTGGTAAGAAGTTACAAGGAGGAATTTAAAGACTGACATTTCTTTTAGAGAACACAATAAAGGGTAGACTGTTGCTGACCACATTCTAACCATCCAAAACAAATTTCCCACCCATTTCAAAGTCAGGTTTTTATTATCAGCTCTTCATCAATTTTTACTGACACATGTGACAAGCCTTACTCTACGGGTGATGTAATCAAAGGCAGCTGAACCTCTTATATCTCTGAAGTTGGGCAAGGGATTAAGCACTTTAGTTATCTAAATGATGCTTTTCTTCCAGATTTCATCAATGATAAGCACAATGAAATGGAGTACAGAAAAAAAGAGTTTCAGCTCCAGCTTATCACTAGGTCTTCTTGCTTTCATTAACCCCAGCAAGGCTTAATTACTGCTGGCAATACACTTTTCTCCAGAGCACATGTTATTCTCATGAATCTGAATGCACTTTCAGAAGGGGCCTGTATAATCATTTCTGCTTTTCAGCTGTCAAAGCTAAAATATAAGAAAGGGAAAGCAATTTGTAAAATCACAGTGCATCAGTGTCTGTCCAGGTCAAGCCATGTGTTTGAGTATCAGGCCAGTCTACCCATCACACAGGATGCCTTCGCTTTCGGGAGCTTTTCCTTTATTCTCAGGTAGCTTCCATTCAAAAGCGCAGCCATGGGAAATAGCTTATGGAGCACTGTAATAATAAGTGAATACCAAAAAGTTATTAAAAGAAATATGATTAAAATGCTTGTATGTAAGAAATATATGTTTAAGTACATTTTAATAAAAAAACCATACTTGTCATTTTGCTGCTTACTGTAAAGAGACCACAGAATTGTTCTTATTAAGTGAAGTCTGCTCTAATTCTGTGGTTTTACAGCCAACTGAATCCAAAAGGGCTATTCATTCTCTGTTTCTTCTTTACACAAGCATGCCAGCCCTGTCTTGTATGTAGCTCTAGTGATAATATTCCTGTGAGATCAATAACTAACTGACCCAAAAGAAGGCTAATTTTTTTGTTGGGTCTTTTTCTGGGTTAGCTTTCAATCAGATTAGCAAATTCAGCCAACTCATTTAATACCCTGAGACTGGCAGAAGCTAGTTATTGAACTGTCCCCTGAATTTCCTGCCTGCTTATTCTTGTATTCTCCATCAATGACAAACATCAGGTCTTGTTTTGGTGAGGAATTGTATGTAGGTAGGAAAAATTGTGTGAATTCCTCCCAGCTTTCACAGTAACCTGTCCGTTTGTAGGAGAGGTTCACTTTACTTTCACTAAATGACACAACACCTAGGCACAAACATACACAAAGATTACTCAAGTAATATGTATCAATCTGCCACTGAAGTAACAAAAAAACTGATCACAGGGCAAACCCAACAATTGCATAAAGAACTGCAGTGTGTGGAAGAGATGCTTTGTGCTGGGCAGTTAGCACAAATGAAAAGGATGGAGATAGTTACGATTATGACAGACTTAGATGACTCTTTCTGCATCAAAGGGCATTACTTTCAAGTTCGGATGCTCTGATATGTTATCATCCTACAAAAGAGCCTTGTTCAGTAAACTTTCCACATGTTGCTCAGTTCTGCTCATGAAAAGATAATGATTACAAAGCCACGCTGCAGTTGCACAAGCAGCATAAAAACCAATTATTAGGCAAAAACATATTTGTGATCACCTCTTGAATAAGGATTTCACTGTCATAATGATTTGTAGTTTTTGGTAGAAGAAAATATTGATCTGTTGCTTCAGTGTGCTGCAAGCTAAGGGAAAGAGCTACAGACAGAAACATCTGATCATCTTTTTGTAGAAACAGATTATTGTATCTGTATTGGGCTGTTTTGTTCTTAGGCATGTGCTACTAGAAGACACTGGCTCTTCCTGATGTAATTTTAGCTGTAATTTTCTGTCATATACCCATGATTTTATAGAGTGCCATTTAGTATATATCTATACCTATATGAATACATCTGCTTTTGAGAATTCTTGCCATAATCACGCTTTTAGAGTAGCAGGAGGGTTCTTTTTATAGAATTATATTATTTGATAAATACATAGCTTGAAGATTTCAAAGATCTCCTACTATGATGAAATAAGTACTACTGTAATCTGTGATTTTTTGGATTATACTAAGAATGACATGTACCTCCATCCATCTAGCACCTGCATTAAAACTTTCCAACTTCATATTTCTTATATGGATATAGAAAAAAATATCACAATCCTGATGGGTTTTTATCTCATGAGACAGGAAAGTGCTTTTATTTCCTATCTACTGATGAGCAACTGAGGAATGAAAAGACTAAAAGTAAGATTTGAAAATAAGATATTCAGTATTCTGTGACATTTTCAAAGATGTCCATGTACCATTAAAATCACTAGGCACATCTTTACAGCTGTAAGTGTTCTATACCATTAAATGTCTTTTCCTAGAAGGTTTTTACAAGATCACAAAGAAGGTCTGCAGAGGTACAAGAAATTTAATCTAGGACTCATAAATGTCAAGTTACTGCTTCATAAATAGGACCAACCTTCCTAGTAAGAGCAGTCAGAAAGTGGGAACAGTTGTGTCAGCTGAGAATCTGTTTGTATTGAAGACATGCCCTGAAGATGACTTAACTCCGTGCTATGATATTGTACTCTTCTCTGTAAGATAAGTGATTCAAAGGTTAATGATTCATTTGCCAACCCACTTCAGAGACAGCCCACCTAACACACTTCTCATGTTAGTATTAAAGCAAAGAGATTGTGCCCTAAGGGAGGCAGACACAAAGTATTTAACTGTATGGCCCTTGAGTCATAGAATGATTTGGGTTAGAAGGGACCTGTAAAGATCATCTAGGCCAACTCCTGCATTGGACAAGGACATCTTTCTCTACGTGAGGCTGCTCAAAGCCCCATCAAACCTAACCTTGAACACTTCCAGGGATGGGGCATCTACAACTTATCTGAGAAAGCTTCTCCAATCTCTCACCTCACTCATCAATTAAAAAAAAAAAAAAAAAAAAAAAGTTATTCCTTTTATCTAATCTAAATCTACCCTCTTTCAGTTTAAAACTGTTGCCTCTTGTCCCATGACTACAGATCTTGTAAAAGGTCTCTCTCCAACTTTCTTATAAGCCCTATTTAAGTACTGAAAAGCTACAATAAGGTTTCCATGTAATCTTCTCCAGGCTGAACAACCACAAATCTCTCAACCTTTCTTCATAGGAGACGTGATCCAGATCTCTGATAATTTTAGTGGCCTCCTCTGGACCTTCTCTAACAGGTCCATATCTTTCTTGTGCTGGGGACTGCGGGGCTGGATGCAGTACTCCAGGTGGGGTCTCATGAGAGAAGAGTAGAGAGAGAATAACCTCCCTAAACCTGCAGGCCGTGAGTCTTTTTACACAACCCAGGTTATGATTGGTTTTCTGGGCTCAGTGTCAGGATGCATCCAATTTTTTTGTTTACTAATATTGCCAAGTCCTTCTCTGCAGGGCTGCTCTCAATCAATTCAGCACCCAGCTTGCACTGATCCTCATGATTGTACCAACCCAGGTGTGGGACCTTGCATTTGGCCTTTTTGAACTTCATGAGATTCACATGAGCCCACTCCTCAAGTCTGTCAAGGTGCCTTTGGATGAGACCCTTTCCCAAGAAAATCAACTGCACCATCCAGCTTCATATTATCAGCAAACGTGTTGATGGTACACTCAGTCCTACTATCCATGTCATTGATGAACAACACTGGTCCCTATACAGACTCCTGAGGAGCATCACTCGTCACTGATCTCCATCCAGACAAAGACCTGCAGACTGTAACTCTTTGGATACGGCCATCCAGCCAATATCTTATCCATCTAACAGTCCATCCATCGAACCCGTATCTCTCCAATTTAGAGGTAAGAATATTGTGTGGGACTGTGTCAAAGACCTTACAGAAGCCAAGACAGATGACATCTATAGCTTTTCCCTTATCCACCAAAGTCCTTCTTTTATGCCTTTTTAAAAATGGGCATGTTTTTTCCATTTTTCCAGTGGCTGAAGGACTTTGTCTGACTGCTGTGGCTTTTGAAATACTATGGAGCATGGTTTGGCAACTACATCTGCTGGTTCACTTACAACCCTCAGATGCATCTCAGTGGGTCTTATAGATTTATGTATATTCAGACTTCTCAGGTAACATAGAACCCGATCTTCTATGATGAGTGGGACTTAATTCCCTCAGTCTCTGCACTGATATTCTGGGACTCAAGAAAAGTGGGAAGAGCAATTACCAGTGAAAAATGAGGCAAGAAATTGTTGAGTACCTCAGCCTTCTCTATGGCAGTTGTCACCAGATCCACTGTTTCATTTATTACGAGAGTACAGTTTCTTGTGTCTTCCTTTTCCAACTAACCTATCTGTAGAAGCCTTTATTCTTCTTCACATCCCTTAACAAATTTAGCTGTAGTTGTGCCTTATCTATCCTAATCCCATCCTTATGCTCTCAGGCAGCATCCTTTTATATTCTTCACAGGACGCATGTCCACGCTTCCCCTGCCTGTACAGTTCCCTCTTGTGTTTCAGTTTGACCAGAATATCCTTACATGGCCAATGCTGGTCTCCTGCCTTCCTTGGCACATTTCTTGAGCATGGGAATCAAGAGTTCTCATGCTTTAAGGAAAATGTCTTTAAATGCCAGCTCCCTTCTGCTCATTTATCCCTGAGGGCAGTTTTCCCTGGGGTCCCATCCACCAGTTCTTTAAACAACTAAAAGTTCACTTTCCTAAGTTTCAGGGTCATGTCTGTGCTTTTTGCCTGGCCTATATCCCTGAATTCCACCAGGGCCCCATCTCTCCACTGTTATAATGAGATACAGTGGGCTTAGGAAAGCAAATCTTTTTTGTGGCTGTTCTAAAGAGATTTCTGATAAATATGAATCCAGCTGTAATTATGCAAACCAGCCAGAGAGATTCTTCTGGTGAAGAGCAATATGTTAATTAATTACATTACGTTAAGGAAGTATTTGGTGTGATTTCTGCTTTGAGGACATAATATTCATACAATCTTTTGCAATCTGACACGTGAGCAAAAGTTCACATAAAGACTAAATGTCACATTATAGGAGAAGACAGTTCTTCTGGGAAAAAACTGGGCACATCTCTTTCTGTCTCTGTCACTGGCTTAGAATCCTTTCTTACATTTTATCTCTGTCAGACAAGAAGGGGAAGTCTCACTGATTAATTCAAGCTCCTCTCAGCATCAACATAGAGTACTGTAGCTTTATTTTAAACAACATTCAGGAGCACATTGCTGTGGGGAGAGGCAGTGCAGAGTGATGTAGAGAGACACACAAGTTATACTGATGGCTAGCACAAAGAGATATGAAATAAACCCTTTGCCACTCATATGTTCAAGTAGCTTAAACTGTGAGGTCAGTTTAATGCTATTTTTCATGGCACATCCATTACCATCTGAAAACGTTTACACATTTTGTTTTTGTCTCTGTTTTTCCAGTTTCCTGGTGAGTTCTTTCTAGAATTGCTGGTGTGTTTTATAGCTTGCAGTTGTCATTGCTTCTAAAAAGCCTGTATTTTTTTTTTTTAATGTTAAACAAGTTACCAGATGACAACTTTTTTGTGAGTTATCTTTTTTTGTTTGTTTGTTTGAGTGCCTTGAAAACTGGTAAAATACTTCCCTAATGAAATTTCATATATCTCTTATAGAGCATAACTATATCTCTCAAGCTTGGCAGTACTTCATTAATAGATACAAGGCATGGGAATGACCTTTCTTGTCCAAATCATGTCAAACTTTCTGATGGCATTCTAATAAACTGAAATATGAAAATTCAAGTGACCACTGAGCTCTGTTTACTAAGACATGTCCCACATATTAAAAAGAAAACAGAAAGAAAAATCAGGCACACTACAGAAAAACACTAGTCTGATTACACCCAAAGAAGCGTGAAAGAAAACCTTACACAAGTCAGCGTTCCTTCCTTTGTGTCCTTAATGTAAACAATGAAAGATCTAGAAGAGAAGCAAATACCTACAAAAAGCCAAGGATAGCAGAAATGCAGTTCAATGAATGGTTTCACCAAATATAGTTTTATTTCTTAAACCAAAAATATTTAGTTAGATTTTGCTTTTGGTTCTTATTTTCTCAGTCATACTTTATCAGAACCTTGGATGAAGGTAATAATAACTCTTGCACACCGAGGATTACAGTTTGTTACTTTTCCTGGGCCAAATGTTTCCCTGGTGAAACTTCAACATTTTCTAAGGCCTAATTTTTCATCTGTGAATCCTTTATTTTCTTATTACTAAGCTGGATTTTTTTTTTTAATTTTCTTTTGTTGTTGTTCGTTTATATTTTTATTTCTTATTTTCTATTTCTTCATCAGAGATGGAGAGGGCACTTTCCATGTTTCAGGTCCATGTGTTGGTATTTGCTCTGTAATTGTGCTTCAGCCTGTCTTGTGGCAAATGCATGGGTGAATCTGAGAAAAAAAAAAGATGCAATAAAAACTTTGTCCCAGGCATAGACAGGTGCTTGAAAAAAGGACATATTCTAGGGACTCAGTGAAGCATGATAGGGACTTTGCTTCAGAAAAACGCAGTGAAACCTTGTCATGTTAGTACGGCACTCACGTTGACAGTGCCCTGAGAGGAAGGATTTATTGGTTCAGTCACCATCCCCTGTTTATGTACCCACAGCATTTTAAGGGAACAAGTGAACACCTGCTCCCAGTACTGCACCGTGCTGCGTGGGCATGGTGACCCACTCAGTGTCAGCATGGAGTTCTTCCCCTATCATATTTAGAGTCTGGAGAGAGGCAGAGGAATTGTGGTTTTCCTCAATCTGTCACTGAACAACTAATGTTACAGAAAATGGCTTTTAATCAGTTGGGCTGAACAGTTACATATCCACAAACACAATGTTATTTTTTCCTTCCACTGAGCTTGTAGAAGTCCCTGAAGAGGAGGGCACGTTGAAACACGCACAGCAATCAGGATTTCAAATGCACAAAAATTGTTTTAAAATGTCTGAATCCAACATTTTGGCTCAGTCCATTTAATAATGAAAAGTACTAGCCAAACTCATTCATACCAAATTCCAGTTACAGCCTGTGACTTACCGTCATCATGCAAGCAAAGTTGAAGTTAAATCTTGTAAAAAGCAATATATGATTCCAGTTATTTCCTCAGCCCAAAAATGAAAGCTAGAGTATCGGTATGCAACCAATGTATTTTGAAAAAATACTTATCATATAAAAACCTCCTGGCTGCACCCAATGCTTTCATGCACAATTTTTCTTATTAAGCAATATAATTAACTTAACTATATATTAAATGAGAAATGCATGCAGGTGCCCTTATCCTTCTCTGAGTCTCTATTTGTAAATGATAAAAATGTTCTCAAGTGTTCTCTTTGCCTTAAAGTAGTAAAATGTTCTTACAATATGCAGTTTGAAAGAAATGAAACAATAAGTGTTAGTGAGGCTGCAAGCAAAACAATATTTGGGATAGTTGGCACCACTGTTGCTTGCATGGTGTGACAACAATAGCTTCTTCAACTGTGAAAAATACAAACAAAAGGCAAGGCCAGAACTTCCAAACAAAACACTTCAACTATTGATGGACTGAGCATCAGTTTGTTACAAATTGGTTGTCTGTTCCACACAAACTGCCACAGAAATATATTTTGTGTTCCAATATGGCACTTTTCAAGGGAAAAAAAAAAAAACAACGTGAGTGTTCTGCTATATAACCTATACTTGGAGATGTTTTCAACACCTCCTATAAAACCCGGGACCTTTTCTTGGCAAATGTTCAGTAAATGCAGTGATTATATCTGTCTATTTAGGGCAGGAGAGGAAGAATGTGCAGTCAAAGTGGGGAGGGATCTAACAGTTATAAAACAAACAAAAATTCTGGTTGCCTAGTAAAAAGCTTAGACTGCACAGTTGAAGGTTTGCACATCTTAACATGCAAACCTATATATTCATTTCTGTATTCTCTTTAAAGTGAAACCCATGCTGTTGCTCAAGTAGGGTCAAAAAATGGACAATATGAAAATAATCCATTGCAACCTTCATCCTGCCATTGGGAAGCTGATCTGAAGTGACAAAGAATAATATCTGACTGCTTTTCCATTTTAGACCATCCATAAATCATCCAAATTAACAATTAACCCCTAATAACAACAGTTGAGTTGCTTTGGAAGCTACGGACAGATAAGATTTTAATTCTGATTCTGGAACTGTTCCACTCTTCTCATCCCTTCAGCCCCTTATGGTCTCCAGACCCCAACAGGTGATAACATATACAGAAACCATGCTGTTCTCCAGTACTCCAGATTTTGCCTTGCCCCCAAGAAGGTGATGACACTAGGTCTTGTACTTGGTCTGGCTGGGACAGGGTTAATTTTCTTTATAGCAGTCCGCATGGGGCTGTGTTTTGGATTTGTGGCTAAAACAGTGTTGATGACACACCAGTTGTTGCTGATCAGTGCTTGCACAATGGCAAAGCTTTCTCTATTTCTTACTCTGCCTCCCTGCTGAGTGGGCTGGAGGTGGGCAAGAGCTGAGACAGACGACCTGAACTGGCCAAAGTGTTATCTCATGCCATATAACATCACACTCAACAACAAAAACTGGGGTAGAGGACAAAGGAGTGGGAGGTGGGCACTTGATTTTCAAGGTAGCTGGGCATGAGTCTGCTAGTAGGAGGTGGTGAATGATTGCTTTTGCATAGCTTTTTTTCATCCCCAGCCCCCCCCTTTTTTTTTAATCTTTCCTTCACTTATTAAACTGTCATTATCCCAACCCACAAGTTTTTCTCACTTTCATTCTTACTTTTTCCTCCATCCTGTGGGGAGGCAGGGTGCAGAGGGGAGTGAGCAAGTGGCTGTGTGGGCAAGTGGCTGCTGGCCAAGCCCAACCCACAGCAGACCTATACTTCGGAGAAGTGTAGATTCTTCTTCAAATAGAAATCAAAACACCATGAAATTCCCCATAGCCATGGGATGGTGTGAAGACATTGCATCATATTGAGAAACATGAAGGCAAACAGGGTCATGTGAACAGCGTGAAACCATTGGTCAGCCTTGTATGACTTCTTTCAACAACTCACTTTCTCTGTGAAGGTGTTTGTTGAGACTTTGTCTTTGTGATTCTAGTCTGAAGCTCATTAAAGTTAGTGGAAAGCTTCTAGTTACCATATTACTGTCTTATACTAATACTTTTCTCAGCCAGAGGCAGGAAGTTTTGAAATAATGAAACCACAAGGACCCTAATCCCGTATTGGACTGTGATTAATTATCAGGGGGAAAAACAGGTAGGCGGGCTAGGTACTGGTCAAAATGATGGAATCAAAAGTCTGAATTTGCTGTAAATTTCCTCTGATTTAATTAGATTTCTGAGGCTTGTGGGACACTAACCTTTCAAGTGGGAAGATCCAGAGCACACAACAGTATTTTGCAAGGCAATCAGTTGAAGTATTATGAAAAGTAAAGTAATATAATGTACTAGGCAACTCAGAACTGCATGTTAGCAGATGACCCTTAGTGTTTATGTTTAGAGCACTACACCAAGCAAAAGTATCTACAGTGAATATGCCAATAACTGAGTTTCCTGAAAGCTTTTTAAAGCCAGTAAAGGGAACCGGAGACAAGATGTCTTACCCAAATGTAAACATCCAAAATAAATCAAATGCACTGTACCTATTTCTGTCTGGAAAGGTCAAACAGGGAGACTAACTCAGATGTATAAATATAAATTGTGTAACTCACATTGGGAAAATTAATTCAGCCCTGGAGGCTTGATTCAGTTGGCCACACAGAGGCATTTAGTGCCATTTGCTGTGCCTGAGGGGATCCCACAAGTTCACTGTCAGCTGTCACTCCTGGAAATCATGGATTCATATTGACTAGTACTATTTGGATGCCACATATACATGAGCCCATGCCAAACAACACTAGCTGACTGTGTTTATGCAACTGAATTTAGACCTTAAGTCCACTGACACCAATGGAAGGACCACTTCAGGCAAACTCTGCAGCAATGGGATACAGCTCCAAAATTATCTGTCTTGAAACTTAACACTGCCCAACATCCTGACCACATCGTCCAGCACACACATGTAGCAGAGTGCCTTTAAACATAGTCAGTGTTCATGCTGGTACAAATGACTAAAGCTTTCTTTCAGTTCCAAGTTTCTTTGGAAATCTCCTGAATCAGAAGACAGCCAATGATACCTAGCCTCCACTGTGACTGTTGGTTTCATAGTGTTAAAATCATCCTTCTAGATTAAAATCAGTAGCTTAGCACTTTCACTTAGCTTTTTATTTGTAATGTGGTGTTTCATATATGGCTTTAGAAAAAGGGAATTGGCCAACCCTAACTGAAACACAAGATGAGGGATTTCAATTATCTTATTTCTATGCTTGCAGAAATATTTAAAAACCTGTCATATGTTGCACTTATACATACAAAGTGTAATTTGAATAAAACTGTTCCCATAATTAGCATACTTTAATTAGAGCAGGATGTCAGATCAGTTGCTTTTTTTGGACTATGGCATAAAATTCTATATTTAGTCTTCTTGTTGGTAACTATAGCTGTTCTCTCTGTTTATTTCTATAAAAATCTAGCATTATGGTGGGTAAATTTAAGAAAAACAAGCTGAGTTCAGGAAATACTAATTTGGTTTACATGAAAGCAAGAAAATGATGCAATTCAGATGCACAACAAGATCAAATCACTGCAGCTTTATTGATTTTAGTGGAGCTTTACTGATTTACAGGAGTGGATCTGAGCCTTCATGTTTCATAGGAAGATTAACACAGTGACATACAACACACACCTTTAATTGAATATCGACACTCAACAAAATTAGTATCATTACAGAGGAACGAATCACTATGTAGAGAAATGTAAAAATCTCAGATCTGCAGACACAGCCAGAGAAGTTAGGATCACTTTATCCATTGCTGTAGAAAGTTTTGTTCTGTACCCAAAATCAATATTAGTTCTGTATAGATGTGACTGGCAGATAATTACAACTGCATAATTGAAAACTATACAGTATTTCATGCTTATGTGCAAATATATTAATAATCTGTTGGGCTTACATGATTTTTACAAAGGAAGACTTTGCCTCTGTTAACACCTTGCTTCTGGGATTTGATGGAACATGGATGGTCCAGGGTCCTTGTCTCCCATATATCCAAACTTGGTACATGTTAGTGTACGACAATGTTTGGGAGTGATTGCTCCAGTCTGTCACAGAGTCTTAACAACACTGGAGCAGAGGAAGAGACTCAGAGAATGGAGGGGTTCCCTGATCCTTACCTAGATTTAACCAGTGAGAAGCAGCAGGTCATTTCAATCAGAGGTTTGTAGAGTGAATCAGGCATCATGAAGTAGCTGTTGCACAACTCTGAGCCACTCTTCCCTCACACCTTCCATGGAGAACCTGGTGCTGTATTTACTGGGTATTACACAGAGAGGAATTGATCCTCACAGCTTGGACAGGTGTACTTTTCACTGGGTAAAAAATTGGCTGGATGGCCAGGTCCAAAGAGTTGTGGTGAATAGTGTCAAATCCAGCTGGCAGCCAGTCACAAGTGGTGTTCTCCAGGGCTCATTATTGAGGCCAGTTGTGTTTAATGACTTTTCAAATGCCCTGGATGAGGCAATCAAGTGCACCCTCAGAAGGTTTGCAGACAGCACCAAGCTGGGCTGGAGTGTTGATCTGCTTGAGGACAGGAAGGCTCTACAGAGGGATCTGGACAGGATGGATCACTGGACTGAGGACAATTGTATGAGGCCAAGTGCTGGGTCCTTCACTTGGGTCACAACGACCCCAGGCAGTGCTACAGGCTTTGGTAAGAGTGCTTGGAAAGCTGCCCAGCAGAAAAGGACCTGGGGGTATTGGTCAACAGATTGCTGAATATGAGCCAGCAGAGTGCCCAGGTAGCCCACAAGCCTAACTGCATCCTGGTTTGTATCAGAAATAGTGTGACCAGCAGGACTAGGGAAGTCCTACTGTACTCAGCACTGGTGAGGCCCCACCTTGAATACTGTCTTCAGTTTTGGACCCTTCACTACAAGAAAGACATTGAGGTGCTGGAGAGAGTTCAGAGAAGGGGAACAAAGCTGGTGAAGGGTCTGGAGCATAAGTCTGATGAGGAGCAGCTGAGGGAACTGGGGCTGTTCAGCCTGGAGAAAAGGAGGGTGAGGGGAGATCTTATCACTGTCTACAACTACCTGAAATAAAGTTGTAGCAGGGAGGATGTTGGTCTCTTCACCCAAGTAACAAGTGATAGAACAAGAAAAAATCGCCACAAGTTGTGCCAAGTGAGGTTTAAGTTGGATATCAGGAAAAAAATTCTTCACAGAAAGGGTTGTCAGGCATTGGAACAGGTTGCACAGAAAAGCAGTTGTATCACCATCCCTGATGGTATTTAAAGAACATGTAAATGTGGTGCTTAAATGACATGGTTTAATGGTGGACTTGGCAGTGTTAGACCAAAGGTTGGACTCAGTGATCTCAAAGGTCATTTCCAACCTAAACTGTTCTATGAATTCTAAGGAGATAGTGACTCTTTTGCACTGTATCATTGGGGACAGGTGCTCTCCAAAACAGGCTTGTGCCTGGTAGCTCATGATTACAAGGGATCTGTTATACCCATATTGCCTATAGATCACCTCAGGTGCAAAGTGTGCCATCAGCTCAGACTCAAGAGAGTGTCACCCCAGGGCACCCCCTTGTCTAGAGCAACGTTCAGCTGGGCTGCAACCCTGTGGGTGCACAGGAGAGGTTTGACAGATCACTGATGTCAAAGGGGAGAGGGCATAATTACTCCTATGTGCATGGGAGCATGCCCTGCTCTTTATATGGGCTGTTTACACTCCGCTCATACAATACCTTAGCTTATAGAACTAAAACATCTGAAGTACTCTGAATGAATCTGATCCTAAGCCATTTAAAAGGTGTGCTACTCAACTGCATGCTCCACGTCCACAACCAGATCTATTAGCGTAAAATAAAATCTATAAAGAGACAATAGAAAATGAAATCTATTATTATCTTGTGCAAAATCTCAGCTGCAACAGTATTTCTTTTAGTAAAATTACACCAATAATTCCACGGAACTGCTGTTTTAAAAAGTAAAGCCTATGATCATGTGCATAAAAGAATTTGGACATGTAATTGCTTCCTTTGACTTACTTCGCACTATGGAAGTGATTACACTGCACACTCCAGAAAATGTAGTTCTTGATCTCTCTCTGATTGCTAACCCCTGTAAGAATCTAGTGTAACTGACTGAGAAATCACTATTTAATTGTAGGAGAAGGATATTTTCCCTCCCATTGGTCAAGTGTCAATGTACCACAATGAAAAACATATGAACTATTAATCTTTCATTTATGCTCTCAGTGAAACTGCCTGGATAATACATTGTTGGGTTTTTTGTTTGTTTTTTCTTTTTGTTGTTGTTGTTGTTGTTGTTGTTTTTTGCTTTGTTTTGTTTTTATTTATTTATTTTGCTTGTTTGTTTGTTTTGCTGTGTGTGTTTTTGTGGTTTTGTTTGTTTGTTTTTTTTCTTTGTGTGTGTGTGTGTTTTTTTGTTTTTGTTTACTTTTTTATACTGTTGTCAATTGATAAGCTATTACTTTCCTTCCAACATTTCTGCTGAACTGAAATTCATGTGGCTAGAGCTGTGTGATTTTGTTTATTTCTCCTTGGGAACAAGTGGAGGACCACATAAAATATCCTTTTACTGTCAAAAGTGACCAGTTCATCTGAATTATTATTTCTCCTGAAATGAAGTATGATTGTAAACCTTCTAAGTCAACAAGAAAAAAGACAATATTAAAAGCAAAACACCTATTCAGAGAACAAAATACTCTGCTCCAAGCCTTTGTTTCTTTCTTATAGGGTGTTTGTTACATAGGATATATCTGTAACTATATGTAACTGTATGTAACTATATTCTTTGAGCACACTTGGATGCAAATATCAAAGGTTCAAGCCATGTATATGAGATTCTATATTCAATCTTTTTGAAACAACAGTGAAATACCAGATTTAATAGGAAGGTAATCTTAAGTAGCAGAAGGGGAAAGCCTTCAAGTTATTTAACCAGACATATATGTACATGAAGATTAAAGTTCACAGGGAAGTTGCAAAGAACCATGAACCTGTTCTTCTGCTTAGCAAAAGCAGGCACATTTCCTAAAGTAATTGCACAGATATTCCCCTGACTATACTAGCAGAAACCTGATGCTTCAACCTGGGATTGGGAACACCAGTAAACAAAAGTAGTATAGTTATATTTTTCTATGCACGCCTTATTTTTTTCACACAGGCTGTTATCACCGAAAATTCTTTCATTACCTGAAGTAAAATAAATAAATAAGTAAGTCATCTGTCTTTCACAACAGAATTGCATGAATGTTACTCTTCCGCTGCGGAGCGCTGAAGCTTATGGCTTTCCCCCATTGTCTTATCTCACATATTCATAGAAACCTGAGATAGGAAAGCTATAGTAGGAAATATACGTAATTCCCCTGACAAGGAAGAATTGTTCTCAAAAGTATATTTTCTGCTCTAGCTAGAGAGGAAAAAAAAAAAAGTACAATGAATACTTTGGAGTTTCCACCATTTCTCTTAGGAATTCACTGTAGCTCTCTTTTTAAAGTGTTTTCTTTTGTTCTGTTTTCCTTAATACTTAGTCTAGCTTTTTCCTTCTTCCTTTTTCCTTTTTTTAACATTTGATTGCTCTGACTTTCTCTGTAGCATCTAAACAATGGCAAACTGGATCAATTGTTTGACTGTAGGGACAATTAATCTGAAAATGGCAATTCAAAACAAAATCTTCCTCTCTCTTCACTCCCCACATCTCTCCCATTTGTCATCAGTTGTAAGAAAACACAGAGGTGGTCTTTCTCCTCTCTCTATGTCTGGATGAGATAGATGTCATGCATTATTGTAGTGTATTAGAAGCACCCTTGCCCTTATTTTCCTATCTTCTTAGGCAGGTATTTGAGGTGGCATTAGATGTTGACCAAGAGTAAGAGCTCCAAGGACATAATTGAGCTGGAAAAAATGTCTATGTGTGCATCTTCCAGCACACACAAGTTTGGGAAAGTGATGCTTTGGCCGCTGGGTCAGGCAACAATTATCATAAAGGCATGAAGGACATGGGTTGTCTGTTCTCTGCTCATAGTGACTGTACCTCATGGTCTGTTGTTAGTTACTAAAGTAGATGAGAGATTCCTAAATGAAACTTCTCTTGAAATACTGTAAGATGGATCTTCACTCCAAAACAAAGGCGGAAAAGGTATTTTCCTATCTTTCAGTACAAAGTAAATGAGCGTTAAGTGAAGTCAAAGCACATCCTGTTCACCACTTGCAGTTACTGAGTTGAAACAATCAACACATGGTTGTGTGTCAAACCCCCTACAAACTTTCAAATTCAGGGAGAGGGAAAAGGTTTACCTTTTGCAATGGCCTGCTACATGCTACCTACATGCTTCCCTTACTCATGCTGTGTCACTGGGCTTTTCCCTCATACTTATTTGAACTCTTCAACTTCATGCTGCCTCCTCTGTGAAGGTCTGGCTCTGGTCAGCTGACATGATACCCATGTCACCATCGGCTTGTCAACCCTTCCATCACTTTTGGGAATAGATAAATACACATTGTTGAGGTAGATAAATAATATGAGATATGGAAATCTCTTTCTTACCCAGCATCATGAAGCTGCACCACTCTACCTGTCATGTAGTGAAAATACATATGAACTGCTTTGGACTTAGCTGGTTTGTGACCCAAGCAGATTGAATGAAACAGCACAGAAAATCATGTGACATTTGGGAATGAGCGGTCTGTGTGGTTCCTTCTGCCTTAGCAAGCTAGTTTCTCGTTAGCTTGGGTATGTCTACGTTGCACAGAATTCACAGCAGCAGCAGCCTCATTCACATATCCCACAGAGTGGTATAGACTGGGGATATCTCATAACTGCATGTTGATTCTCTTCTACTAGAATGCAAATGCAGTTTTCAGGTTCTTAGATGCTGCTCTTTGGCATGATGGTGGCTGCATGTAGATTCCAGACTGCAGCTCAAAAGCTTTAAAAGGCAACCCCGTGTGAGGTTCTTCAAAGTCAGTGGGAGGAAAGGTGATGTCCTGTTGTTCTAACCTACTGAAGGTGACAGCAAAGCCCTCTGAGGATATCTTAATATGAATTCAGAAGGAAGAAGACTGTTTTCTAAAAGAAAGAACATTTTCCTGGCATTCTTGGAACAAAACAAAATATGTGGGTGAAACTGTGGCTGCCAAGAGTGATCAAATCACCCTGCTCTCAAAAACAAGCAAACTCTTTCCTACAAAGCTTCAGAAAGAGTGCACTGGAACTGTGGAGCACCCCAAGCCTGGTGCCTAAATTTCCTACTGCATCTCTGCCAAGCAGACCTGCATGGTCAAATGAATAATAAAGGCTAAGAATTTAGAGATGAGATGTATCAAAATATTATGTCTTTTAGAGATGCTTAAACATCTATAGTCTGAATAGGAGTTGCTTTGCTGACTGCATGAATGCTACTGGAAGCCAATCCCCATATATTCACCACGCAGAGGCTAATCCATGACCATCCAGTGAGATAACCTTAATGAGATTGGCAGAGTATGATTGCATGATCCTGGTTAAACTTCTGTCCTGTGTGAGTCAGACATGTTTGTCATAGCAGAGATGTCAACAAAAAAGTCAAACATCTGCAGATTCAGGTTTTCAAACTCATAAGCAAAGCTCATTCACCCATCACATTAAGGCATTAAATCTTCATGCCACTAAAAATAAGGAAAGTTTTAGAAACCCAGTGGGACAGGAAACAAATGCTCCTTTTCAGAAGCTTCCCCAGCCTCATTGCCGACTTTTTATTTTAAGTTTCAGAACTTACTGGAACTCATTTTACTCCTAGTGCAGAATCAAAAAGAACTTTTCTTTTTACTTTTGTAGTATTTGTTAGTATTTGTGGTTGTACACAGCAGAAATCTTACAATGACTGTTGAATCATTTGTTCAAATGGGGTTCACCAAACCTAACTTGACTGGACTGAGATCATCTAAACCAGTCCTCTATGCTCTTTCTACTCGGATTAAGCTCATAAAAGCTATTCAGAGGGATGTTTATAGTCAGTAAGATGAACTACCATTTGAACTTGTCTAGTGAAAAAACCTAGGCAAATTGCATGAACCAGTTATTTAATTTCAAAATGAAGGAATTTAGGTCAAATGTAGACCTCCTGAAGGATATGAATGCAATATGGTGCAGAGCTGGTGCTTGAATGAGTATCTTGCAAGCAATATTAGCTCAGACATGTCACCAAGCTGGTAAATCAGTACTATTTTAATGACCTGAGCCAATACATTTGTATGTCAACACACTAGATATGCCAGTTTATTGATGGAAAGCTTAGGGGTCTTTAATGCATCACTACACTATGCAGTAGACACGTGCTAAGAGATCAGATTTGTTATAGATAAAAAATCACATGTAAAATATTTTTATAGACATTAATAGTTCCCCAGCACTGCAGGCTCAGCTCCCATCTAACTCAATGGAAGTTTCTTGAGAGAATAAAGGACAGCATTTGTCACATAAAATGTGGAAGAGATAAAATCTGAATCTCTGTATATGCAAGTGCCATACCTGACAGCAGATAAGAATGACAGCATTACATCCCATTACTCCACACAAATGATGGTTCTGCATCAGGGACTCGTTCGAAACTGCGTGGTGAAAGCGACAAAGCTTCCTCTGCACATTCTTCATGTATGGGATGGATGAGATATTTCATTTCATAGATCATTTACTGTTTGCTGCAGTTATTTCACAAAGACCTATTTTGACTTTGCTAGAAATGTGAGAAAGAGTTTCCAAGTTTGGAAATTTCTGCAAACAACAAGCTGAACTGCAACTCCAACTGATGTGAGTCATCAGAGGCCCATTGACTCCAATAGTGTTCTGTGTTATTTGTGTACTGGGTGTAGTTCTGAAGTCAGTGAAGCTATGTTAACATGGTAGAAGTGAGAATAGGAATAAGACTATTTTTTTTTTCTACCTGGAACTGAATTTTACAGAAAAATATTTTACATTGTGTATTTAAGGCAGAATAATCTGATCAATTAATATTTTCACACTTTTCTACTGCTTTTGTATGTCTTCGTAAAATCTCATCTCACGCAATCAGTAACATGGTCCTTCAAAAACATGGTCTTAATTACCTGCTATCTAGATCAAGAGAGGGGACAGTTATTTGGAGGAGATTAAACTTCGTCCAGTTATTGATCAGCAACTTTCAGAAGCCACTTAGGATCAGGATATCATTAACAAACAGTCCTTGTTTGTAACCATTCCCAAAATGGACTTCCTTATGTGTGAGACAAAAATCAATATTCAATATGTTCTTCCTTTTCTTCTGTTATCCTTCTTATTTGAAACACAGGGCAAAAAAGAGCTTACAGCTCTTTTTGGGAAGGGCTAAGGGAAGAAAGTAGTACCTGCTAGTCTGGTCTATCCATTCAGGTACCATACAAATTATTTCCTAGTAAAGTGTTTTCAGCTCTTCTTTCCCCAGTAGACAGCCATATATAAGTATTGGAGGTAGTAGTTGGGTTGCAAATGGCTGAAAATGAAAATAAATTGGGATATTTTTGAACATCAGTATCAAAAAATAATTTACAGTGATGCTCTGAAAGAGCTGTATGATGTGACTTGCTGTATGTTAGCAAGTCGCTGGTCTTGATACCTGATGTCGTATTTCTCCTTTTTTGTTCCTAAAGATGGAACTTATAAATTTGCTATGACATCAGAAAGTAATGACAATTTTATAAAAAGATGTGTGGTTTTTTTGAGCAGAACAAAATCCTAAACTAGTCTGATTCTCATGATGAACCTTGTTACATTCTTCCTATATTCATTACTTTGAAGAGTAAGCTGCAAAAACAAAAGGCTGGACAGTCAAGCTCCAAATCTTTTCAAGCATGATTGCAAATGTATTTACAAGCAAGCGATGCTGCATGAACCAGAAAACAGTAAGCATGTTGCAAATCCTCCATCTGCCTGGGCTTGAAATAAGGACATTGCAGAGCTCATCTGCAGACGGATGTTGCTATTTGATGTGATTTCCAACAAACCATTCATTAAATTCATAGCTGCACCTGATACCCATTAATGTGTTCCTGCTTACAAGTTCTCTCAAAATAGGCTGTACCACAACTTTTGGAAGCTTTACACACCAGATTATAACAAACTGCAAGAAATGGAGGGTGGATGGTGTAGGGGAGACATTTGCTGTGGATTTCTGAAACTGTGGTGAAATGATCTTGATATATTTAAAAACTAAAATTGATTAGGTGTACAATCTTTTAAGTAGCTTTGAACTTCTTTCAAACAAACTTCGTTGTTGATCCAGCAACATGCAGATAACAAGAACAGTGGAAAAAAACTACTCCCTGTAAATAGAACTCTGATTTCAAGAATCTGGAAAAGGCTACAGTCTGACCTGCCATATGCAAGGAATTAGAGCACCAATGAGGAAACGAGTGTTTCCAGGAGTCTGTACAAATCACAATACTTTCAGCCTAGTGACTTCAGGAGATCTTTTCTCATTTTGAATGTTTTTAATTGCCTTAATACTAAAATGGAAACTTAACTTCTTGGCTTTTACCAAGTATCTTGTTAAATCCACAGTATGACAACTATTAAAATGTTATTATGTATATTGATAAAGTGAAGCCTTATTAAACAAACAAACAAACAAACAAAAACCCAGCAAAACACAATTAAAAAAATCTCATTTCATCTCAGCTTTGTGAACCTTTGGACACAACTAAACAAAGCATCGAGTTTATTATACGTTTGAATTTTTAAGTGTTGGAATCAAAGTAACTAATAAAAAAATGACTGAGAATAAAGGATCAAACAATGTAAATTGTCTTCCTTATGATGTTTAAAGATTTTACTTCACTCTTCATTTGTGTATAGCCTTTCTGCTTATTCAGACGTGTTTAAATATAGACAATTATAAGTGAGAAACCCTTGCTTTTGAGATATATTATTACAAGTGTATAAAGATCAGCCATTTTTAGGTCATTGAGCTGGTATGATGTTTCAACATACATTGCTTATGAATGATGTGCAAAAATTCATCACACACCTTGTATAACATGAGTCAGAATTGCCCATGTGAAGTGGTACTTTCTGAGACTTCTTTCCTTGACATTTCAACCTGTGTATTGTCATCCCATTTCCTCTCTCTACTGAAATTTCTCTCTTTTACCAACTATAGCTACATGTTTGATAAATAAGCAAATTATCCACAGTGCATAGAGATTTTGTGGGGGTTTTTTGTGTGGTTTTTTATCACATTCTCTGTAAGGATCATCTTGCTCATCTCTTTAAAGGGGCCACTTATGGAACAGAAATATTGCAGAAATTGGTGGCCTTAAACAGTGAGTGGCATCAGTCCTCAGTGAGCAAGTTATGACCTTGATCACATACCTACTGACCATTGAGGTGATAAAACCTGTAACTGTCTCTTTTCTACAAATCTATTGAAGCTCTACTGGTGGCTAAGCTTCACATAGTTTGAAATCATAGCGTGAAGTCGTGTCTGTGCCACATTTGAGCACAGATCTTCCAGTGATACAAATCTCAGTTTCTCCATTTAATTTCTGTTCCTCTGACTTCCTGTTCCTGTCTATACCATCCACAGTCAAAGGCAAGCTCAGAAAAGTGTAGAATAGTGGTTCCTAGAAGCAAACTGGAGTCACAGTATAGACATCTGCAGAGCCTAGGGGCTGTTATGTGAAGTCCCTTAAAGGGAACATTGTATATCCCAAAAGGTAAGTGACTTTCAAATGAAATACGATTCAACATTGTTCTCCCTGTGCTCCTGTGGCACTGACACACAAGTAATACACAACCTAATATCTCTTTAGTCCTAATGTGGTTTCAAAATTAGCAGCTGAATATCAAAATTATGATTGCCTTCTCAAAAATATGTGCTAGTGATAGTGATTTGTTAGTTGCGATCAGTTTTGTGTACACTTAGTCTAGATTATTAAATCGCTCTAGACCTCCCCAGTCAAGGAAGAAAGCATTTACAAAGGTTCATAATCGTAAGTCAAGGAGACCTAGTTGAATACTTGACTTAAGAGACATCAGTGTGTGTGAGCACAGTTTGATCCATGCTCATTTTACTGAGTAGATAACAGCAATGACAGTTTCTGATTCTTGTGTATCAAGGCTCTACAGAAGTTCCTGTTTTGTCAAGGTCAGTAAAAGCACAAAGACTTACCTTTTTAGTGAAGAGTTTGGAGTTTTTTGTTTTATTGTTGTTGTTTTAATGTCTTTTTGTTATGGTAATGATGCCTCATCAGTATTCTTTTGACATCCATCTTTTACAACAGAATACTGGAGTGGGAAAGATATTGCACTTTCCCAAGGAGACTATTGTGAGATTAGGTGGTAAAGAGCTGTCCACAAAGTGTTAAAACAGCAGATTTAAACTGTAGGCTTGCATTCAGCACACCCAAATTGCGTTTACCTGGGTTGCCTAATTTAAAAACTTGTCTGCTCTACGGTCCTTATTAAAGTTATCACCCTCAGCAGCTGCTTGGCCTTCTCCATAGACTAGAGGAGAGCTCAGGGCATCTATTCCCAGATTAGATGACACAGTTAAATGCCTGCGAAGTAGCCAAAGGTGCTAGTGACACCACTTATCTCAGATTTTTACATAATCCCCTTTAGGCATCAAGGCTTCCTTGGCTGTGGCTGATTCATATCTCACTAGGAGTGTCTCCTCGTGGGTGGCTGTGGGGACATTTTGTTCTTTGTGCCTTCCTTCCTTCCTCCCTCCCTCCTCCCCCTCCCCATCACACTTGAATTCTCTGGCAATTCAGCTGTGATATGTCTTCATAGTGGCATCTTCCCAGGGACAGAACATGCTGTACATATTTGCAATGTAATTAATAGAAATCAACATTCACCCATATCACTACAGCAGTTCTGGGAGCAGGCTTTAAACAAAGTGCTGAATCCTAAATATACCAACCTGCTTCACCATGTGTTTTTTGTATTATAAATTCCTCCAGAGGCTGTAAGAAAAACAGATAAGATCAGATTCTGTCACTTGTACCAGATTTCTTTCACCCTTCAAAACAAAAATTCCGTTCATAAATAGGTATGGATTCATATGTGAATATGAATATCTGTACAAACTCAGTTAATTAAACTCCCCTTTCTCCATCAGAATGCTAAGGCCACAAGTAAGTTGAGGGATCACACTTATAGGAATATTTTATTTCCAAAATACATTGCTTATGTGATAGATTATACTCAGAAAGTTTTATTATCTCATGTTATGCTGTGGCCTTCATATATATGATTTCCCTCTTGTTAGTGTAGAAGTATGAGGCAAAGAAAACAGAAAAGGTGCTCCAGGTCCTTGCAAAAATCATCAGCCAGACTGTCACGGAAGCACCCCAAAGTCAGCTTTAGGCAAACAATAAGTTCCAAAACAGTCTTTATTCTGCCCAGAAAAGTGCAGCCAATAAAACGACTAGAAACAGGGTTTATACAATTAGTTAGCGCTCTGATAACAGAAAATACAGGTTTGGATATCAGTTGAGGAGATTATTGGGTGCAGCAAATCGAGAATAATGACGATCCACAGTGTACATACACACACTCACAAGAAACAAAAGAGAGTCCTCTGACTCCAGGGTAAACTATCACTTGCCTGGGTTAGGCAAGGACTCATACTTGCCTGGGTTAGGCAAGGACTTACTCAAGAATATTATCACTCACCCAAACGAGGAGGTGAGGCTCTCCCAATCCCAGGAAGTTTCCTTAGACTGTTCCAGTCTAAGGCGAGGGCTCCGGCTCAGCAGACCCACGGCTCCGAGAAGACCACACAAAGGGGATCTTCGGTGGGAGCCCCGTTTATAGTCTTATCAGATCTGCCTGTGGGCATTGCAACACGGTCCCGAAGCTTCTCAGCTTATCTGGGCCCCTCTTCTGCTAATGACCCTGTAAAACCGACTCTGGGTCCCACAAAAGAGCTATTAACTGCCCCATTGAAGGCTCCAGTTCTCAGAGGGGGATGTGCAACTGCCACAACAGTTCTCAGGTGGGGAAGTGCAACTGCCACGCAGACGGAAGCCAAACCTTACACAGACATCATCACTGTTGACAGCATGATTATATCCTGTTAAAGCAGTACTTAGATATTTCCAACTGAAAGAGAGTCTTGATCATGGTAAATACTGGACGCACTTATAAGACAAATCCCTCCATGAAAGAGTTTATAATCTAATTGACAGGAGATTGTCAGAAAAAATGACTGAAAAGTTGTGCTCTGATCCAGAACATAGATAAACACCAAAAACACAATGCAAAATAAAGGTGCTTTAAATAGAACAGAGACAAAGTGCATGTGTCAGAGTGTGCTTTAAAGATTGCTGGGACCGGATTGCTTCAGCTCCTCTATTTTTGGAGCTATTTTTTTCGGATGCCTTATACCCTGCTGCTATCTGACACTAGGTCACCACCTATTGGGTGGAGCTGAGCATCTAGTCACCTACCTCAGGCTGCCTGGAAATTCAAATGCCTAGATCACCTAAGGACACATTTTTCTAGGCTTGCTCATGTCACAGCTCACACATTCCTGCCATGCCCAGCACTGGACATGGCTATGCATGCAATTTTAATCAAGATCCATGTGTCAGGGAGCAGCAAGGTCCATCTGCTCCCTTAGGAACATGGAGCCAAGAGCCAAGGGTGATGTCAGCACATGCAATGTCCTCACCAATGGGTCGCATCGCAGCAGGTGCTGGTAGCAGAGAAAGTCAGGTAAAAACAGGAGGAGGCCTGTATGTATTAACAAGGAGCTCCTGGACAAACTCAGACACAAAAGAAAAGCCTACAGAGGTTGGAAGCAAGGACAGGTGGCCTGGGAGGAATGCAGATAAATTGTCCAACCAGCCAGTATCACAGTATCACAGTATCACAGTATCACAGTATCACAGTATCACAGTATCACAGTATCACAGTATCACAGTATCACAGTATGTTTGGGATTGGAAAGGACCTCAAAAGATCATCTAGTCCAATCCCCCTGCTGGAGCAGGAACGCCTAGGTGGGGTCGCACAGGAACATGTCCAGGCAGGTTTTGAATGCCTCCAGAGAAGGAGACTCCACAACCTCCCTGGGCAGCCTGTTCCAGTGCTCTGTCACCCTTACTGAGAAGAAGTTTTTTCTCAAATTTAAATGGAACCTTTTGTGTTCCAGCTTGATCCCATTACCCCTTGTCCTATCATTGTTTGCCACTGAGAAGAGCCTGGCTCCATCCTCATGGCACTCACCCTTTATATATTTATAAACATTAATGAGGTCCCCCCTCAGTCTCCTCTCTCCAAACTAAAGAGACCCAGCTCCCTCAGCCTTTCTTCATAAGGGAGATGCTCCACTCCCTTAATCATCTTTGTTGCCCTACGCTGGACCCTCTCCAGCAGTTCCCTGTCCTTCTGGAACTGAGGGGCCCAGAACTGGACACAATATTCCAGATGTGGTCTCACCAGGGTGGAGTAGAGGGGAAGGAGAACCTCTCTCGATCTACTAACTAGCCCCCTTCTGATACACCCCAGGATGCCATTGGCCTTCCTGGCCACAAGGGCACAGTGCTGGCTCATGGTCATCCTGTTGTCCATCAGGACCCCCAGGTCCCTTTCCCCTACACTGCTCTCTAGTATCTAATTTCTCAACCTATACTGGAACCTGGGATTGTTCCTGCCCAGATGCAGGACTCTACACTTTCCCTTGTTAAATTTCATTAGGTTATTCCCCACCCAGCTCTCCAGCCTGTCCAGGTCCCGCTGGATGGCAGCACAGCCTTCTGGCGTGTCAGCCACTCCTCCCAGCTTAGTGTCATCAGCAAACTTGCTTATAGTACACTCAATTCCCTCGTCCAAATCTTTAATGAATATATTGAATAATATATTGAATATATTTAATAATATTGGCCCCAGTACTGACCCCTGAGTCACTCCACTAGATACTGGCCTCCAACTAGACTCTGCACCATTGACTATCTGGTCAGAGACATCAACAGCAAGCCTCTACAGGTATATTAGTGATAAACGAAAAATTAGGGAAGATGTGGACCCTCTCTGGAAGGAAACAGGAGACCTGATTACCCAGGATATGGAGAGGGCTGAGGTACTCAACAATTTTTTCTGCCTCAGTCTTTACCAGTAAGTGCTCTAGTCACATTGCCCAAGTTGTAGAAGGCAAAGGCAGGGACTGGAAGAGTGAAAAACCTCCCACTGTAGGAGAAGATCAGGTTTGACACTCAGAAAGATGTTTTCATAGAAGACAATGGAGAGTTTGTTGTAGTTCAATAGGTCCTTGGAAGTCTTAGCTTGAGACCAAGACTTAAAAAAGAACCAATGTCCCAAAAACATGTAGCAGAAGGAGATCTTTTGTGCATGATTCTTCAACTTTTTCATGTCTGACAAGGGAAACTTTAATTTCTTTCGGTATCTTATTTTCCTTTGTTTTCAGACAAAACAGAACTCCAGAGACCAAAAGCTTAGTTTGTGCTCATGGTATGCTCTTCTTGAAAAGACACAGCCTCTCCACACAGTGTTTTGGCTATTGTGGGCTGTTGCCCTAAAGATGCAGACCAAACCTCTTTTCCCCTGCTCCTTGGCTTTTTCTTTCTGTCCTTCTGGGAGACAGAACTACAGCTTAAGGCAAAAATGTCCTACTCAACACTCCTGTAGCCTCCATCCTCCTCCTCCCCAGTCTGGGCTTTAGGTATTCTTGACAGGAGTTACGTCTCAGCACACATCTTAAATTCCCCATATAGATCACAGCCTGATGTCTCTTTTGCATAAAAGCATATTCTTGTCTGTGAATCTAAGGCAATTTTTCCTTCATTTTCTAGCATTATTATAGGAAGCTGAAGAAAACATGTCTCAAAAGCTAGCAATCCCTGTCATTTATTTCAGAAACACATATTTCAGCCACCTATTAGTCTGAAGAAAAATGTAGGCATTAGTGGCTTGCTTTTGTTCTAAATCAGTTATTTAATATACAGCTGCACTCTTGCATGTTTATCAGAATTCAATGCCAGGTCTGAAATTGCTCCAGTTTGTACAACAGGAGTCCGCTCTTGTTTACACCAGTTTTACTCCAGTCTGACTGTGTTCTTTAGGGTAGAGTTGCTCCTGACTTCGACCTGGACAAATGAGAGAAGGATCAGGCTGGGATGCCTTTTAGCCCTTGCACTAAGTCTACATTCAGTACTATTCTATTTGATTAAGATTAAATCATGGATGCAAATTAAACATTAGCCATCCGAGTCAGTTGAGGTGTATGTTAAGGAATTTATGAAATTGTTTTCTGCACAGGAAACTATGTGTTAGGAATAGTGTCTAATATGTACTACTCTGATGTGTTAGTAGCCTTCTATTGTATTTTTTTCCTGGATCTAACTACATTGTTGTTGCAACTCTTTGTTGGAGGACAAATGGTAGGAGGTAGAAGGAAATGGGATTGAACTAGATGATATTTTGAGGTCCCTTCTAATCCCTAACATTCTGTGATTCTGTGAAAACATGGGAAAAGGAAATAATTTAAATCAAAAAACATCCTTCTTCCTTCTCCCTCCATTAGAGGTTTGTAGACTTCCTTCAGGAATTAGGTTTAGAGGTGCTGCCTAGACCTGTAACTCAGATGTACATAGGACCTGAGCATGCTTGGCCTGTGCCCATGTGAGTGAAACAAGTCAGCCTTTGGCAAACTGCCTGTTGAGAATGGAAACTGGCACAATTTAATTTCCTACTATAGACATAGATTAAAACTGCTGACAGCACTAAAAGCTGTAATTCCCTTCTACATCTTTAGTCTTAAGGGTGTGAAATGAAGTTTTTGCCTCTAGCAACAACACTTCCCATGAAACTACACTAGTAAGAGACACAAATCTCTGAATTTAGAAATAGCCCTGAAATCTGCGTCCCATCAGTTATCTTTAGTTCTGGCTTTTTAAAAAAACATGACCCCAGCTGTTGTGTTGGGTTTTTTTGTTGGTATTTGTTTGTTTGTTTGTTTGTTTGTTTTGGGGTGGGGGTGTTTGCTTGTTTATTTGGTTTTAAAAAAGGGAGAAAATTGTTTTCAGGTTTAATGTTTTGTTTTGTTTTGTTTTGTTTTGTTTTGTTTTGTTTTGTTTTGTTTTGTTTTTTTAATAATAATCCCACTTTCTTCATATCAAGCAAGAAATGGTAGCAGGAGATTTTGTTTATTTGCTTGGTTGGTAGGTTTTAATATCGGCATTTTCTGATACAGATATCTATTTGTTCTGTAATTTCCATATTAAAAATGTTGGAAGGTACATCTGACCTGATTTGGAATAATTTTGTATGTGTATTTCCCATGCTTTTCCAATAAAGTTCAAATTCTAAAACCTGTGACATTGTAAGCAGACAGTAGAGAAAATAATCTGTTAGAAAATATGTAAACTTCAATTACCATTTAGGAATAGGTTTTCAAGGAAATACAATAAGACATAAAGTATTTTACTTATCTATATGGCATCAGTGACATCAGGTGTAGAAGTTCAGCCTGTTAAATTACAGGCGAGATTGTCTCTTGGGTTTGCTTTGGTTGGTTGCTTGCTTGCTTTGGTTTGGGCTTTTTTTTTTGTGAAAATATACTCTATAAATTCTAAAAGTTTCTTCCAAACCCTTGTGCAAGCATTTTAACATCAGTTGGAAAGAAACATTGTAACTCACCTCAAAGTTAATCTAGAAACACAAAGAAAACTGTACTGGAAACAAATAAATTTAAATTGCCTGTGTGAATTTCCCAGGTTGTCAGAGGACAATCTTATGGCAGAAATGTCCTCACGTTCTTCCAGAAACTACCATGCCGTGATGTTACTACATACTGTACCTCTGAGCAGCACAACTGGACAAGTGTTTCTAACAATGGTAGAAGAAAATTCATGGAATTGAGAAGATGTCACTGGTCTTTTGATGGACAACTGGGACATTTCATGCTACATACCAAGACTAAGGCCAATTATACTACACGACTGTCAAAATAAGGGAGAAAAGGACACGGCTGTGTTAAGGTTTGGCCTTGAAATCATACAAAATGCTCAGATTGTGACTTCAGGGGAAAATTAAAACTTATCAAAGGCTGAGATGTAGGTCAGTTTACAAACTGATAGCTTTATCTTTAAACCACAAAAATATAGTTGCTTAAAAAGGCTGGAAAAGCTAAAGTGTCTTTTTGTCTTTGTTTCACACTGGTTGCAACTGAATAGCTGATAACCCTCATTACTGACTTCTACCTTGTAGATTTTTTGTTTCAGCTCCCACCTGGTCTGGCCTTCTGTGTAATGTCTGTCAAAAAATTCCACCTCACACACTTGTACCAAAGACTCCACGTGGTGTTTTGCAGAACGCAAGCTCGTTGCAGTCACAGTTTGAGAGGTGTGCCATGTTAAACTGGGAAAATGGCTTTCAATACAGATGCACTTCTTCCAACTACCTTGGAGCAAAACAAAAACTCATATCTTGCAGCAAATTTCTGTGTGGTGACGACCAAAGTGCTGTATGATTAAATCTTGTTATTGCCTTTCTGATTTAGCTGGAAAACTTGAAAAGATAGAGAACATACCATTCCTCCCAATACTTTGTTTCTTGGGCTAATTATCTTTACTGTCATTTTTTGACTGATTTCTCATTTGCATTTGTTTGGATTTCACTTCCAACAACTGTTCCTTGTTATGCCTTTCTTTGCTACATGGAGGACTACTTAAGTACTTTCTATTTCCTCCCTCTGGAGGTATTTATGAACATAATCAAGTTGCTTCTCAGTTATCTTTTTTTATTATTATTTGATAAATGAAAGAGATTGCACTCATTAGATTTGTTTGTTTTATCCAACTGTGTTTTTTATCATAATTTAGACTTGCAAACTTTCTAGGGTACTGACCATCTTTTGGAAATATTTGTACGTGGTATGTAGCATTTAAAAGCCTGAATTCCAAATGGAGAAATTGTGTTTATGACAAGTTATTCATACCAATTCAGTAAAGTGGCTGTTAAGACCTTTTTTTCCTTGAAATGTATTTCAGTGTGTGTGTCAAATTTTCTCCTTCACCTTGTTTCTCTTAATCGTACAATTTCACTGCATTATGTCTTGTGATAAAAGTACTTCCATCACAGCCAAGTTGTAATAGTTCTTGGTGAATGGACTGCAAATTAACTCAAGATCCATCCAATTCAGTGAAATAAAGTCTATTAACTGATGATGGCTCCAGTTTGTCACAGATTCAATTCTTATTCCATTTAAATCATTCATACTTTTTCAGGTGTAGAGCGCATTTGTTATAATTTAATAATACTCCATCATAATTTTACAAAATTAATTTCATGAAGACATTTTTCACCTGTTATAGGTATATTTTAAAAATATTATTCTATTAGTTTTCACTAAATATATGCATATATTTTTATATCTTTACATAAGCTGCTGACTGAATGAACAGTAAGTGCTCAGTGTTTTGGAGATGGCATATTCTGACCTTTAGTTGGTCATTATACAACTAGAGATAATCCCATGAATTGTGCACCTGGGAAAACTTTTATACAGTAGGGAACAAGGAACAAATTACAAGGACCAGACTCTCAGTGGATGTAAATTCAGTCCTTCCTATCAACGGTACCATTTTAATTTACACTAGCTGAGAATTTGGAAGAAATGACTAAACATTTGCTGGAAAAGTTTTTGAGATCTGCTCTTTGCCTTTTAAAATCATTAATACACAAAAACTAAGACTTCTGCAAAAGACTGACCTTCAATCATAAGCAGCTATGATTAGAGTCTCAGGAGAGATCCGTGAAGTGAAATGAATCTGTGAATTAGCTTTGATGCAATTTAAAGTCAAATACATTACCTGATCTAGAATTATAAAGGAAAGAATTGCTTGTATTAAAAAGAAAAAGCGACTGTCCTACTGTGCCTTGAAGCAGAAGAAGACAACTGGTAGGAAGGAAAAACTCAAGGTGTCTTTAGGTTTCTAGAAATCACAGAATCATAGAATCATTTAGGTTGGAAAAGACCTTTAAGATCATCGAGTCCAACCGTTAACCTAGCACTGTTACTAAACATGTCCCTAAGAACCTCGTCTACTCATTTTTAAACACCTCGAGGGATGGTGACTCTACCACTGCCGTGGGCAGCCTGTTCCAATGAATAATTTTTTTCCTAATATTCAATCTAAACCTCCCCTGGTGCAACTTGAGGCCATTTCCTCTTGTCCTGTCACTTGCTACTTGGGAGGAGAGACCAACACCCTCCATGCTACAACCTCCTTTCAGGTAGTTGTAGACAGCAGTAAGGTCTCCGCTCAGCCTCCTTTTTTCCAGGCTAAACAGCCCCAGGTCCCTCAGCCGTTCCCCTTCAGACTTGTGTTTCTCTGGATGCTTCTCTGTTTGGCTGTGCAACTTAGGAAACCAAAGTGACTCAGGTGAGGGCTTAGATCTTACTGAACACTTACTCTTTTTTAAGAGAACATATTTGTCCACACTGAAGGAATCAGGAAACATTTGTCACTATAGTTCTTCTGCTCTTCCCACTCAGATATTTTGCAGGCCATAAGTAAACAGAGAGCTCAGCTGCACATATGGGGGTACCATCCTTTTCAAGAGGAGTTACGTTACCAGTATTTAAGCAGAATCAGGCTTCTGGCAAACTGCAAAGTGAAAATCAAAACAAGATGTGGAAATGATGTTTTTACACTGATCTTTAAAGTTATGTTCTGAAGTTATTCAGGCCAAACACAGCTAAAGACCAGAAAGAGAATAAAGGAAAATTATCAAGGTGATGTTGCAGGGAGGTGTAGTCGTGCTGCTCAGAGAAAACCTTTGGGAGAATCACTAAACTACAGAAACAATTTAAATCTTTGGTTCAGCTAGAATACTATATACTGGCTGGTGCTTATAGTTTCAGACTAATAAAATAAAACTCACTGTGTTATTGGTTTATTTTTTCCTTGTAGAAGTTTTGTCTGAAAGGGTAATTTATAACTTTTTTTTCTTTTTTTTAGTGGGTTATGCATTGCTTTGGAGTGGAAAGACATAAAATAAAAGCCACACTTTGATTAATGTTGTCTTTTTAAAGCTAGAGCATAGAATAGTAATATTTAAGATAACACTAAGGGTGTGTGTGGAATGAGACTGTTGCTGGGTTGTGTAGACAAGTGTGTCATCCTTATGCTTCAGCTTTCTGCAATTAGGTAGGCATATCTTTCTAAACCATTTTAATAAAATTTTATAGTGAACGTAGTTATTGTGGCAGGAATATAATGAATTTTGAAAGCTTAATCTGAATAAACTTGCAGGTTTAATGAACTTGTATACTCATCCACACTCTGAGCACTAAGAGAAAACATACATCTCTAACCGAAAAATAGGCATTTGCTAACAAATCTATTTTTAAAACCAGAGTTGTGTATTTGAGGGCAAGTTGCTAGTTCTATATAGATTTCTTCTTCAGTTTTTGACAGTGTCTATGTGATTCAGTTCCTATCCTGTTAATTAGTTGCTATGGTTATATTTTAAGTTACTCTTTTTCACTATAAAACAAACATAATTTAGTAACAACTAAATGCAACCTTGCCCCTCTCTCTCTCTCCCCTCTCTTTGATATTGCATTTTCTGTCTATTTTATTACTTTTTCAACCACTTTCAAGCAGAGAATATCCTGGACTATATATTTTTACAGTGCCTAATGGAACAGCCTCTGAGCTTCTCTAAAGTTTCTGTAATAAAAGTAGTATTAAAATACATTATTGTGTCCTCTTGGATGTATGGCAGAATAAACACATTTGCTTCAGCCTGTTTGTTTCTTACTTATGCCACCCAAACCTTCACACAAGTACCGGAACAAATGGAGCTCTGGTTTCCCTTGGGTTCGTGTACTGTGGTTGCACTCTTTGGCATTTACAAAGATGTGTGACAGATTTTTTGGAGCATTCAAACTGTCTGTTTTTTTTTTCTGCCAAATAAAGGTTGAGGTCCCAGGCTCTTCCCAACGGCATATTCCAAATACCTTTTCCATAACACCTCCAGGAGCTAACATCTTTTCAGTCTGTTCCCCTTTAATAAATTTGATTTCATATTTTATTTCATTTGGACCCTGGATTCCAATAATATTTTAAGGAGAGATGAGAGTCACAGAGAAGATACACAGGGAGATTATATATCTTATTGTCAGAGCACCATACAGATGACCATGCAGCCATTGACCCACTGGTTGTGACAATTCAATGAATGGACCTTGCAGAGTTTTACCGAGACCAGAGCCTCATATTTTTTTATTGTGAATTTTTTTCTATTTGTTCATTGCTTTTAGATTAGGGTGGAGATTTTGGAGATATTTTGATGTTTTCCTTTCAAAATTGAAAGGAAAACGTCAAAACCTGTAGGTTCTGAAGCCATGCATCTATTTTGGTCCATAGCTACGCACAGGTGCCCTAACTGGCCAATTTCCAATTACATTTCTCTTATGCAGTTTCTCAAAACAAATATTTGTCTTCTTAAAACCCTGCAAGGAATCAAAATATAAGAAAGTGTTAGAATTTTTCTGCTGCCTTCATGCTATGTCTGTAACTAGGCCATTCCTCTGCTTTTGTTGGCTTATAGAAGGCACTGTTGGCTGTCTGTTAGCTGTGGGATCACAGTAATTTACTATTTTTGATACTGTTTTCAGATTGTATCCTGTGATTCTCAGCTCAGAATCTGCATCAATGCTTTTATTATTCTCACTGCAGAGCACTTCCACTAGTTTAAGGACCCAGTAAGAACTCAGTAGTTCATTGCAAAAAATTGCAGCTGAACTAGGCAGAGGCAATAGCTTGCCAGTCTAAGCCTTGCTGTGCCAAACACATCACACCCTAGAAACCAAGTAATCCTTGGACAGTCCTGAAATTGAATATAAAACAAATACAGAGGCAAAACAATAAACTCAAGTTATAAAAACTGCGTGATTTACAGGACTTCATTCAAACCTGTTTCAACCCCTAAGCTGGTAGATGATGGAAAAGGAGGAGAATGTCCTATAAACCATGCACATAGGTTAACAAATGGGAAACAATAAAGAAAGAGGTTGAGATGGAAGATAATAACACTTGGCTGCTTCCTCATACAAAAGATTAATTCTTCTGTGCTGTATAACTTCTTAGCCCAAGTGTAGCTTCTTCCTGCTTGTCTAGAAGACCTGCCAGTGAATGATTCAAAATGTTAAGAACACAGTAATTAATGGGTCTCTCTGATTCTTTGATTAATTATTCAGCCAAAAATGATCAATCAGTGCTGCATCTATGACTCTTGTTGTTCTTCATTTTGCTTTCCGGAGAAAAAGATGAGGAAATGTTATCACTTTCTCATTAACTTTTTCTGTATCAAGACTTAGTAGTGCACACTGCATCATCTTGAAATAGCTTTCTGGAGCTAAGGGTTACTCTTTAGAACTATTCCTAAGAAATCATTTCAGTAGACGTCTGCAAGTCTGGCTAGAAAAGCAGGCACTATATTTCAAAAGCTGGAATTTAAGATTTGTCAGCTATATGAGATAGAGTTCAGATCTAGATGATCTAGCCATTAAATCATTCATATGAACAGAGGGCCTCCAGAATAATAGTAGATACTGAAACCAGGTCTACATCATTCAAATAGATATAAAGGAAAGAATTCTCTAAGGACATGTAAGTAGAAATCATGGTGAAATTAAAAATAAAATAATACAAATATTTTATAGGATAAGCATTCTGTTAAATACTTCCCTGCTGATTTTGTTTGTGGTGTTAATCAAACTCCATTAAAATGGTGTTTGAGGCCCTAAGCAATTAAATGAAACTTATTACTTTGAAAGTTTGATATTTAGGCTAGTTTGGTTCAGTTAACAGCGTTGGGGAGGCAAAGGTGAATGCCCTGAGCCCTGTAGAGATATAGTCAGGATCCTGGTAGATGTCTGGCTAAATTTGCACTGTGAGATAGTGAGATATTCTTTCTTCTTCTAAGTACACAAGTTGGACACCAGTAGTCTGGCCCCTTAGCAGCTTTAAAGGTGATCCATAATATCCTGTGAGTTCACTCAGAAATACTTATTAAAACATTATCAATTATTGTGAGTTTGCAGTGTTCCTGGATTTGCAGCGTGCACATTCCATGACACTCCAAGAACTACTTAGATTGGAATGATTTTAAAAATCCTGTTCTAAAATTTGGTATCATCATTTTTCTTCTAAAGTAAAAAAAAAAAAAAAAAAAAAAAAAAAAGGTAACTGTAAAGAAAGTTTTAGTTTCATTATATACCTTATATGTAATGCATAAATGCCAGTTTGCAATAGTTTCTAGGATACCAGTTATATATAGGAAAGCTTCATTGTCATAGATGAGAGAGAGCAGTCTTCTTTAAAGCCCAGATATGTACAAATCCAAGCACCAAAATATAGTAGTTTGACTTGTTCTGTGAAAAACTGGGTTACCTGGTAGGATAATGACCTTCCCTTCTAGAAATCAAGTGTATTTTAATAAAACATTCCAAAACTGAAATTTGATACAGTCACCTTAAAAAAAAACTATTCAACAAAACTAATTCTTTTTTTTTTTTTTTTCATTGTTATTTCTATATTTAATCTTTTGGTAAGTATGCATACCTCTAAGACATCCTTGAGCTAAGACGAGTTCTTGAAGCACTTAGGTATGAAGATCACAGGACAACTCAGGTGTGAAGGAACCTCAGGAGGTCCCTAGCCCAAACTACTTCTCAAAGAAGGTCAGTTATGGGGTCAAACCAGGTTGCTCAGGTCTCTATCCCATCAGCTCTTCAAAAGCTTCAAGGATAACACAGACTCCCTAGACCACCTGATCTACTGTCTGACTGTCCTTAAGGGGAAAAAAATTCTCCTTATATCTAATTTTAATGTTTGTTTTTTTCTTCAACTTATGCCCATTGTCTCTCACCCTTCCACCACATACCACCTTCAACAACCCGGCTCCATCTTCTTGATGATCTCCCTACATTGTGCTTGGGGCTGCTGCTAAATCACCCCTATGTCACCTCTTCTTCAGGCTGGACAAGAACTTGGTCCTTAGCCCCTGGCTAAGTGTTCCAGCCCCAAGTATCTTGGTGGCCTCTGCTGAGTTTCCCGCAGTTTATTGACATTAGATGAAAGATTCTGGAAGTCAAATTTCCATTGACTTCAAAAGAGCTGCAGTTAGATCACTCACTGTGTGAATATATTCTTTTGGGCTATTTTTGCTACAGATATATTACCCTGAAGTCATTTTTCAGGATTAGTAGTACAGATTGTACATGTTACTGTCCAAGTTTTGAAAGAAGGTCGGATGACAAAAGAGTGGCTCAGAAGCTCATGCAGATAAAATCAGTGCATTTAAAGGGGATAAAAAGACTTTTTTGTTCTTGGTGGTGTTTTTTGTATCCTTGCAATAGCTTGTTTTGTATTCACAAATGCATGCAGATTTTGCACTTATCTGCTCCCCATCAAATATTTTTCTGGCCCTTCAAGTTATTTGTGTGAATCAATAGTATAATCCACAGCTTTTTGCAATGACAGCTAAAAAAATCACACAGTTTGCACCATGCCTGCCTTCAAAAGCAAAGCCACATATTCCTTTGTGTGGAGAGAGTAATCACTGTAAAGGTAAAGTGTATGCAATTTCCAAATGCCAAATTCTATAGAGAGAAAAATACTACTTTGCTTTGTGCTTTTCAGCTAGCTGAGGCCCTCTCATATGACAGGCCATAATCAATAAATCATGCACCAGTTGTGCTGATTCTGTATGTCGGGTCATATCTCTCCATTTCAGTTTCCAGTTTCTTACAGAGTATTCACTTGTGTTCTGTTGTCATATCTTTCCACCTCCTCAGCGTCAATTTAAAAGCTGTTATTTTTAGGCCATAGAAATTGCAACTCGACTGCCCTCTCTCCTCAATTGGCCTGCTTCAAAGCAGGGACATGGAAGAAGCAAGTCCTCTGCCTCAACTCCAGTCCCTGTGATATACCAAGGAGGCCAAAAAATTCTCTGTGTGTACACCTTGTACATAGTGGGCAAAGAGGTGCCGTGATCACAGAATCACAGAATCACAGAACGTCAGGGATTGGAAGGGACCTCGAAAGCTCATCCAGTGCAATCCCCCCGCCAGAGCAGGAACACCCAGATGAGGTTACACAGGAAGGTGTCCAGGCGGGTTTGAATGTCTGCAGAGTAGGAAACTTCACAACCGCCCTGGGCAGCCTGGTCCAGTGTCTGTCATCCTCACTGAGAAGTTTCTTCTCAAATTTAAGTGGAACCTTTTGTGTTCCCATTTGAACCCATTACCCCTTGTCCTATCATTGGTTGTCACCAAGAAGAGCCTGACTCCATCCTCATGACACTCACCCTTTATATATCTGTAAACATTAATGAGGTCACCCCTCAGTCTCCTCCAATCTCCAGAGCCCCAGCTCCCTCAGCCTTTCCTCACACAGGAGATGCTCCACTCCCTTAACCATCTTCATTGCCCTGCACTGGACTCTCTCCAGCAGTTCCCTGTCCTTCTGATAACAGCTTCTCAAGGCTGATCAGTAATAGAGATTGTATAATTTGAAGAAAAGTTCCTTGCAGTGGGAAGATGTTTATTTATATCTTCTGTAAGTAATTACTTACTCAGTCAGGCAGCCTGACATCTCTGGTCTTGCTAAGGAAATTCCTGATTTGGCAATCTTCTCAGCGCCAACTGACTAGACAGCCAGAGTTGGAAATTCTCAGAATTATTTTGTGTACCAAAAATCTGTCTGCCTGGGCTGTGTGAGTCACTCCAGCCCAAACTTGCATTCAGCAGGTCGCTTCACAATGTTCAGCCAGGATCATTTAAACCCCTCCAGGGGCCTGTATTAATCCTGGCTCCATGTCCTAGTGCTCACTCTTCCCTCATCGCCAGAGTTCCCCGTGTAACTTTCAGGAAAAATCAGTCCTCTCTTTGCTCCTCATTGCCCATGGCAAAGCAGGGACGCTAGTAATTTCTTACAGCTCAGTTGTGTTTTGAGTATTGGTTAATATTTTTGTGTTTGCAAAGCCATGAAGACATATACATGCACATATTGTAGTTCCTAATTACAGTAACTAGGGACTTTGAAATTAATGGCATATTTATAAACAAAAATGCTATTTTCTTTTGCTGTCACCTTTTTCATTATGAATGAACATTCAGACAGGGAAATAACTTGGACAAAAGCCCTTTTCTGGATGTTTCAAGAACTGTACTTAAAATAATGTTCTCAACTGTTGAATTACACTGTCAAGTTCTGCTCTGGGTCTGTTAAGTGACTACGATCATTCAACATGCAGTTGACAAACTTGGAAGATTTGTGGCAATCCGGCTATTTCTTCCCTTTTTCTTCAGCCTTTTTGTTTGGTTGGGGGGATGGTGATTGTTGTTTTTTCACTCTTTTCTCTGTGCTGTTTAGATGTCTCTTTATATATGGCCTATCTGCCTCTGTCTCTTCACCCTTTTCTTCTATACTGCATTGAATTCTTCCTCAAGCTCGGTTTTCCTGCCCTGAGTTTAACTACAGGATTCCATCAGTCAAGAAATTGAGTTTTGCAGCTCAGCTCTTAATGTTTGGCTTTTCTGATGTGTCCTATGAAATGGAAAGAAAAGGTACATTTGTTTCTTGAATGATTATAAACAAGAGGTTATTTTTGTCTTTTTTTTTTTTTTTTCAATTGAAATCTGTTCCTTCAGGGAAGATAAGATTGTTTTTAATGTCACAAAGCAATTTTAGAGTATCTGTGCTCATAGAAAAGGTATTCTGTTCTTATTTTAGCACAGGTTGGTTTGTTCTGGTCTTTTCGTTGGTTGTTTTAATAAAATAAAATTAAATTAAATGATCACAGTAGATTGGGAAAAAGGGGTCAGTGTAACATGGAAATTCCTGAAAGAAGTGTTCACCTGTCTTCTAGAAACATTATTTTACATGCCTTCCAGATATAAAGAGCTTGAGGAGGTATGGACATGTTTCTTGGCATGAGATGTCAAACTCATCATCCCTCAGTTAAGGGAATTTACCTAAGCATTGAAATATAGTAACTTTTTGAGATAACTTAGGAAATCCAAGACCTCTGCATGTTCCCAGCCAATATGACACTGGATTTAAAGCAGATCCACATTATTCTGGAGCAGTGGCTGGTCACATGAGATATCTTTGAAACACAAAAGTGGCACTAGATGCCACTGTGGGGTAATAAATTTCTCCACATCACATTCCTCTGCATGTGACTTTACGTAAGATTGCCATCCTGGCTCACATTATATTTGAAAAAACATCTAGAATTTTGGTCAATACAGCAATTACTATGTAGGAAGAGATCCTCTGGATGAAAAAATGCATATTTCAGAAGGATTCTCAATTTCGTTGTCTCTGCTGGCCAGGGCACTGCTCATTTTAAAGGGGATTTCCATGACTTTTTTTTTTCTCATGGAAGTACCTACACTGTGAACAGGTCCGTTCTGCACTACCTTGCACTATGTACTTCTTTGATCTTCCACAGATGATTTATTAGCTCAGGAGTTCCTGTCCCACCTGAAGCTACTGCTGTGTTTTATGGTGTAAAAGACCATATGAAGAATGTATGAAGAATTTTCCCTCTAAGCTCTTAGTAGTTTTAGGGGTGGAAAGAAGGGGTTTCATTCAGCTGAGGATAATTTCCTGTGCCTACCTTTGACAGGTCCCCATGTGTTATTTTTTTTTCTCTAAAAAAACTCAGAGAAATATCCATATCACATGTATATGCTCATTGTGTAAAGCACTTTACAGTTGTTAAAGCTGTTACTTGCCCTCTTCAGCACAAAACCTAAACAAACAAGTGAAATAAAAAACCTGTAGGTGCTAACAGTAAAAAGCAAAACACAGTAAGTGCTGAATCCTCTTCCTCATAACAAAAATATTTCCATATGTTGAGCGCCCTGGAGCTGTAAGGATTAAAAATGCAGACTGAGTGACCTGAAACTCTTTTAATTAGAGCTGAAGAGCTTCAGGCAGGCACAAACACCTTCAAGCCAAAGAGAGCAATTTAGAATATTATGGTTACATGGATGAAATACAAACTTTTTTTTTTTTTTCCCTATCAGAGTTACCCAGATACCTAGCATTCATAAAAGATCAAAATAGATTTTAAAAAGATAGGGCTATATCTCGCCGTTGTGGTGTGGATGTGAAGTATATAATACTCCTTATAGTATAACTGAGTATCGAATTAATGTAATACAGGCAACAAGATTATTTTATCTACCTAAGCAGCAGAGAGCAAAACCCAAATTTTAGGACTCTATCATTTCACCTGATAGGAAAGCTTTGATTTTGCTAGCAGTGGTTACTGGGTGACTTACTGTGTAAGGCGTAGACTCATCTGAAAGTGATGACATTTACAGAAAAAAAACCCTGGTGACCAGAATTGGTGAAAAAATAAAAATCTGATGTCATTGTTTTCAACCAGAAGAATTCAATTTTACTGTTAAGGTCTAATAATTTTAAATATGGTAAATTATTAAAAAGTATTGCTAGAAGCCAAAAGAATAAAGCAAATTTGCTATGTTATAGCATGAAAAGTTAAAATTATGACTTTGCCATCTAGAATTTGAAATGTACCAAAGGACAACTTTGTGTAGTGTTTGAGATGAAGCAGTCAGAATTATAAAATAAAAATAAAATATTGCAGCATAAATCCCTCCCTGCAAGTGTTCAAGGACAGGTTGTTTGGGGCTTTGAGCAACCTGATGTAATGGAAGGTGTCCTTGGCCGTAGCAGGGAGAGGCTGCAACTTCATCATCTTAAGATCCCTTACAGCCCAAACCATTGTATGAATTGTTCCTAATATTAGATCTTACTCTTTAATGAAAATCATATTCTTAAGCAAGTGAAAGTGGTTCAGAGGCTGTGATTCAGCTGAAATAACAGAAGACGAATGTTGTTTTCAGAGATTCTTCACTACCTCTCTGTTTTGAGGATCCAGCAGGTGATTCTTTAAGGGGAAAAATTTTTAGAAAACTTGTGCTTAGTAATTCCTGAACATATGGTGCATTCTGTGAGTTCTTTTTTGACTTCTTCCCCTTCTTGTCCAGATTAATAGATGCTTGTGAAGTATAGATCCTCACATTTCAGGAAACATGATATATTTCTGACATTAGATGCTCAGAGTAACTTGGGACAACAGAGTGTCTTACAGTAGTTAGACTGCCTACATTAAGTCTGGCCTTTAATTGTGATATAAAGTACTTCAGATTACATCATTTTTTTCTTTCTTCTGTAAGCTTCCATTACATAAACATGAATAAGCTACCTGCTTCACATTTCTCTTCAGCCTGTAAACATAAGGCTGTAGAATGTCTTGTTTCACAGAATAAATAGGAGGACTTTAGCACTGATAAGCATTAAATTAGAAATCTTTTTTTTTGCTGTTCTTGTGGCCTGAAAACAACATATTCTGAGATCGCTATAATTTTCTGGAGTTGCAAATGTTCTTTTTGAAATGTCCTCTTCATATTCTCTTTTTCACTAGCACAAATCAAAACTCTACAATGGAGGACATTCTATTGTACTATATTAAAAACTACTATAAGAAAGGATCTCATTTGTCCATGCAAATGACCAAACTGTAAACTGATCTATATCCCATTAATATTTCCGAAATGGCAAAAGAATAAAACAACATTAAATATAACTGCCAATAGAACTGGGAATGAAGGAAAAAATGTTTTAATTACTGAGTATGCAACAGCTCAAAGATATTAAAAAAAAATACAATTGAACACTATAGTGGTTAGATTTTAGAGAGCAGGCTCCTAGACAGTAATTCAGAGCTCTCTTTCATCTGTGTAAGGAAAAGCAAAATAGCTCTGAGTGCCTATTCAGAAATATCTTTCATCTGATAGAGGAGATATGACAAACCAGCAAATGGGAAAGACAAACAAATGACTGGGTCTGAAAACATAAACTTTCTGGAACTTACACACCTGGACAAAAACCTCCTATAACATCTGCAACATAACCCCTCTTGCTATAGATCAGCAACAACTCCCCCAAAGGACTCAGAAATTTTCACTCTTCTCCCTAAAACCATAAACACATCAGCAAGCAGCAATACCATTGTTTAACTTTGTGTCATAATCTAGCTTTTCTTCTCAATCTTTTCAGTAGACCTAGGTAAGTAAGCCTTACCACATTAACATGACTCACTTCAATATATATATATATATTTCTTTTTTTTTTTTTTTTTTTTTCTTTTTTTCCTTGCAGGAAAGCACAAGGAAAAATGCTAATGTAAAGCAACCAGAAAACAGGGCAGCATCCAAAGACAATGAAATTTGATCCTCATTCTATACAACTGCAATATAAAATATTTCACGCTTGTAACTTAGGTTACCTAAAGACATTTGAAAACATTATTCATCTTCCAGCCTGGACACTATAAATGTATGTTCAGCATTATCCTCACCAGACAAAGCTGCACAACTAGATAGAAGACCTTCTTTACAAATAGCCCATTGTGGGGTCATTTTAAATAAGTTTCCACATCTTATTTATCCTAACTGTCCTGGAATAATCTAACTAGTGCTATAATTTAAAAAGTTTAATTTCAATTTGTAGCTCAATATGTTCTGTAACTCAAAACACCTTCTCTGATTTAAGCATTGTCAGCGAAAGGCCCATATGTGTATTTACACTGCCTGCAAGGCTGAGCCTACAACCTAGATGCTGATGTATTTCCCCAAAAAGTGGAAGACCTGCCTTCAGCAAGCAATTTGGTATTTTTGCTCAGTCCAGTACCTCTTATTTTCTATACTATTTCTAACCGTGCTGGGTGCCTGTAGTGTAGATTCTGTATAACATAGCCTGGAAACACAGACTGAATAGCTATAGCCTCTGAGGCTGCCCCATGAGAGAGGCTGCTGTAAGAAAAGCTTGTGGGGTCAGTGGAAGACTGAATAAGAAAGAACCTGACGATGATGTTCAGTGGTTAGATGGAAAATTTGGGACAGGGCAGGGCAGGTTTCCAGTCAGGCGTGTGTCTAAGTCCCATTAGAACTTAAGTGCCTTGTTGAATCCAAACCTTAATTAGAAACTATCCTTACCAAATGTCAAAATGTGCCTTTTCCCTTCATAAAACTTTAAAGACCACTAGAGATAGAGAAAATGGGCATCATAATTCCCCTCTGCCAAAGCATCAGGACTCAAGCCTACATGTTTTCCTCTGTACTAACATTCAGGAAGACTTGCTTACAGAGCTCAAACAAGGTAAATATAGTGTCTGCTTTTTTCTGGTTGTTTTTGTTTTGGTTTTGGTTTTTTTTTTTTTTGTTTGCTTGTTTGGTTTTTTTAATAATGCTGGACACGACTCCTGGGTCATAGTGAGAAGTCTAAAATACTGGAAATGGAAATGGTACTACATGCACCAAACACAATAAAAATAACTAGTTCCCATGAGGCTCTCTCTGAACCTGGTGAATTGCTTGTGGTAATAATATTAAGCACCTCTACCTCTATAAACATGGCCTTATGTTACAAGCAATTTTCCTGTAATAACAATGTCAAGAAACACTACTGTGATTTCATAAAATAGCTTTTCTGCTATTAATGTGTTATCCTTTTATTTTGAAAGAATCATAGCTTTGAAAGCATAAGGAGGAGCTTATTCAAATGGGAGTAAGTTGCTCAGGTACTTCACTTAGGCAAAAATACTCCATGCATTAGACCCTCAACTCATCTGAATTGAAAGAGCTCCTTTGAAATTTTTTACACTGGCTAATTATCTCTTCCATATGGTTAACTTTTTTAAGGCCACTCAACAATGTGCTTTAACTGATGTTCTGGTTTCAGCTGGGATAGAGTTGATTTTCTTCCTAGCATCTGGTGTTTTGGATTTAGAATGAGAATAATGCTGATAATACACTGATGTTTTAGTTGTTTCTACATGACAAAGATATTTTCAGCCTCTCATGCTGTGACAGGTGCACAAGAAGCTGAGAGGGGGCACAGCCAATACAGCTGACCCAAACTGGCCAAAGGGCTAGACAACGCCATATGATGTCATGCTCAGAATATAATTTGGGGAAAGAAAGAGTGGGACGTTCAGGGTGTTTGTATTCTCAAGACACCATTCGGTGTGATGGAGCCGGACTGTCCTGGAGATGGCTGAACACCTGCCTGTCTATGGGAAGCAGTGAATTAATTCCTTGTTTTGTTTTGTTTGTGTGTGTGGCTTTTGCTTTGCTTATTAAACTGTCTTTATCTCAACTCATGTGTTTTCTCACTTTTACTCCTCTGAATCTCTCCTGCATCCCACCAGAGGAGAACGTGTGAGTGGCTGCGTGGTGCTTAGTTGCTGGTTGGGGTTAAACCCTGACACCTCACCACTGTTCTCATGTAATCAAGCAGGAGCTGTAGTTGGTTACCACACCAAACAATAAAGATTTTTAAATAGCTTCATTTTTAATATTAAAGTGCAGGAACAATGAAAATTACTGAATATGTTTTTTGAAAAGTTGACCAGTTTGGTTTAGTGACAACCTCCAGAGATACTTACTATGTAATACAAAAGACAGTGATTGGTGTGCCTATAGGATGAATAACATATTAAAATGTTTTAAACATTTAAAATGTGACAAAAAAGAATAACCAAGAGAAATCTGCCCTTTACAGTAAGGTAGCACTGTTCCCTCTGTCTCCTTTGAATTAGAGGAAAGAAAGAAGCAGCTTTCAAAGCAGTTATAATCTAAGGTCACTTAAAATTACACCTGAACACTTGTTTTTCAAGGCATAAATTTTTTCACCAACAATGGTGTTATAGACATCTTAAAACTGCTTTGATAATTTGACCTTAATTCACTTAATAATTTCAACCAGGGGTGGGGAGGGAACAAAAATACAGTTCCCGTTGAATTCAGAAAAGAACTGGAGATTGTATATTTTTTATTCAGTGACCAAATGAACACTGATCATCCTCTGAGGGGCCAGTCCTAGTCCTCTGTAAATGTTTTGGTGGTCTTCTCTCATTATCCCAAAGGAGAGTACTCCAATCATTCTGCTTTTTTTGTTTTAATGTTTCCAGTGCTTCCCCTTGAAGCTGTGCTTCTTTGCATGAAGTACTGAGAAAGGGGTTGAAAACAAGGCAGTTTGTCCATCAGGATGGTGCCTTGACCACTGTCGCACACTGCAGAATAAACAATAAAACAGACATAAATAGCAGAACAGCTCTGAAAGGAATGACTGAGAGGCACCTCCCTTACACATCTCCAGTTCATGGGTTTGGGGTCTACTAGGGACAGCACTATCCAAGTATTCTGAATCTACAGAAGTGTTTGAAAGAAGCTTTCTTGTGTCCTCATGGAACCTTCCGATGTGCCTGAATGTCCCTCAGTCTCTCCTAATGACTCTGTCCCATTTGCTATAAAATATTTAAATCCTAATTGAGTCAGAAACTTATGCAACAGCTTCATTGTCACTTGAGATCATGAAGTTGACTTCCCTCCCAGAACAAATACATGGAGAATTGCATTTCTTACTTTCTTAAAAAAGTATCTTAAGAAGAACATCATGGACCACATTAGAGAGTCAACTTTTTCTTCTGCTTTTTACTACAATGTTCATCTATGAACTACCTCACTTTCAGCTGTACAAAACATTTTCCCTCATTCAAATATTACAGATTTGGCAGGGAAACACATATTCATGAATGCACACATGCACTTTAGTTTTGGACAGCATGAACTTTTTTGTTTGTTTTTGGCTCAGTGCTGAAATGAGTAATTTATTCACTATGCCACTGAACTTAGCTTTTTCATATTAATAAGACATAATTACTTAAAACAAAAATGTTTATTTAATATAATTTAATGTATTAGGCCTTTTTTTTGACCTTTGATTATTCAAGATCTTAACAGATGAATGTCTGTCTCCTTTGAGAGACACTTAAAACTTGAAATCGGCAACAATAGCTGGCTGTAACTCTCCTCAGGCAAAAGGACACTTTCAGTCATTTGTGCAGGAAACGGTCCTTTGCTTGGCTGCTCCTCAGGCTGTGAAATGAACTCCAGCAGAATCCTGGGCATGTGATCAGCATCACAACTTCTATTCTGAGGTGAAAGAGCACAACTTGTCACCTCTGACAAACACATGGAGCAGAGGGCACCTTAAAACAACAATTAGGAAAAAAAACAAACACACACCAAACAAACAAACAAACAAACAAAAAAGAAACCTGACTGAAAGAAGACACTACATGAACACTTTTCCCCCAGGATATGATTAGAGTGGAACAAACTCCACGTAGCAGATGTTTGTTTTGGCACTTAATGTACTATGGGAAGGTGCTCAGATGCCTGTGCCTTTGCAGAGCAATTGTAAAAGGTTTCTTGGTGTGCTGGGAGACTTAATGGTATGAAAAAGTCAAAGCTATCAGATGCAACAAGCCAGCCTAGTCTGATTTTTGGCAAATCGTTATTTCATATGGTGCAAATAATCATAAAATAAAATGGCATCTATTTATAATTTTATAGTAATTGCTTCTATAGCACTTGCCAGTTTTTCCATAATAACTTCATGTATAATTAGTATGTAATCTTCAGGCATAAATAACTCTCTAATTAGCCTGTAATCTGTAATTATAATGTACTTACAGACTAGCTATTTGCTTATTTGGACTCTGCAAAAGAAAATACCTTCCTGATAAAACACTGAAGGAGAATTATGTAGATTTGTTGTTTGGAGATCATTCTTAAAGATGTCAGGAGTAACAAAGCAAGATGCAATACAGTTATTGAAGCTAGAAAGTGTTCATTAGTTACTACATGTTTTAGACAATGGATGATAAAATAGGAGATGCAGATTAAGGCAAATAATCAACAGGAAGATTTACTGAAATCATACAAAAGTAAACAGGGACTTTTCAGTTTCCTGTGAATCCAGATAACAAGGAGCTCTGGGATGAGAAACAGCAAACGAGAATATCAAGACAATGTTTTGTTTCAGTTGTTTATTTTAGGACCTGGCCTTGCCTTACCTTGCCTCGCTTTGCCTCTCTTTTCTCTTCCCCTTCCACTTCCCCTTCCTCTACCTTCCTTACTTTTAATTTCTTTTCCTTTCCTTATTTTTGCTCTTCCTTTTCCTTTTAACTTTTTCCTTCTTTTACTCATTTTCCCTTTGCCCTTTTTCAATGAATCACAGAAACAAAAATAATAGTGCTATTTGATAATCAGATAAACATCCCACCGGCAAGAAATAGATGAGTTACTGGATCTCAGGAGAAGGAAAACTCAGATGAAAGGATTTACTCAAATATTACATACCTCAGATAACAGTAAATCTTGGATAAACAAGGTGGTACATAACATTCCAGGAGGACAGATTTGTGACAGCTTTAAAACTGTGATATAAAGGTGGTTCTGAAACACTTTCAATTCCCTAAGATATTTTTCTTTTTATTTTTTCTTTTTTTTTTTTTTTTTTTAATTAGAATTTTTCTGAGGTACTTGCAGAGTATGCAACATGAATAACTCTACTCTTTAGCTTTTTGCTTAACATGTTGGCCTGTATTTCTGAAATGATGCCATGAAAAATATTGGTAAATCTGCATCTTTAAGACTTTCAGTGTTCGAATCACATTGATACAGAAAGGAAATATCATTGTTCTCAGTTTGGTGAAACCCATTGGAAGAGATACTATTTGACCTGGTATTGGTCCATATTGTGAAATTTGCGACAGTTCAACATTCCTTTATTATTATGTGACTGATTTGCCAGATTGTTTTTCTTTCTTCTCACAAGAAATGTAACAGGTAAAATGAAAAGAAAGATACAGTTAGTAGGATGGACAAAATAATTCCCTTAAGATTAAATAGTAAAATCAGAAATAAAACCAGAGTTAACACAGAGCTAGAATACAGGTTGAAAGCTAAAGAATAATTCTTCATATCATTTTAACTCCATAAACTGATGTGCCTGTGAATGGATTTTGTGAATTAGGTTCTTGCTTCCCAAGGAGGTGAAAGGATTTCTTAGTAGGGAGAAGATCCAGACAATTAACAAGTTTAAAAATGAACATTAAAGAAAACAGCTCTGGAATTCAAATTGCAATCACTATGAAAAAATATCTTACCTTTTTCCTTATTTCATAGAACCACAGGTTAGCTGAGGTTGGAAGACACCTCTGGAGATCATCTAGTCTAGCTCCTCTGCCCAAAACAGTATCTTCTAGCACTGGTTGCTCAAAGCCACATCTATTTGGATTTTTAATATCTCAGAGGATAAAGACTCCACAGCATCTTTGGGCAACCTCTGCTTGTGTTTCACAGAATCACAGAATAGCTGGAGTTGGAAGGGATCTCTGGAGATCATCCAGTCCAACCCACCTGCTAAAGCAGGGTCACCAGAGCAGATCACACAGGAATGTGTCCAGGTGGGTTTGAATGTCTCCAGAGAAGGAGACTCCACAACCTCTCTGGGCAGCCTGTTCCAGGCTCTGGCACCTCAAAGGAAAGAAGTTTCTCCTCATATTCAGATGGAACCTCCTGTGCTTCAGTCTCTGTCCATTGCCCCTCATCCTGTTGTTGGACATCACTCAAAAGAGTTTGGTCCCATCCTCTTGACAACCCCCTTGAGATATTTATAAGCATTGATAAGAAGTTCTGATCTTGCCATGGCATTTTTACAGGTCTGCAGAATTTTGTGTTGAACATGCCGTTTAATACTGCAGTATAAAGTCACAAATAAAGAAACAACAACATTTTGATAATAACGAAAATACATTATATATTGTGGGTGGTGATATAAGAACTCAACATGAAACATTTGTATTTCTTTCATTCAAAGTTGCTAAAGAAACAGATATGTTTATATAAATGGTTTGTATTTTATTAAACATGAACTTTTCATAAAAAAGTAATTAATTTCCTTTTGAAAATAAAAGGTCCATTTATATTCAGCAACAACTGTGCAGAAGTTTAATTACTGGTGTCCAATGCTGTCATTGTATTTCTTCATAGTGGTCAGATAATTTTGCCCCATTGACTGGAAAATACAGTTAAGATAAGGAAGAGAGAACAGAAGACAAACAATTTCATGTTCTTGTGCAGTACTCACAGGCTGTATGAATCAATGTGGTATGAATGTCAAACGGAGGATGATTGCACTCCCTCATGAAGCTGCACACAGACATATATTCCACATAGTTATACTGTATGGCATACACTAGAATTGTTCGACTTGTGAAGAAGACACAGTTAAATCAGCTGTTCTTTATGTCTGCCCTCAAGTTCTTCTTTCAAAACCAGCCCTGCATGCAACACTGCAATCTGTCTGTGTTTCCAAGAACTAAGGGCTAGAACAAATAAATGCTAAGAGGCCAAAATACCATCTAGGGAAAATTCTTCTTTAGAAAAAAAAAAAAAAAAGGAGGGAGGAAAAAGAAAAAACAAAACAACACAAAACTCAACATTTATCTGAGACAGCTCTTAAGACTTCAGATAAAATCCTCCTTAAGATCCAACACCAGAGCTCTTTGCTCTCTGTCTTTGCTGATCTAACACAGAGGCTCCTTACCTATAGATTTCAGAATCTCCAGAACAGGCAGCCCTGAAACAAGGATTCTTGAAAAGTCTAATTTCTTTGCTACGTACATCACTTGTGTAGATGATTTCCATTAAAATGCAATTAAATAAGCAACTAGACATTTTTAATTTCCAGAGGCCAAGAGATTTTGCAGATTCCATGGCAGCCTCACATGGATTTTCACATCTTAACTCGTCATAAAAACCTGAACACAACACCTTACTGATGGAAATGCTTCCCAGGCTTACCAGAGTGGGGCTAGACATGAAAAAGTTAAGGATGTGGATGATGAGGAGGTAAGCAAGAGCTTCTTTATGTTAGGATATCCAAATACCATATGAATCAACTTTGAAACGTCACACAGATTGCTGATTATGTTAGTTTATCAACAGATTAAATATTGAGTGGACAAGAATGAAAGATCAGTCTTCCTCACTCTCAGATGGGTTTTGTACACACCAGACTTTACAGTTCGACCTCCTAAGTCCATGAATCTTTGCATGAATGCGGCTTTACTATGGTCCAGCTTGAACAAGAGGATTGGAGGGGACAATGGTTCTCAGTTTGTCTTAAAGTACCACTTTGAAAATCAGTCAAGGAGTTCAAGTATCTATGAATTTGGAGATCATGGGACAGAACAGATGTCTTGGTACTTATTCGAACTCATGAGTCACAATTTTCAGTAAGGGTCCCATGAGAGAATCTGTACCAAGCCCATGGGGTCTGAAATATTTTGCTTTTGTTGTGCTGTCTGGGCTGCTTTTCTATGCTTTCCCTTGAATGTTCTTCTATGGCACAGCAAATAGATTAGACTATGGAAATCTAAAGTTTTGCTGGGTAAGAAGGACCACTTTTAAGGATTGGATATAAGTCCAAAGCTACCAGAGTATTCGATTTTTAAGTCTCCTTGCATTAACATTCATCATGCCATAAATTATTTAGTCCTCGGCTCATTCTCTACCTAGACAAGATTTGCTTTTACAGAGATGTATCTTTCATTTCTAGAAGTTAGGATCTTGTGTGCTATAAAAAATCAGTAGCCATCATTCCAAAAGAAATAAAAAATTTAAAAAAAAAAAAAAAGGTTTATAATGAACCACATGTGATATTATGAAAAGGGAGTGGGGAAAAAAAAAGAATAAAGAACAAGCTTTCATATATCATTTGTATGAAGAAAAAGAAAAATCAAAATTCAAGCCACTGAATTAAAAGCCTGCCAGCTGATTTAAACATCCAACATCTTATATCAGTTCTGCAGGCGAATCACAGTAGACTAGCAGGCTGCTATTTGCTCCATCCTTAAATGTTATTTAAAGCTGCCTACAACCAGAGTTCCAGCTCTCAGAGATTTAAAAGAAGGAGCATGAAACAGCTGTTCATTCTTCCGTTTCCAAGAAACACATTTCAGATGATCCATGCTTTCATTTAAAGTTGAAAGTCCCAGTATAAATATGCCTTGTAGGCTAACCAAAAGTTAATTTGCTATCAGTTGCCAAGGCAGCCACTTGCCAATGCTCCCAGTTTTAGCAAAATGCTGGGCAGAAACTCTAGCAAAAATAAGGGGAAAGCAGGACTGGGATTCATGAATAGCATTATCTCAGAGAAAAGCACCATTTCTAAACAGACCCTGGTACTAATCCATCAGTAAGGAACGGAGAAGTTCTAAAAACACCTTGGAAATACATTTATATGCAATTGTGTGGAACAAATCTAATTATATTCACAATTATAACACTTACTTGTAGCAGAGACAAACTGCTAAAATTCATAATGTAAACCACAGTACAAGGAGTGACAAATGGATTCAAAGACCACAGGAAAAAAATCTTTATCTGAAGTTAAAAATGCAGAGAAGGAAGAAAACGATGAATTTCAAAACATTATTTGGAGCAAGGTTATTAGATTTGCATGGCTTTTTTAATTTTATTTTATTTTTTTTACCAGATTTGTGTTTATTTTTGCTCAGTGAAAATTGCCCTACAACATGGAGGGGATACATCACTGAAGAAAAAATTATAACACACAGATGAGTGGGAAAATGAGACCACAAGAAGAAAAGGAAGATCTGTCCAGTCACTGGTCAGGAAGACGTATCGGGGAGGCATCACAAAGGGAGTTAACACAGTCTTTGCCATGCTTGAATGGCATGTGTTGCTTTGTCACAAAATGTGGGATTTCTCTCACCTAAAAGCTGATCTAAACTGGTGCTGCTGCCTTTCTACTTAAGCAATGGAAATGGGTATCTCCAAAGACACCTTGCTTAGTGTAGGTACCTGTTATGCGATGTGATTATTTTCAAAGTATTTATGTAACTTCACTAACTATAGAAGAAGCCTATTAAATTTTCTTACACTGAAGGCCTAAATTTTTAGCAGCTATGATTAACTGAGTTAATCTCACCCTTTGTCTGCTCTGATGAACCAATCTGTTGAGAACTGAAGTTTCAGAAGAGCAAAGTAACTGGGTGAACTATTTCAATCATAGGTCATTTGTCGGTATTCTTCAAAGCCATGTTTAAGCAGTCATGTTATTCTAACATTACTTACTACTCTGTACATTCTACAGCAATGATATCTGTAATCTGTAATATTTTGGAAGACTCTTAGGAATGAGTTTCTTTCATGATCTCAATTACATGGAAAGCCCTATTTTATGAATAATCCTTATGCCCTGTTCAACCCTTCTAGATGCTTGTACATTGGGAGGAGTTCTTACTTGACACAGCAAATTTAGATTTTTCATACCCTGAGAGCTGATACACACCCTCAATGCAAGGTCAAAAACCCAGGGAATTATCTCTGCCAAAAAAATCCTAATCCAGGGATTCTTGCATCTATGCAGAAAGTCATTTCAACTCAACAGGGTACCTGCAACACATCAGTCAAACATGGTTTCTGATTAATATTGAATGTCATGATGGTTTCTCAGGCTCTAAGTCCATAACCCCACCAGGGAAGTGCTACCTAAGAAAACCTCTGAGTCCCAAAGTAACCTCAGGTGCTGTGGTTGCTGGCAGTCCCTGAATGTCAGAGGGCAAACTGTATGTACGATGCTCTCTAAGTGCCAAGTACAACTTACAAACAGAGGTTCCTGTGGGCAACATTATGAAATTCTCAGCAGCCAAGTGAGTGGCACCTTTGCCTGAACTTGCTGAGATAACTAGTCTGCACTGAGAAAGCAAAGCCTTCTGCCATGGTTATCGTAACACCTGATGTGATGTCACCCCTGCAAAAACAAGTTTATTTAACAGTACAAAGCAGGACCAGAAATATCTGCACTAGTGTAATTAATTAAAATATCTTTGAAAGAACAAGTATTTATTTTGTCTACAATGGCTATTCAATCTTTGCAAAACTTTCTGATTTCCCCCTTCCTGTTTGACCCACATAGAAAATGGAATTTCTGACATAGACACAGAGACAACATCAAGATTCTACTCCACAGTTGTTTTTTTGATATGTAGGTTTGCAGGAGTAAATATGCACTTTGCAATACTGCTGAGACAATACTTGAACCACTGAGAAAAATAGGGTTATATATATATATATATGGCTTATTATTCAGTGTAAATAAAAGTAGCACATCCTGAATCTGTAAAGTCTCTTTCAGACTAATAAAATGCTTGCAGTAGAATAAACAATAAAGGAAAAGAGATGGGATGTTGTGTGGAAAACTGAACTGTGGCTTATAAGAATTTCGTGTGTAGCTCGTGACCAAGACAAGATGCCATGACCTGTTGTCGCTAATACCATGAGGACTTTCCAATGAAATAGAGGTGGTCGGCTAGATAAAAGTTGTTGAAATTAAAAGGAATCGACAACTCTGGCAACTGAGGTTGTATTGAGCTTCACAAGAGAAAAATGAGACTATCTACCTCCTCTAAGTCAATGTCACCCTACCTTTAGTGCAGTAAAGTGTATCATGAATCTGACAAAGATCTTGGTATGAGACTCTGATGCTGGCAGAATAGCTATCAATGACATGAAGCATCAACTAAAACTGTGCTTGAAGTGAACCTGCAACGCAAAGTTATCACTGTTGAAGACATGTCTGATTCTTAGGCCAGTTCTCCAGTTTCAGTCCATGAAGTTGAAGCATCTGCTGAATTTATAAAAAACTGAATGTAAAGCATCAAAGTAGTAACTGGGAAGGAAAAATGAAGTAGTTATCAAACATATTTTACACAGATTCTACTTCATTTCAAATGTTACAGCTTCTAAAGATCTACAATTGAACAATTACGAAACAGAGAGAAGAATTATCATTTATGTGTGTTATAGAACAATGATAGACCATTAATTGAAACACCGATTACCTTTCACATGTGTTTTATGAGGCAGACATCTTCTAACGCAATGCTAGAAGCAACACTCAGGACATTATGCCCGCTAAAGTATTTTGGTTGAATTGCACGATTGTTTATAGCTACTCTATCTACTCTCAAACAGCATGTAATTCTAGATACCACGGAGCAACCTTCTATCTTGCGTCTACTTTTTCACAATACAGAAATTGTTTTCTGCCTCCACTACTCACATTGCTTGGAAGTTTACTCTGACTGTGGTGCTGGTATGAATATGGATCCTTCAGATGGACTAGAAGAACTCAGCCTAGGCTGAGCCCACTCACATAAAAATACCTTCTGGAAAAGGATAAACCTACTGTCATGAGTAAATATTCACCAGTGTTCCCCATGGAGATTCCAGGACTAGTTCACTGAAGGCAAGAGGACCTCTTGAAGGTAATTACTGATATTTAATGAAGATAAGGATGGGAGACTTAAGACTCTGGAATTAAATGTCTCCCTTGCAGATGGAGAAAATATATGAATATGATTAGAATTGTTTATAAAAGCAATTTCATAATAAAAAAATAATTAATTTGAGATTTCAAATATTTCTTTTAACCATGTATACTTCTTTATTGATAGAAATGAATGCTACATGTTCATTGTAAATGAACTTAGACTTTTAACTCATGAATTCTCTATCTCTGCTAATATATGTTGCTTTCTTTGAGGCTAGGATATTTGGCAAGTGGTTGCCTGGCATTTGACTTCCTATTACCTGTTTTGGTGGTCTTTGTGCTAAGTTCTTCAATATTGAATGCAGTTTTAATTCATATGAAATCAATTTCTTGGAAACATAAAGATGGACAGATGTTTTAGACCCCTTATTTGCATATGATGTTTTCTGTGCACATGTATGCAAATTAGTATGTTTATATGCGTACATTTGATGGTGTGACTCTTTTACAAAGTTCTAACATTATCTGGATTTAAATTTTCTTCAGGTACTTGATGTTTTGAATAATCACAAAAATTGACACATATGATTGTATTCTACTCCACTGACATTGGGAACTACAAATGGGATGGACCTTCTTTGAAGACAATTTGGTGGCTTCTTTACAGAGATTTACCGTGGATAATCTGATAATTCATAGAGTTTAGCACTGCTTGAAGTGCAGAATTGAATTCTGAAAGGAAATTAACTCAGAACAGGGTTGTTCCTTGTTTTAATCGTAACAGTGATGAACCCCCCAACAGTGAGATTGTTTTCTCGAACTGATACTTCTCATTACTGTATTTTTTTGAATCACAGGAATACTTTTGTGATGAAAATTATTCTGGATATATGACATGGGATCTTGTCACCTGGAGAGAGAACCTAACCTAAATCTAGGAAAGTATCAAGCAGATCCTGGTATATTGAATAGTTTCTTAATGAGAAAAAAAATCCAATAAAAATTAGCATTAAATTTTTGAAATGTGTGTTTTCCATTGGAGGATATTTCAGCAACTCCTATGAGGTATTTTAACCACAGGGGTTGTCCTTCTGTGCTACTTGACTGCAACATGGATAACAGTGCCTGTCCCAATGGGTTTAACATTTATTTCCTAGGCATTTATTAAGCTGGCTAAACAAGCAGAAAAAACAGCAAGCTTTTCATTGACATCGTTGAGCTCTGAAAAGGCCCCAAGAGCATTTGTGCTGCAAACAGCTTCACAGAGGTTGATTCCTGCATCTGCCTGTGGTTGCCAGTAAGCAAGGATTCTTTCCCATGCATTTGGACTGCAGAAGAAAGGTTTACTCACCCTGCATCCTCCAATCAATTAAAAGAAGTCTTGACAGTTCCCATGAAGGCCAGCGAGCCAGCTGTTGCTGCAACAAATACCTCTAAAGTGTTAAAGAGTCTTCTGACACCATAAGCCTGATAAACACAAAAAGCCCTGGAAGAGTGGTGTATATGGATGGTTAAGTTCCAAATTCTGCCACCTCATCTCTGCGCTCACTAAGGAAATATCTTAATGGCCACTGGCTCTGGTGTGCTGGTGCTCACACAACAGGAGGCAAGAGAAAGGGAGAGAAAAAAGCACAATGAATCAAGCGCTTCATCAGTAACAGGAGTCAGAGCCTGTGTGACATGTATTTCAGCCCTGCTTTCGCAAATTGCTTTGCTAATTAGTAGTCAAACTAAAATAACAGATTTGAGTTTTGCCATAGTTCCCCTCCCTACATCCACCTCTCATAGCACGGTTGTATTGTGCCTCTTCAGTCTCCTACAGAGATGAATAGGAAAAGATGATCCCACTATACTAATTTAAATTACAGGGAAATGTTACACACAAGGATTACAGCCAAATAAATTTGTGTTATGTCAGAGTCACTGGGTGAGGAAGGTATATGTGACTGGGAGAGAAAAGGATATAAGAAAGACAAAGAGGAAGAAAAAGAATCACAGATTCAGAAGCCAAGGAGCCCTACTGTGATCATCCAGTCTGACCCCCCTAACACAAGTGATAAAATTTTGCCCAGTAGTTTCTGAATCTGAATCAGCTGAACTACCAAAGATAGCAGAACTATCTATCTCTCCTCTTGATTAAAGCAAGGGAAGGCAGAAAAACAAAAAGAGAAAAAAAAATAGCTCTTAATTGTAGGAACACAGAGGAACCACCACCAAAACATGGATTAGCGTGAGTTCCTGAAAAATGTTGTTTCGGGTTTTCTCCAAGGATGAAGGCACTAGAAGAATGGACAGGCATGCATGTCAGAGACACGAAGTCAGATGGAGCCAGACTCCTCTCAGTAAAAGGATGACAAGTAATGGGTACAAACAGAAAGACAGTAAATTTCTATTTAATGAAACATATTTTTACTCTGAAGATGGTTGCACACTGGAACCAACCAGTCCGGAGAGGCTTTGGAGTCTTCATCCTTGGAGACATTCAAAACTGGACTGTACATGGCCACAAGCCACCTATTCTAGTTGACCCTGCTTTGAATAGGGGATTGGACTGCCTTCTCACCTTAATAATTTTGTGATTCTTCAAATGAAAGGATATCTGGCTTATGAAGGTACCTGGTTAATGTTTATTCAGCACAAAAGGAAAGAGAAGATACAGGAAAAATAATAAATCAGACCTGAATAAATCTGTTCCTGAAGGACTATGTTGTGGAAAGAACCCACACTAGAGAAGTTCATGAAGGACCATATCCCATGGGAAGGACCCCATGCTGGAGTAGGGGAAGAGTGTGACAAGAAAGGAGTGACACAGACAAAGATTGATGAACTGACCACAACCCCCATTCCCCATCCACCTGCACTGCACTGGGGGAAAGAAGTATAAGAGTCTATAGTGGGAAGAAAAGGACAGTGGGCTGACATGGTAACTGTGTTATTAATGGGCCATAAATTCAATGAATCTTCCCTAAGTTGAATCTGTTCTGGTCATGAAGGTAACTGATGAGTGCTTTCTCTGTCCTTATCTCAATCCACAAGTTTTTTGATCTTGTTTCCTCCCCCTGTCCTGCTGAGGAGGGGGAGTGAGAGAGTAGCTTGGTGGGCAACTCGGCAGACAGCCAAGGTCAGTCCACCACATGGACTACTGAGGGACCCACTCAAAGCATTGAGAGGTTCAACCAGAACCCTGTAGATCTTAATGTCCACCAGATTTGGCCTCCCTTACCAATAGGTGTGCATCTCTGAATTTGGAGGAGTTATCTGAATGTGTCTGAGCAGTTCCCTGGTTGGCTTGTATATGTTTCAGCTATAGCTTATGCTTTGGCTTTTAAAAAACTGAAACACTTGAATGCACTGCAATCAAGCATGACAGTGGTAGGAGTATGAAACAAGTGCAGCAAGGTCTTTTTCTGGAGCTCTTCAAAATATTTGCAAGTGAAGAACATGTAACATCAAATTAACCCATTCCGGGGGTGTTCAGCAGAGTGCAACCTTTTCTCTTTTAACTGGTATCAGCAGATACATGGCAGAAGGCAGAGCTGCAAATATATACGCTAACTAGCTCTGCAACACTGCAGATATTTTATTTATCCATAACTCTTCTCAGTCACATCTATTCTGGACTCACTCACTTCAGTAAGAAAGGCTGCAACCCCTTCTTCTGGGTTTTCTTGCAAAGATGTCTGTTCTTGTTTCCTCAGTGACTGTTTGCAATCACCCACACCGGCACCACATTGTCATATATCTAGTCTATATACATACTATACACCCTCATCTTCAATATTTCTGAAGGAGGAAATCAAATCGATATATTCTATTCCACCACGCCAGATCTCCAACAGTTTCTATAGCTCCCAGAACACAGGAGCTAGTGACTTAGCTTCTGCCCCAGCAATGCAAAGAGAACATCACAGTTTTGTTTTTGCACATTTCTTCTGTACTCTTTTTTCCCCTCTGGAAGGACAGTTGGTCTTGGAGGCAGTTGTTTATGTAGCTTTTGTTTGTGCAAGGCAGCTGACTTGTTCCTCTGCTTCAGGAAGAACCCATGTCTTTCTTTATGGTTCTTCTGAAGAACAGTTTTGTTATTCATCAAAGCACCAAAATAGTCACCTACTAATGTCCAAACCATAAAAGTATTCCTTTGAGAGTTTCAGGTTGAATATTTTTTCTTTTTCTCTACACCAGTCTTACATTGTTTCCTGCAGTGAAAGAAGCTTATTTTAAGACTGTGACATTTCTTAGCCTGGTGGTCAGAGTGGGACCCCGCAAGAGTGGTTTATAACTCAATTCTCCTAATTTCTAAATAAGTGGTTCAATCACTGTGCTCTAAACACGTGCACCCAGGGGCTTGTTTGCTTCTTTTTATTAGCTGGACCTAGCACAGTGGTTTTCAAAATTTGATTTGTGGAATTCTATGTCTGAGAGCCTTGCAGCCTGCAAAAGGTTGAAGAGAAAATAAACCTATCAGACTTTTGTTCTCTTAACAGGCATTGACATTTCTGCTTATGAAAGGTATAATATGCTACACATCACAAACAATGAAAAACAACCTCTTTAAACAGCTGCTTCATCAGCATGTAAAACCAGTGAGTTTTGCTCCAGAAATAAGCAAGCTCTTAATACAGTAAAAAGCAAAACTAAATGCAGAGTCTGCCAGAAGCATTTTGCTGGGCTACATACCCACTGTCTAGACATTGCGATGTTCTTTAACTTGGGCCCTGAAAAGCACATTTTGAACAATAGCTCAGATAAGGGAAATTTTAGTGCTTAAGAAGTATGTGACAACAGGCTTTGATGTCTCCCAAAATGAGCTGCAGCTTCTGAAAACTGCAATTCAGGCCCTAGAGCAACCACATCCATTTGCGAGTCTTGTTTCTCCTCCTTTCCAAGATGATCTCAGAACTGAGCTGGGATGGCTGCCTTCATTGCTCACAGCTCAGGTTAAGCTTGTAAGATGAAAGTGATTGCACAAAACCAGAACATTGCTTGTGCTCTGCAAATTGTATGAACTCTCTTCATTTTGATAACTTTACAAAAATATAATTTCATTTTTGAAGAAGAAAAAAAAAGTGTCATAAATCACAGGTCAAGAGAATGGCTTTTCTTCACACCAGGAATTTTTCTTTATACGTGAGCCCATCTCACGTATAAACAGGACAGAGAGAGAAAGGAGGATTGGCTTTTGCATGATGTCATGTTGCCTATGTTCCTCATTTCAGCATCTTCAGGGACATGCTTACCCTGCTAATGAGGATTGCATAGCATGAAGGATGTCTTTGGAAAACATTTCATTCACTCCTCTACACATATATAGACAAGAAAAAGGGTTACAATCCTCCTCTGTCAGGATTTGACCTGCTTGTTACACACACTGCTAAAGCCGGAGTATTTATTTGTCCTTGTTAGCGCAATACTTGATCACCTAATAAATTTAATGGTTTCTGTTTCCAAAACAGAAATAAAACAGAACAGAATCATTAACTGGAGACTGTGAACAGAGAAGAACAGCTTGCCCCAGCATTGTATTGGACGTCTGCACAAGAGTAGAGCCTGGAGTCAGAATTTCAGCCATCTATCTGACACATATTTGGAAAAGAATTGAGCAGCATTTTTGAAAGACGGTTGAAAAATCTGTCCTAAATCGCTCTCCTCAAAATCAGCAACCAGAGTTACAAAGTTTAGGTCTGATTTTATGATATCATTCAGAAATGGCCAGTAGGGCTGGGAACAAATAATAATTTAAAAAAAAAATATATATATACAGTAATAATAATAATAAGTCATCATAAGCAATGACAATGTAAGGTCTGAAGTTAACTTTGGGTGCTCTATGTGTTCGTTGCACTTAAAATGTGTCTCAGGTATTCAAGGGACTAAAAAATACATGTACTGGATTTAAATGATCATCATTTAAGTCCCGAAGTGTACAGTGAGAGTTTTATGTAGGATTTTTTTTTAATGACTGTAATCACTAAATGCATGAGTCTCTAATGGAATTACAATCATTTAAACAAAAGAGGGGGGGCTATCCTCCTTTAAGAGCCTGGGAAGGAAACTAAAGTTTCTTTATTCAAGAACAATGGCACCTAGACAGAAAATAATGAGAACTAGATCCACTGTAATAAAATATGTCTGAAAATTTCATTAAGCCAACTATGATTTCGGTCTTTTGTTTATTTGCTTCCATTTCTAAATTGACACTTTTTCCCATGGGCAGGAAGGAGCCTTTTAAATAATCTTCACCAAAGATGTGATAGCATTTTCATGACTTTTTAATTCTAGATAGCCAAATCGGTTTAAATTCAACAGTATTCTTCAGAATGCCTAAATTAACATGGGAATGTTTTAGATGATGTTGTAGTGGACAGTCTATGTATAAAAAACCACAAGACAACCTGCCTTTGCTGGACCAAATCATGATTGTTCTTTTCTCATGTGCCTCTGATGGCCAAGAAATGTGGGTGGGTATTGTTTTTTTCCCCAATTAAATGCTTTTGGGAGGTGGCCAATTGCAGTTTCAGCTCTACTTGAATTTAAAGAGTTTACATAAAGTTTTGCTGCTGCCTTCTGGATACAATGCACAAGTTGATAAGCATAGTTCCAGTCTTACATGTTGCTTAGTTTTTTGCTTTAAGGATCCATTTTGAATTAATATATTCTCCTGCACTAAAACTGCTCAGGGGAAACAAATATTTGGTTATTTTTGGTCTCATGAGGTCTTGCTCTTGCTCTCGGTGTTTCACAGTCTTCGATACAGTGCTCCTCACAGCCAGGGAGTCAGAAGAAGTTCACAACAATAAACAATATTTTTTCCTATATTGGAACTAAACACAAACTCTCATTACGAAGTTTAGTTGGACTCAAATGGTAATTGAATTAGGATTGTTCGAATAACAGTTTAATGAGAGGTAGAACTTTTACTGAATTGGAAATCTTGCTGGTGCAACTAAACGCCCTCAATACTTTCAAAATACTTTCAAAATTGGAAAATGCTGAAACTACTATTTTAATCAGAAATGAAGAAATAAAATCTAACATGCTCAAGGCAATATAAAAAAGTCCACAAAATAAAAACACATTCACTGCAAATGCATGTCAAAGTGGCATTTTTTCTCTCCCAAAAAGATCTGAAACTTGTTCTCAGCTAAATTGTTTGGTGCGACCAAACAGAATTTGGCCCAGTATTTGTAATCTCAGTTGGATGTTTCACACTTTCTACACATATGCTTTAAAATAAATAATGATACACACATAAACTTTTAAATCAACAGCACTAGAAATGATAAAATAATATGGCTTGTGTTTCCACTGGAAATTTTAACTATGTAGTGGTTTTCTTTTCAGTATTTTTATTGGATTAGTGTTTCAAAGGAAAATCCAAAATTCAAAGCAGAAATATCTTTTTTGCCCCCATTCTGCTTTTCCTTCTCTGAAATATTTTTATGTGAGAGCAAGATTTTGCCTCAGCTTTGCTATTCTAAAAACCCTAAGTTTTAAACAGCAAGAACCTGTGAAGGTAATTTTTACTGTAAGTGAAGACAACTTTCATTGATTTCAGGGAGCAGTGGATGAGACTGTATATTTTCAAACATCCCTGAAGACTGTGGAGATGTGGCCACAGTAAATACAATGGAGTCCAAGTGGTGAAAACCTTTTTTCGCAACACGACGCATTGTCTTTACTTAACCAATTAGCGCAATATCTATCTGTCTATTTTTCTATCTAGGTAGTATATACATACATATATAGGTAAATTCTGGAAGTTTGTGCTGCCAAAATGTGCTATTTGCAAACATGAGACATGAAGCATTATTCTTGAAAATAATAATTAAAAAAAAGCTTTTCTTTTCCATAATGCAACTGGAAAGATAGTTTCATCACTTATTTTCTAAATATTTTCCATTTTCATTGTGGGTTTGCATGTGTCTTTTTATTAAAACAAAACAAACCCGAAACAAAACAAAAACCAAAACCAACCAACCAACCAAAAAAATACCCACGAAATGAAACATCACCAAAAGAAACAAAAAAAATTCCACCAAACAAAAATACACTGCACCACACCTGTGCTGCTTAGGGGAGAGTTTCTGATGAACTGCGCTTCTCAATTTTTCCTCTTATAATTGTTTGTTGCTGTTGCTGTTGTTGTTCTAATTTGCTTTAGATTTTTCCCCTAACTAAATTCCCCAGACATCTCACTTTTCAGATAAGGTAAAAATTATTACAATTAACTGCTATTAAAATCGCAAATGTGCAAGACAGTAAGCAGCAGAGAGGCACCTCATCATAGTAGGTGCTCCATAAAAATATATCAGATGGCTCGACTCAAACAAATTTAACTTTTTAAAAAACATATTTTCCTAAATTCTGACAATATTACTTCAAAGGATAACAGCTCTAGAGAAGAATAAAGGTGTCAGATGACACTAATATATCCTGTCTCCCCAGACCTCCCAAACTCCTCTCCCATTGAATGAGGTCCCATCCACCAGGTGGTGGGGATCTGAAGGGCTTTATGAATGACACCTTTCTAGGCAGAACCTGGAGAGTGTACTTTCTAATACAATTATTTGAAGAAAGAGCTTGCAAGTATCTGAAATTTGAACTGTGGTATAAACCCACGTTCTTTTTCTCCTACTGTGGGTTTACGTCTCTCAGAACCAGGTGAGTCTGAGCAGACACAAATCAGGCCAATACACTGGGTTTTGTATTGGATGGAGGAGTTCCAGAGTTGAAGTCCATCTGCAGGGCACTGCCGGAAATACATGAGATCCAGGAATATGGAGAGAGAATGAGAAAGGATCCAGATGGGAGTTAGACTCCAATGAGTGAGCAAACACCAAGTAAGAAAGAGAAGATTTTTTTTTCCCTTAATCTTAATTTTCTGAGGTAAATATTTCATTATGTGTCAGCCTCTCCTTCTCCTCACAGGACTATGCTTTTCTTTCCCCAAATTTTTTTCAAGGTAGAGGATCTGGGCATGCTTTGATGAAAAGCTGTTTTTTTTTGAAGGAAAGCCCCATTTTTTATTAATAAAAACACAATTCCCAAAAAACACTTTTTTTTATTGAAAAAGGAAAACCCCACCCACTCCCTGCTGACAATTTCTAAATGGACCTTATAGGTCTGGGAAATCTGAAGGATATCTTTCTCTCTTGGATGCCCATAATAATTGACACAATCGTCTACAGGTTCTTTGTGGCCATGTCATTTCCTTAGCTGAAGTGCACAAGTTCTCATCAGTCTTCCCTGATGCTTACAGTTTTTGTATTTAAAGTCTTGATTTAAAGTCCTGGTGCATTGTTGATCCCTGAAGGGTGAGGGGGTCCTTTCTCCCAGCTACTGTAATGATTACCCCACCACTTTTAGCCTAATTGAAATGTCAGACAGAAAGCAAATCTTGGGAAGCAGAGAATCCACAAATAAGGAAAGTAAAGAAAATCTTTGTATAAATGCTGTGAAGGCTGAGTTTTGCACAGCTCTAATCTTCATTTATAACACACAAGAAACTAGACTCTAATAACATCTAGGCACAAAATCAGGTGGACTAAAGTAATGAAATCCTCATTTAAGATTCCCATAGCACCATGAGCTCAACCTTGTTACACAGAACAGTTATGAAGTCACTTTGTTAGATGATTAAGTGAAATATCTGACAGCCTCCTCAAGATGAAAATACTGTAAATTAAGCACAGATTTTTTTTTTGTTTGTTTTGTGGTCATTTTGTTTGCTCGTTTTGTTGTTGTTTGATTTGTTTGTTTGTTGGTTTTGGTTTTAAATTTTATTTTGTGTACTTGTCTTCTTCCCAGCAGGACTCTCTCAAACTTCTTCTCAAAATCCATTTGTTTGGTAACAACACAGTTAAATGGAATGCCCAAGTCTGTTCCAAGAGATTCAGCATTAATGTGTTCAATAACAGAAAATCACCAAAATCAAAAGAAGCTCTTTTATAAATTCTTTTTTAAATTTATTTCTTTCTCCTCCAGATGTAGCAGTCTTTGTACATCAGACTAGTAACTTGTCTCACTCATAGACACACATACATATCTCTTGGATGGAGTAAAGACAAGTGATGATGTTTGATAAACAGCAGGGAAAAAATTAGCATGTAAGAGATAAATATAAATCTGACTTAAAGGTAAAGATCAGACTGCATTTGACTTCAAAAGCATGGACAAAAACCTAATATGAGGGCTCCTCTAGCACTGTTTTCTCATATGCACAAGTTTCCACTTGCACCTTTCAAGAAAATTTATTGTGTAGCTGTGCATTTTCCCATAAAGTTCATGCGTGCCATGCATTGCAAACCCACAAGTTGGCTGCTTTGAGAATTTTAGCTTGTATGTCTCATTTTAAATTGAGCAAGTATCTGTAGAAACAACACCCAGCTTTGCAGCTCAATTGCCTTAAATAAGGCTGATAAATCCATAAGGAGGGCAGACAGCTAATTATCTTATTTACCAACTTCTCTGCTAACTGAATTAACAGCAAGCCCATGATGTCATAAATAAACTAAGTTTCTCTGCATACTGTTATGGTTTTGCAATATGCAGAGAAGCAGCGATGAAATAACCTTTTTACTTCGTTGGAATGCAGAGCAGTGGCTTGTATATTTTTGTTTATATAATAAAATGTAAGGGAAAAAAACAAACCAAAGTTTCAGGTGTTTCAGGGATGTTCAAAGAGAATCAGAAAGCAAATAAATTACCCTGGTGATATGGAGTTCAATTATCTGTAAGTACAACCTTGGCAGCTATGGAAGATGTAAAGCAATAACTAAGCTTTCTCACAGAACAGACCCTTTCCCAGATGTTCCTTAAATATAATCACTAGTATATTCCTCAGACATAATGACTAAAACCCCAGTATTCACCTGGTGATTATAATGCAAGGTCCATGAACGGTCCATGAACCTGTTTTCATTCCTGCTGCTCATTCTGAAAGAACAACTGTTATTTTTTTTATTTCAACCCTTGCTGCTACCAGTTGGGCAGTATTTCCCTAGGAAAGAACCTTTATAAACTGTAACCATTTATTTTAATTTCAAAGGTGGCAGCCACACCCATATTGAGTTTTACTTAAAATCAGGTGATTTTTAGGTCTCTATCACTTCCCCTTTGACTCCTCTGCAATGTGTTAAAGATTTGAATTCCTGCTTTCCCCTCACCTCTTCCTACTTTATTTTCTTGTAATTCTGAACAAGCAGTATTTATCCTGTCCAGCAAAACAAAAATCAGGGATGTATACTCTCCAGTCTTTGCAATAGTAAAATGAGCAGCTGGCCTAGGTACTTGCTGCAGAACAGCAAGATTTTTCTCCTTTTCACTGTTGCTCATCCTGATGTCAGCACAGACAGTTCTGCTAATGCATTTGCTGGTGTGTGGTAGGTAGTTGCTCCAATGTTTCACTAAATATTACTGTAGTAATGCTGAAAACTCCTCAGAAATAAACTGCAAGCATGTATCTGAAACAAACTCACCAGGTAACCTGAAGGAAATGTGTTTTACAAATCCCTTCAAATCGCTTTTTCTGCATTGCATTGTTGTCATGTGTATCACTTCTGGCCATGGAGAACAACAATCAGCCACTACAAAATACAGAGATTTTTTGTTTCTGCATTTATCTTTCTCCAAGACTTTGTCATTCACTTCCATGGCTGACATGTTATAGTTTCTGACAAAGCCAGTAGCTATTTCTGGAGTCAGATGATTATCTTCCAAGTTCCTTGCCTTTATATTAAGCTGATGGCCAAGAATATCATCTTGAAATGATATTAATCTTTGTGCTAATGATATAATTTCATTACAAGCTTTTCCTCAGAGGAGACAGCCATTCTTTAAAGACAGCTTCAGTTTCCTGAATTAGAAAAGTCTGAATAGGTTTTTGGTTATTTGATGTAACCATCTCTAAAGTTCATAACTATTTAACAAATGAAATTTTGTTTCTGAGGATGTTATTTATTCTGGGAAAGGCATTAAATGGGGGGACAGCAGTAATTTCCCCCTTAAATATTTTCCTGTGCATAAGTAGAACCAGGTCTATACACATATACAGTTATTTTTAAAAATAAATACAGAATTTTTTATGTATTCTGGCTACTATCATCAATGAAGTGTCTATTTTTGTCCTCAGTAGCTTCACCAGTACTTTGTGATATGCAATGAAGATTATTCTTTTTCCCCATGAATAGGTACTGTAGAAATATAATAAAAGAAACACACACACACAAAATGCCTAAGAACTTTTCTATTTCCTTTTATTGTGGTGTAGTTCTATCTCAGCTGCTGGTGCTGAAACCTTCTTCATATTTTGGGGGATTAAAATCAAATTGATTGAAATCATATATCTAACTGGAATGAATCTTCCGTTATACAGCCACAAACAGTAAAAACATAAACGTATCTGTCAGTGATCATACACTTCATAAAGGCTTTTTATTATATATTTTTTTAATTGATTTATGCCCACATGACACCTCGAGTAAAAATTCTAACTATTAAAAAAATATCTTTGCCATTTCTTAAAACTATATCCTTGCAACTTTTTTGGAAACTTCTTGATTTTACAATTGTTCTTCAAAATTCTCGATTTATCCAAAAAGTCACACTAACTTCTCGATAGTGGTATTTCAGACATTACTCGTTAGATCACAGTGGATTCAATTACTATGCCTAGGGTCATCCTCACATCTAAAGAACCTCATTCGTTTGTGGACACGTTTTGATCTGTGCTTCAGCATGCCTTCCTGGTCAGCTTGGAAGGTATTTGTTCTCTGTTCTTGAAAATTGATTTGTGCTTTAGGTATTTCGTATTCACCTGTTGACGAGCAAATACCAATGGTGGTTTCTATGTTCTCCCCAGATCCCTTTTTTTTTTTTTTCATTATAGATGGAAATTCCCCCATGTCTTTTGCAAAACAGTGTGAAGTGAATTGCTTTACAGTACAGTGCTTTACATAACTGGTGAGAGATGCTGCTACTAGACAACACTGTTGAGCCCCAGAAACCTGCCTGGACAGCTGCCAGGAAAGAAAATGAGCAAAAAGAAAGTCCTTGTAACAAGTGATGCATCACTTGCTTTTGAGATATCATGGACCAGAATGGAACAGTTTGAAAATTGCAGAGCGTAGGAGGAAAGGTGAAGTAGGATCCATTGTCCAGAGTAGACTACACAGCTCCTTTGACAAGATCAAAGAACCACAGAATCACAGAATGTTAGGGATTGAAAGGGACCACAAAAGATCATCCAGTCCAATCCCCCTGCCGGAGCCAGAACACCCAAATGAGGTTACACAGGAAGGTATCCAGGCGGGTTTGAATGTCTGCAGAGAAGGAGACTCCACAACCTCCCTGGGCAGCCTGGTCCAGGCTCTGGCACCCTCACTGAGAAGAAGTTTCTTCTCAAATTTTAGTGCAACCTCTTGTGTTCCAGTTTGAACCCATGAGATTGAGATTGGTTCTGCACAAAATCCAGGAACCTACAAAAAGAGGGGAAGGTCCTGTTCTAAAAGTGTCAAGGAATAGCACAACACTGGGATCTGCACCCACTAAATACCACCAGCACCCAGGCTCCCTGACAGTGATCTGCAAGAACTGTTCAGTCTTGCTCACTGCAGTTTTGCATTTTCATTGTAGGCGGCAAGTAAATTTAATGTCCTGAAGCTGCTGCTAATTAACTGAGGGTCTGGGTGGGAGTCAGCCAGAGTAACTATTTGCCTTCACTGGAGATCTCCTTTCTCTTTAGAACCGAAATGAGTGGGCTGGATACACTCCCTCTACTCATTGGCATGACAGGCATATTCAGTTGCTGCAAACAGTGTCCACAGTTAGAGCTGGCAGCAGGAACTCCCACAGATTGTAATATTCGTTGCTGCTGAAGAGAGACAGAAGAAAGACAGAAGGAAAACAAGACAGAAGGAAAGACATAAGAGAGGAAGGGAAGGGAAGGGAAGGGAAGGGAAGGGAAGGGAAGGGAAGGGAAGGGAAGGGAAGGGAAGGGAAGGGAAGGGAAGGGAAGGGAAGGGAAGGGAAGGGAAGGGAAGGGAAGGGAAGGGAAGGGAAGGGAAGGGAAGGGAAGGGAAGGGAAGGGAAGGGAAGGGAAGGGAAGGGAAGGGAAGGGAAGGGAAGGGAAGGGAAGGGAAGGGAAGGGAAGGGAAGGGAAGGGAAGGGAAGGGAAGGGAAAAAGGGGGGAGGGAAAAAGAGAGCAAAAAGGTGTTAAATCAGGGATGAAAGGGGAAAGGGCTGGAGGGCATGCAGGAAAGGCAGAGGACAGGAAGGAGAAGCTTTGCATTGGAAATTATAAAAAGGCATGGCAACACCTTGACAAAGTGTGCACATACTCCCTACAACCTCACAGGTTACTATAATGAATCAGTTCTATCAGCTTCCTGTATAAGTAAATTAGAAGTCTAATTTAGGATAATATCAATTAGATTATTTCTTGCCCTGTATTATTTTTTTTCTTATTTGAAGGATAAAGAATATATTTTTATTCATTCAGCTTTGCGTTCGTCAAATATTCCACAGATACATCCTTACTTGGCAGGAACCTTAAGTAATGTGCAAGACATTAATACAAGTTAGGTGCTCTTTTATATTTTTTCAAAGAGCCTCAAAGAGAATAAAATGTTATCACAGGTTATCATGGGAAACTTGAACCTATTAACTGCAAGTTGATATAAGTGCTGACGTAAACTACTTGTTCCACCGACTGTTTTTTTTGCACAACCATAAGCTGATATGCTGTACAGCTCTGCAACATGATCTTGTATAAATAAGAATGTGCTAGCCACATATTTTGAGCAACAGAGAGAACAAAGGGATGGGTTCTCACATGTTTGATGAATAAACAGTGAAGTGTATGTACATATACGCATATCTGAAGTAATATGTAAATAAATGTACCCATACACAATGGAAGTATTTATTCTTTGCCTTTCATTTAGGTTTAATATTTCAAAATGAACCCCTCCTCCCCCAGTAAGAAGGCAATACTGTATCTTGTGCTGGGTTGATAGTTCATACCTTTTGTTAATTATCTCATACTAAATTATCATTTACTCCCTCAACATTATTCAACAAAACTATTCATGTTATACTAATACAAAATGCATTTATAGACATTGTGATTGGTCTGAAAGCAGTACATTAACAAGAAAATAGATTAAGAAAAGGCTACATATCCAGGAAATTAAACACACAGAATAACTGAGTCAGTTGCTGTCAAATGGGTTTAAGAAAGAGCCAGAAGGAAAGGGTAATCTAATGGTTAATAACTGATCTGTGATTTTATTTCTACCTCTGCCAAAGGTGTCCTCTCTGCTCTTATTTGACCACAAACAATTTAATTTATCTGTCTTCAGACTGTAAAATGGGGATGATGTTCTATCTCTTCTGATTTTGAGTTCCTTGGTGTTATATCTTGCTTTAACCTGTTTTTGCTTGAGGCTTTTAGGTGAAATTAAAGCAAACAATCCTGCCTATGTGATCTACACTTGTGAGACAAGTCTGCTGTGTTGGGACCCCAGTTTGGTTCTGTCCTCTCCCCTGCCCTCACTGGACATTGGACTTACAGGGGAATACTGGAGACGGTGTCCAAGTCCCATAGTCATTACACAAGGAGGAGAGAAAGGATCTCATCCTGGCTTTTGATAGGACATTACTGAGAAATATGGGTAATAAGAAAAGTGTTCTCTCAACAGGTTTTCAAGGTACGTATGGTGCCTCTTAATTGTGTAACTTCTGAATGATGTACTTTTCCAGGGAGAGGGGGAAGGGTTATATCTCTATAGGTCAGTAGTAATTCAAGTACTTGACTATTTCACTTGACATTAAAGACACTTAGTATTTCTACTTAATAAACATCTGGTCCAGATTACAAAACTGTCACAAGTAGTTATATTTGTCAAAAGCCAGTATGTTTCCAAGACAAATTCTGAATGAAACTACACTTTCTATCAGGTTTATTTATTTGGTCAAAATTTGAACCCTGTAAGTAGACATCCAGCTTGCGTGTCTTTCCATTGTGTTTCTGTATATCATATGTAAGATACATAACCATGCACGTAACAGGCATAATACACTGAGGCTTTTTCTTACTGTCATTCTCCTTGTGCTTTTTCTTCTGATGTATGACATACGCACAGTTATATCTTGATTTAAAACATAACTTGTCCTTCTATTTTGTGACACTTGAAATAAAACGGGGATAGAGAGAGGGCCAATTCTGTAAAAGTTACTTCTTATCTACCTTACTTCTCATTTACCTATAATTATCCTAAAACGATGAGTGAAGAGGGCTGTGAGAAGGATCACATATTGTCTTAAAGCATTGCCCTACAAGAAGTTCTGAAAATAAACAAGTTAATTCCCATGTATGATAGTCTAATGTACAGCTTTAATTACAATTCACAGGAATTCTTAGACTGGTTTCCTAAGGAAACCAGACACATGCTGTTTCCCCATCAGTCCCTGAGAACTTCTGATCCCACTGTAAAATTTCTGCCAAATGTGGTCAGGGTAAAAGTCTACCAATGTACTATATTTCTACAGATCTTGCAAAAATAAACTGCTGTGGAGAGGAGACTCAAATTTACACTTTCTCTGTGAAATGTCTTGGTTGTACCTCAGGTTTTTTCTACCCTGCATAGAGCCCATCTGAGAGGAAGAAAATAAGACCCCCCTGCTTCCAGAAAAATGTTAATCAGACACACAGTAAAACCAAACCAGAGGGAACTGGGTCTTGCAAAACATCACTGCCCATAGGGCTGTTTAAAACAATGTCAGTCTTTCAGAGTCAACCTTGTCAGGACAAAAAAGTGATGTATTTCAGAGGCTGAATGCATTCAGAAGATACAGCATTCATTATGAAGTAGCACAAACCATTATTGGAACTAACTGAATAGTGTTTTCAAAGGAGACAGGTTACTTCACATTGCACTATTTTACTTTATCATTCCAAATGCAAAGCTAGAAAATACTGTGGTAAATTAATCTGCTGTTGTGGTGCCAAAAGCCGTTCTCACTCAGCAAGGCACACCTTAAGACATTAACATTTTTTCCTCTTCTTCCACTGAAGAGGACAATAGGGATCAAAAGTGTTTATGGACAGGCCTAATTCTTTAGTAAAGGTAGACTCTTATGACAGAGGCACACCAAAACTAGACCAGACAGATGACAAACTCAAAGCCAACCTTATTCTAACCTAAATAGCTCAGCAGGAAACCAAACTAGAAAAAGGGTTGATCAAAATCACTCAGCACTCTGACAACGTTATCATCACAGGTTTAGGACACCAGTTAGGAACTAATTATTATGCAGCCAACACACAGGACAAATGGAATTCCCAAAGCTCCAGAATGATGGTGAAATGTGCATTGACTCACAAAGGAGGGCTCGCAAGCGTAACTCGATATAATCATTCACCAACAAGATGAGTGTACTCAAGGACTGTCCAGAAGACACAATCTCTCACCAAAAGGGTGAGGGCATTAAACCTTGAAGAGTTTCCTTAGGTGGTATCCTGGCCCAAGAGGAGCATCCCAAACTGCAGAACTGCTGCTCTGAGGAGACCAACTCAAAATGCGGTCCCCAGCGGGACTCCATTTATAACCTTCGGCTGAAATCTGATCTGTGGTCACATATGGTCAGTGGTCTGGAAGCTTCTCTCAACTGAGGTGCCTCATTTGCCAAGGTCCCTGTGTGCCAACCAGGGGGCCTTGTTTTCCCTGTCCACAAAACAGAGGAGCGCATACCTGCCACCACTGTTAATCCTGTCTTCGAACCAAAAAGAGTATTTACTCATTGTTGTTCTCTACATTTCAGACCATCTGTGAACTGGAAAACCTGAAGGGAGATACAGTCACTAGGGTAATCTGCGGAAAGCCTCGTGCATGACTGCTCTGATGAAGCAGGTTTCACTGGGCAGCCTGAGGAAACAAAGATAGACTCATTTCTAAAGAGTTTGGAGGCCCTTAGAAATATTTTCACCTCTGCATTCACTTGCCTGGGTGAAGAACCTGTCACTTCATAGAGATGCATCAAAGCCCCTCAGATCCCTAGCTCCACATCACCAGCATTGTACACTGCTTGTGTATGAACCCATATGGGCTGCCAAGTGCAATCAACTGTCCGTCCTGTGTTGTGACTGGTTTTTATCTCATTTCCACTGCCACCTAACCTCACAACATTACATGGAACAGCTGGGAGCTGCAGTGTGGTCCTTCCCTTTTCTGATCAAGGGAACAAAAGATTTGTCCAAGCCTACTATTTAGTATGGTAAGGAGGATTAAAAATGGAACACAGTAATGTTAAATTCATCAAAACAAATGGATCCATTGTCCCTGTGATGTGGACAATGTTTTAAAAGGAGGCAGGAGGACCTCAAGAATTACAAAGGACTGATCAAATCACATTGATTTAATCCCTTTTGGAAGTTTAACTTGCTAGCAGCTGATCCTGCATTGCTGATGCAGTACAGTTCACAAGGTAAGGTTCACACTGGCTGTTCCCATAGCTTGGTTTTGAATTTTCTGGCCTTCCTCCTGCCTGTTGATCCATTTCTCTGACTCAAGGCTGTTTCATAGAATAGCTTTGAATGTGAGACACTCTTAGATAATTTTCACATGTTTAAAGGCCACAAGTTTCAGTTTTCACTATATGGAATTTGATTAGTGCCATAGTCCTGATAAATTTTTTTTTCTTTTTCTTTTTTTTTTTTTTTTTTTAACCCAAAACAAATATTTCTCCTTGTCCTCCCCTCATCTGTTTTAGAGAAAGCTATACACTATAGATTGTCAGAGTAGAGAGCTGGAATGCATCCTACAGGGTTCTGGACTGCAATAAACCATCTATTTGTCTGGCAGAGTGTCCATTTTTTTCCTCCTTAGTCTTTTGGACCTAAGTCCAAAGAGAAGCATTGTCTTCTGCTCCTGACAGGAAGACATAGTGGTGAGCTACCTGTTAAGAAAACCTCTGTCTCTATGTTCTCATCACCACTGTATCAGGTGTGTTATACTGCCCTTCTTGTTTTATGAAACCCTTGTTTCCTGCTGTCTCACTCAAAATAATCTTTGGTGTTGGCAAGATTCCTTTTTGTTCAGTTTTCTCATATTTCCTGGTTGTTAGGAGTTTTTCTGAGGGTAGATTTTTTCCCCTAGAAGTGACTGGAAAATTTTTTCTACCCTTAGTGTGCTATGGTTCTTTCCAATATTGCATTCCAGAAATATATAGTCAAACAGTCATGGCAGATAAAGTAGAATATGAATTATGCTAATGCATCACATTACTATGCAAAGTAAAGCCATGTTGTTGTTAAAGTCATTGGACTCGAAGGGAGATGTCAAGAGGGAATTCTGTAAAAAAGACACATACATTCCTCTTGGTTCTTTGGAAACTTCCAGCCTTCTCCTTCAACTTTGCTTTTGGTGGTAGCTCTTTTGCAGAAACAAAGTCTTCAGAACTGAATTGGTGAAAGAACCTTCCTATAAATAACTTCTGAGCAAAGGAGGCCAAGAAAACTCTGCTAATGACAAAAAAAAAGAAGTACCCCTGACATGTTGGGCAAATAGGATTGAAATGAACTCAAAATGTAGAGCCATCTAAGCCCAAAGAACATTAGACATGATCAAGTGGGATGCTTTATAATCAAAAGTGTCAAAAGCAACACTCAGATCAAGCAACATTAAAACACTCCAGCATCCCGAGTCAGAGTGCATTAATAAATCATTACAAAAATGTAGGCGAGAACACTTTCTGTGCTGGGAGTGAACAAAAAGCCAAGCTGGAATTCATCAGAAATGCCCTTTTCCAGTAAGCAGTGAATGACTTCACCAGGCAGATGTCTTCTGCCTTCTAGACTTAAGGTTATAGGTCTCTCTGTCCTCTGTTCAAAACTGATGAATTCTTCCAGGGGATATTGAAATCAAAGTTTTCCACTGCCATTGTATGCAGATGAAAACCAGCTGGGAAATCCAGTTTAATTGCTAAATGAATCCAAACTTCAGATGTACTGTGATTCTGAGAAGCTGCCCTTAATATCTTTTTCGGTGAAAAGTATAAGTATGAACTAGATTGAGATTACTGAATGTTTCCCCTTGACTTATTTCTGTTATTACAGTAAGCTGGAGTTTTTATAGCCTATTAAGTGGCAGCAGATACTGCAAAAACACATATGCAGACATATCCAGACGTATATATACACAGATTTTGAGAGACAGAGAGAGAGAGAAAAGAAGACTTTCAATTCTTTATTAGCTTTGAATTCTATTTGAAGGTAATTTTATACCATACGCATAAACAATATTTAACAATAACAAAATAAGAAATAGTGTTGTCCATTCGCCAGCAGTAGCACTAAACTTGGAGAAAGTGTTTAAAACATCCAAGTGGGATAAGGTCAATAGGCCAAGCCACAAATTGCAGATTTCTGACACATTTTCAGTATGTTTTATAAAGTGGCCTTTGTGCAGTTTGATAACAATGTGCTCATTATTAGGAAGAGATAAGCAGCATTTGCCTGGTGAAGGTTGAAATGCTGAGTTTCAGAAAACTTCTGTGTTATTTTATCTCTTGCATTTCTCTGCGTACCTGGAAAGACTACTACCAATGTGTAACATTTTTGAAAGATAAGAAAAATAGCAAAGTCAAGCACTGCTTTGCCAAGGTTCCAGTATAGGTTGGGAAATTACATATTAGAGAGCAGTATAGGGGAAAGGGACCTGGGGGTCCTGGTGGACAACAGGATGACCATGAGCCAGCACTGTGCCCTTGTGGCCAGGAAGGCCAATGGCATCCTGGGGTGTATTAGAAGGGGAGTGGCTAGTAGATCGAGAGAGGTTCTCCTTCCCCTCTACTCCGCCCTGGTGAGACCACATCTGGAATATTGTGTCCAGTTCTGGGCCCCTCAGTTCAAGAAGGACAGGGAACTGCTGGAGAGGGTCCAACGTAGGGCAACCAAGATGATTAAGGGAGTGGAGCACCTCCCTTATGAAGAAAGGCTGAGGGAGCTGGGGCTCTTTAGTTTGGAGAAGAGGAGACTAAGGGGGGACCTCATTAATGTTTATAAATATATAAAGGATGAGTGTCATGAGGATGGAGCCAGGCTCTTCTCGGTGGCCAACAATGATAGGACAAGGGGTAATGGGATCAAGCTGGAACACAAAAGGTTCCATTTAAATTTGAGAAAAAACTTCTTCTCAGTGAGGGTAACAGAGCACTGGAACAGGCTGCCCAGGGAGGTTGTGGAGTCTCCTTCTCTGGAGACATTCAAAACCCGCCTGGACATGCTCCTGTGCGACCTCACCTAGGCGTTCCTGCTCCAGCAGGGGGATTGGACTAGATGATCTTTTGAGGTCCCTTCCAATCCCAAACATACTGTGATACTGTGATACTGTGAAGTAAATCATTCTTGAAAAATGATACAGCTGTAGGTTACTTGTACTCCTTAAAGTGTGAAGAATCAACCTATATGGTTGTCAAAGAAATGTTTTCATTCACCATTGGAGCTGATATAGGCCAACAGGCTAAAAGTGTCCATGGTCTGGCTATTGTTGAAGAGCTGACAACTCAAGCCGGGAAAATGTAGGGAAACTTTTATTTATTCACCTGGTCTCTGCAAAAGGAAAACATATCTGAAAAAGTGTTTCCTTGTGCCTTTGTTTATATATTAGTGTTATTATATGAAAATATTCCCAGGAGGTGTTTAGAAGGTGTTTAGACGAGGTTCATGGGCACATGGTTTAGTGCCAGAGTTAGGTTAGGTTATAGTTGGACTCTATGATCCTGAGGGTCTCTTCCAACTGAAATAATTCTATGATGAATATAAATCCTAAGACATTCCTGTGAAGTAATTAAGTGTGGGTGACAAGAGTGAGAAATCACCAATTGTTTTGTTTTTTTTGGCCTGCAAATGCCTGACCACTGCTAGTGTTTTGTATTCAGAGAGAAATGGGTAAATTGCAGTCTCTTCTCCTCATCCACTTGGGAGGTACCATTTCTGCTGAAGAACCACCGGGACAATTATTTCTTCACTTTTTGGTCTACTTCCAGGTAAGCTACCTCACAGAATATACTAGATCTTGAATCTACTCTGGGGAGATCTCTGGTACCCATATATTCAGATCTTCTCACATTTTAAAGCAAGATCTGATAAAGATTTTTATTTCACCAGACTCTAGTCAGGTTAACTTTGGGGCAAAGCTTTTTTGCAATGCACTACAGTCAATACAGAAATCGTGTGCCATTTGTTTTATGTTCCTTTAAAAATGGGAAGATACGTATCTGTAAGTCATTAGCCTTGGTGTGGGAAAGCCAGGGTGAAATTCTTTGGCCTTTGATACTCAGGAGAGATGATAATTTCCTGCAATAGGCAGCAAGGCCTAGTTCTCAAAGAACTGGAAGACAAGGATCATCAAAACTGCACAGCATAGTCCTGTTTTCTCTCACAAATGCGAGTAGGGCTACACCAGCTTCAATTTGAAAAATCAGACCAATTTGTCCGCAACTGTGGACAAACATGCCTAAATTTATGCATGCTTAAGAACACGATTAAATTTATACTTAAATTTGTAATTATTCTGCCAAAGATAAAGTTCTCCAGGTGTTTTTTTTATACTGTTGTGCTTTATTGAATCAGCTTCTAAGGACCAATTTATGAGAGATGTTAATTAGTCATTTCTGGTAACTGGTGATGGTAAGATATCACCTGTCAATAGTAGTAGGAGATATTCAGTACCTTTGTAGCCTGTTATTTTCAACACCTTTAGAAGATTTTTTTAAGAAGTAATAGCAATAGCAGTAGTGGTAGCAATAGCAATAGTAATAATAATGGATATTTTAACCTTACATTTGCATTTTGAGGCATGATGTTTAATTTAAGTCACAGTGAGACTAAAAGGGAAACACTCCAGACAGTTAATTCCAGAAGAATCACTTCCTACTAGGTGTGTCAGCCTTTACCACATTTATTAAATCCTTTGCTAATTCTGTAAGATTACAGAAATTTGACTTTCCTTAATTTGCCATTGCAAAATAATCTCCCTAGGAACCTTTTGTCCAACAGAAGATTTAAAATACCATTAATACCAATGGCAGCACTGTAGCTAAAAGAAGTTAGGTTTGTCTGATATTTTGTCCAAAATAGTTAGGGTAATTGATGATGAGAGGGAGAGAAAGGAGGAGAGACAGAGAGAGAACACCCATTATCTCAGTGATTGATATAGGCCTTTTTCTAATTACATCAGCCCTTTCAATTGGAGACATGTCATTGTACTTATAGATCTGCAGCTACAAGTTTAAGAGTATTTGACAAATAACCATAATTTAAAATACAATTATTAAAAAAGATAAGATGGATGCTGTACAACTTTTTCTGCACATGTAGGACAGCAAAGGAAGAACGAAAACTTTTCCACAGTTATGAAAATTACTGGATTGTATTTGGAGATCTATTTCATGTACATTAAGAAGGGGGAGCTAGTATTTTAAAATGGAAAGGATTTCTCCAGAACTATGTGAGGTGAGTACAGGGAACCCAAATAATAAGAACATAAAGATAAAATCTGTGTAACCCCTTTGTCTTTATTACAGGTTATTGCAAGGCAAGGCATGGTTCCTAGGTATATGGGTTCATGGCTATAATGCCACAGAGTGCAAAACTACAGCAAGCTAAACCATGATTGATGTAATGAATGAAAAAATCTAACTTTGCAAAGGGTAGAGACTGATATCCAGAAATGTTATGATCTCTTACATTTCAGATCTCTGCATTCAGAATCTCTGAAATGAAGGATCTCTCAAAAACTTGGATATTAAGTTAGTCAGAGAACTCTCTTTGTTTCCAACAACAACAGTTCTCTTCCCTTGAATTGTTCATAACTATTATTTCAATAAAAAAGAAAACAAAGTTAAATTATTTTACATGTTGATAAACATCTGTAACTCTGGTTCTAACATATGAAAAATCTATGAAGTGAATACTAGATGACACAAATGAGAACATAGCCTGCAAGAGAGTAACATCTATTACTGGCACGTTCTTGGCTCTCAGCTGAAGTTTGGGCCTCACTCTTCTCATTAGGTGTGAATCAGTTTAGGGGAGAAGTTTCCAGGGAACTATCAATCAATCCCAAACATAAAAGACTGGAATGGCTGGAGCTGCCCAACTTAAGGGAGAGAAGACTGGATGGAGACTATGTAAACGGATTGAAAATGTCTGTTGTGAGAAAAAAAAAAAAAAAGAAAAATCCTGATTTCTGTGTCTGTAGTGAAGACAAAAAGAAGTAGTGAGGTTAAACTGAAGAAGGGATGATTCAGGGACATGCATCAAGAAAGCTTTTAAGAGGAAGTATAAAATGCTGAAAAAAATTCCATGGGGATGTTGTGGTGTTCTCCTTAGACATCTTGAAGAACAAGTTAGACAACATCTATCAGGAATAACATTTGTACAGTTCAACCTGCCTAGGGAAACAAGGAGGAACTTGACAAACTATTGAGCTCCTTTCCTAGCCTGATTTTTATGACTAAAGTTGGTAAAAAGTGTACTTCCTAGAATAAGAGTATTTAAGGTTAAAATTCATAAGCTAAAAGTCAGATGATCGTGGTTATTATTTAAGTTCATTGACAATACTCTTCAGAGTTTTCACAGAAATTTCCAGTTATTTTGCTCATATAGGTTATGTTTAAAGTTGATAAAAACATCAAACAGTAGATAAGGTCATTTGTTTGTTGTGAATTCCCTGTTACAAATGAATATGTTATCCTTAAATCCAAATTCTTTGCTTTTCAAGTACTAACACCAATAGAAATGTTATTTAAAGCATATTATTCTTTTTTTCTTTGTTTGGAAAAAAAAAAAAAAAAACAGAACCACAACAACTCTTTCTTCCACTTAATCTCTTTTCCCATATTATCTTGTCCTTAAGTACCATGTAGGTATTTATTATAGCTTGGTTAATTTTGGTTTTGTGTATCTGTTCATTGCTGTGGAGAAACAGAAAAATATAAATTAAGATCCTGAACACTCTTCCAAAAATCTTTATCTAAGAAGAACTTCCTCTTGAAAGTGTTTCCCAGGTCTAACAGTTATTATTCCCATATAAAGGGCATTCAAACATTCTGGTGTGTTGTGAACATTGTAAAAGTTCTTATAAAAAATACACAGTTCAAAGTGACCTTCTAAAGTAGAAGGAATAAACCTATATTGGCCATGCTGTGGTTTTAATTTATCAGTATATCTAACAGTGAATATGGTAGGAAACTCAGGACAAAATGTATTGATTTGGCCTTCATCTTTAGCTACAATTTAAAAGTGGACTGTGCCAACTCTTTAGAGTTCAATAGAGGTTAAATCTAGTGCCTTTTTAAGACAGCTGGGGATAGCTAAGCCTTGTGCAGGATGCTGGCAAAGGCCTTCTGGTGTCACAGCTGAAGGCCAAAAAGATACTCTAGGGTTCTTAAAATGTGAAGGGCACCTGAATTTCTCAGTCCGCCTTTGGGCACCTGTGTTTATTTGCAATTCTTTCTGTGCTATGTACATCCACAACACAAAGCAGTCATGTAAGCTTGGTCAGCTTGGTCTTTTTCTTGGATCACTGAACACAAAGGGAATTAATAAAGAAAAGTAACCAGAGCTCACAGACTGATATTGTACAGCTAACTTTTCCGTTAAAGCTTGGCAGTGTCTTAATTTGAAAATATGGACAGATCTCTATATCTCAGGGTTGAAAGTATTTCTTTTTGCAATTAATCATTAGGAACAAGATGGACTTCAAATTCCACCACTGATTTTAGATGAACGGTGAGATTAGATCAGCACAGAAAAGAAAGAATACAAAATGTTCCTCCTTGGTAAGAAAGGCAGGCAACAGAAGGTACAAACCTTCCATAGAGATGTTGCCCACAAAATAACCTGCCCAATTCTGCTGTTGGCAGATGTGATAATGAACTCCTCCCACTACAATGGGTCAAATAAAAACTTGCTGCTAGTTGGTCTATTAGATATTTTTTAATCTGCTTAAAATTCTCAGTCAACACACAGAATGGTCACTAACATGTTTTGCTGTAGCCTTCTGCAGGCAAGTGAGCTATCTGAAGAGCTAAATTGTAGTGAAGGGGAACCTTACCAGTGGTTCATGTACTTTCTTGCCTTTCCCTTCAAAGAGAAAAAAATAAAGGTAATAGAAAAACTGGGTGTTTTGGAAGAAAACAAGGAATTTAAAACAGTACCATATATGGTGATATGTGGAATGCAAATAAAAGAAAGAATGAAATTGAAGACAGGGTCATAATAATTTGAATCTGCCTGCTTGAAGTCAGAGGACGTATGACACATTCTGTCTGCAAAAGAGATGGATTTTTAGAAAGCACAGCTTTCCCATGATGTCCATTAATTTCCTAGTATTTTTTTTAAATGTAGGATTAAATGTTCAGAAAGAGGATAAATGAAGACTTAGAAGCATTGGTAAGAGGATAAACTAAAAGTATCATCTTACTAATGAGAAAGCAGAATTATTTAATTCAGGATGAACAGAAGCAGAGGGGAAAGATTTAATAAAAAAAAAAAAAAAGTCTGTTCTATGCATTTGTTTTCAACGAAAATTATGTAAACATAATTATTGAAGCATTTAAAGCTGCCCAAGAAGAGAGATCTAAGGAGCGTATTTTCAGAAGAAGCTGAACTGTCCTTCCTCTATTTAACTCTCATCTCAATGCATGTCTTGCCAGGGTCAAATGGTTACAAACATTAACGTGAATTTGAGAGAACATGTTATAAAGTAGTGAAACAGAAAGACTCAAATGAATATGCTCTTTTTATTGGCCAAGGATGTTCATACAGCGACTCTCTGCTTTTGAAAATATGGACTTTCCAACTGGTTCACATAACATTGCTTATGAACCATTTCTGGCCTGTCATGACTCAGAAGGATGGTGTCCTAAACATGTATCAGAGCTTTCTAAGCAGGATCAGGGCTGGCTCTCTTCACTCACATGGAAGTATGGACTTGTGTGTGAAATTATAATGCTTGCAAATATGAGTCAGGCTTGTGGCAATTCCTAGCATTTTAGAGCATATTTTTAATCCCTTTAAAAAGCTTTCACATTCTATCTTCCTCTATTAGACATATGCCACATTTCATCCAGCTTCAAAGAGGATTATGAATACATAAATCAATCCAAAGAATGCTATCCCAAACAGGGAAATCTGATTTTTTTTATACTACCTGTATGCACTTTGTCACACTGGGATTCTTGGGCTGCCATTCACTGTTAGGAAGTTACTCTTTTACTGGAGATATTACCAACCTTGACCCAAGACTGACCCTGAAATAGCCTAAGCAAACAAACAAACAAACAAACCAAACAAACAAAACCCCTCAACCTGGTTTATTTTTACCTGTTTCAGTGTTCTGTAGAGTGCAATAAATACTTGAAAACAAACATGAAACTATATGCAGCATGTTTCATTGCAGTAATTCAGAGCAACATAGATATGAGGAAGTCTCAAGAGTTAACATCTACTCCACTTTTGTCATTGTGTTACTCAATGGTGCACAGACAGCAGAGGGTGGTTCATATATAAATATTAACATATTTGTACATGTGGAAAGAAAAAAGAAAAAAAACAAAACCAAACCAAAAACAAGCAGTAGCAGCTCAGACCCCTTTTTCTTTTTTGATGGCTAAAAACCTGTTTGAATAACATTCCTGTGAATGAGCACAGTGCACAAAATGGTCCACAGATTTTAGTTCTATAACTGATAAACTGATAAAGTTTTTTTTTTTGTTTTGTTTTGTTTTGTTTTTTTTTTTTTGTTGGGAAGAAAAGGAAAAAAAAAAAAGAAGAAGAAAAGTTTGAGAAATTATGATCTAGCTTGGAGCATCAACATAATAAAAGGAAATTGAACTAGACTCAGGGACCACGGACTCAGGTTGTCCAAAGGGCTACGAACTATCACCCTTAGGGAACAGCATCATTCTTTGGTGTATCAAAACTATTGTTTTCTTCTGGCCAGTCTGCTTTAAGAGAAGAATCAGTATGCAAAGCATTCTTGTTCTATAATGTTCCTTGACAAACAAAAGCTCCAAAATCCTCTAAACTACTTTTCTTTGCTGCCTGTGCACTTCTTTTGCTTTGGCCAGTAACTTCTTGCTATGGACAAGAGGTCAATTAGCTTTTAAAAATTATTTTCATTTGATTCCTTCTAAAAATAAGATCTTTTCTCAGTGACAGTGAGGTGAAGTAGAAGTCATACGTCCACATATTCCCCAAAATTTAGTATTTAAGGACTGAAATAAGTATTAGCATTTAAGGGAAAAGGACACCTTTCCAGCAGAGGACCTTAGGTGTGATTATTAAGCCCACCTCCCAAAAATAGTCTCTTTGCCTGAATGGAGATTTCAGTGTCAACTCTATTTCTAAAAGGGGCAAATTTTACTCTCTATACTTGAAATTGGATATTTCAAAGATTAGGTGATTGAACAAGCAAATCATTGGCAAAGGTGAAAGGAAAATGAAAAACTGTGATTCAAATGAGTATGGAATATTGACCTCTAATTAAAAAATATCATGTTGGGGTCCTCATGCTTTTATTATGCGTATCTATCTGTAACTGAGAAGACATTTAAATGCATCAAGTTGATTTGGAGCAAGAGGCTCTATTTATTTAGGATATACCTGTGCTTAATTGGCAAACAAATTATCATCTGAAAACAAATCATTAGAGCCATTTTGTACTAAACTGCATCACTTTCTCACTTGAACCTTTTCAATAAAATTGAAAAACAGAACCTCACTACACTGCAACAGACAATACTTTTCAAATTCATAACTTCTGTGCAAATCACTGTCTTATGTTTATGTATCTTGTTAATGTTCCAAAATTCAAAAGTTTGAATACCTAGAAATTTTGCTTCTGTTGCTCTTTAAAATCCATTGCATAACTGAAAAAGAAAATATCAGGAATGTGTCTTGGCAAGATGGTGCTATTTGTCCTCGTTTCTTTCTTTTTAATTACTATCATGTGAAAGACAGGAATGATAACACAGAATAAAGAGCTTCTCTTTTATTTACTGAATAAAAACAACAGTTTAACTTCAAAAGCGTCTTTGAAAAGGCTAAAATATTCATTGCCAAGAGGATTTAGATATGGATTCTGATCTTATTTTTCCAGAGTAACTAGGTGTAAGTCCAGCAGCTTCAGAGTAGAGTGAGTTATACCAGAATATATAAATATATCCCCAACTCTGCATCAAAGTGATCTATCATTGACATACAACCAGCCATAGGGATTTCTTAGTAGCCTCTCTTGAGCTCATTTTCAAGCAAAACAGTTCCAATAGAAGCTGTTTTTAAATACTTGAAACAAAATTTCCTTCTGAGGTGAAAAGCATATGATAAAATATTCACAATCAAAAGTGTATGTTTGTGTACAGTTGGGTAAGACTAATTAAATATGAATATATAAATGTATATGTGTGTGTGTATATATATATCTCTTTTAATCATTATTATAACTGCTCAGACTTTCTTAACAGAGGACTGAGACCAAAATTGACAATGAGATCCACAATATCATGTCAATTCTGGCTTCTGTCTAGAAAAGTCCATCGAGTTTCAAGTGAGTAGAACTGAACAGGATGTGGAAACATAAACTGACAAAATGCATTGATCTACTCACCTCTGAAGAAACTGGTACCCTTTTCAGTACCTCCATGACTTGTTTAAAACCATTAACCTATACCAGTATTTCCTTTCACATCTCTAGCTCTGGTGATCCAGAGGGTGGGAACATTTTCAAGAGCTTTCTGCACTCCCACATCTCTATTTTCCCACTCACCCATCATCTTTTTAATTAAAAAACTCAGGGAAGGTTAAAGAAACCTCTAGCCCCAGACATAAATTTTAGACCAAGGAAAAATAAATAGACCTCTTCAAAATACTTATTGCATGACTAAGATGAGGCAATGGTTTATCAGCTCTGCAAGAACATAGAATCATAGAATCATTTTAGTTGGAGAAACCCTCAGGATCATTGAATTCAACTATCACTCTAGCACTAAACCATGTTCCTAAGAATCTCATCTAAAAGCCTTTTAAACCCCTCCAGAGATGGTGACTCCACCACTTCCCTGGGAAGCCTGTTCCAATGCCTGACAACCCTTTCCATGAATAAATTTTTCCTAATATCCAATCTAAACCTCCCCTGGCACAAGTTGAGGTCATTTCCTCTTGTCCTATCATTTGCTACTTGGGAGAAAAGACTTCTGAATGTGTAATTAAGTTCATTATTAATTGTAGGACAGTGATTTCTTTTTTTTTTTTTTTTTTTTTATTTTAAGGTGTACCTTAACCAGTAAAGATGTTAACCTAATACTGCCTGATGTAGTTAAGAATTTTTAAGTATTTCTCATTAAAGTTCACAAGCACCATCTAAATCTGAATTCAATTCAAATTCTATAATTTCATTATGTTTCTGTCTAACAAGGCAACTCTTATGATCTGTAACAGCAGTGGTAACTGTAACCAGTATTCCTAATCTGATAGACAGTATTGTTTGGATAGATAAGTTAGTTGGAGACATTTATTTCAATAAGTTAGAAAAGGAACTGGATGAAAGCCTCTATGTGTTTCTTGACAGTGAGAGGAAACCTACGCTAGAACGGTCCAATAAAAGCAAATGCTTGAATTCTTATTAGCTTTTGAAGCAGTAATGCAAGAATATTCAACTTGTTCCCCATGCTGGACACGTCCAGTCACAGTGGCTCCACTGGCCCCAGCACAGGACACGGCTGAGACCCTCAGCTAAGCTGGGAGCACTGGGGGGGAAACAGGTTTCTAAAAGGGCCCAAGGCTGCCCAGGCAGAGGAGAAGGAAGCCAAGGAGGGAGCAGCAGCAGATGGAGAAGGAGGAGGAGGGCAGGAGGTGCTGCAGGCCCGGAGCAGGGATTCCCTGGGATAGACTGACAACAACCCCCATCCCCAGTTTTCTGGATTTTCTTGGATTCTTTATGATTCATATATATTTATGTGAGGGGAAATTACAGTCATTTATGCAGTAATAGAGAGGTTTATTAATAGGTGATCTCCAGTCCTACTGTTTAGCAGTTGACACAGATGCGTGCCTCACTGATGGGGACAGTTCAGTTTCATGGAAGCAATTAGTCATATTCCTTGACCCCAGTTACGCCTACAGTCATGATCATATTTGTGCAATATTCAGATTAGACAAAGGATACGAGACCTGATTCTCTGCTAAGTTACTCTGTTTTACGTTCAATAAATGTCTTCTAATTAACACTTGTCTCAGTGAAAGGAAAATGAAGTCCATACTTATGCATCTACCTAGATTAGTTTAGATTTGCTTAGATTAGAGGAAATTGTCTAATACATATGCAAGAGCTATGAATAGAGGGCCATAGTAATACTAACATATTACTGCTAATAAATCCTCTTCTATACTTAAACAAATTAAACTCTCATCAGCTCGTACATAATAGTTCCATTGTCATTGACTTAAAAATAAAATGACCTGATAGCAAGGAGACATTTTCACTATTGCCATTATCTGCTATTGAAAAATGTGAATTACTTGCAGGCAGTAGAGGGTTCCACTTGCAATTAAATTACCACTAGTGGACATTTCACCCACATTCAGGGAGATCACTGGAGAGGGAAAAAAGACAGGTTCTAATTTATCACAAGTTACTGGTTCTCTGTGAATAAGACACGTTTAAGCTATTCTTGTCCATTTTCTGAAACCCACGGGAGCTCGAAAATTATCCGATCATCTAAATGAATGATTTATGACTCCCTTTTGGTCCTATGCAAGGATTTGCTCCCAACAGTTAATCTTCCTGGATATAATTGTAGTTAAAATTAAATCTACATGACTCCACAATTCATTGGGATGAACTTGCCATGGACGTTTGTAACACCTTCAGGTAATATACACATTAACAATGGCACATGATACCATGTTTGGTTGGCTAAAGATGAAAATGAGGGAGGGAAAATTAACACAAATAACAACCTTTTATCAAGACATCAATACCTTCCAGCTGCTCAGTTCCATGGTAGCAAATTGCTGCAGTAGCAATTACCCGATATTGGTAAATGAAGGTATTCTTAAGTCCCAGTGGTATAAAACACAGTGCAATTCAAAAAAAGTCAAAAGTAAATTTCTGTTTCCTATTCAAACCTAAGAAAGAATCAATGTCCCTAGAACAGATTAGCAGAGAGCACCAGACCTGTTCACAGGCCACAGGAGATCCTTTTAGGTGTAGAAGAAAAAGCCCTTTTTTTGGCCAATGGCCTGACTGCACATTTGTAGAGAGTAAGCACAAAGTCTGTCTTTTCATGAAAGACATTAGACCCCTCAGGTGCTTTGAAAACAAGATTTCACAGCAAAAAAGCACAAACCAGTGTGGCAGGGTTAACACTTCAAGAGGTCTCTTTCTAAAGGAGAATCGCTTTTCTTCCCACAACAGTGTCCTGTGAGAAAATCCACCCCAAAGCTTCATTGAACAATTTTACTGCTTAGCTGGCTGAGCTTCATTTGCCTTTTTTTTTACAATTTCCTCTAGGGCGTTTCTCAGTCAAGATGAATAATCAGGGCAATGCAGACAAAATCCATTTCCCAAAATGTGGGCGTTCCGTGCTGTTTCAGACACCATGAAACATCCTTCCTGGCTCTTGGACTGAGAAGGACACAGGTATCTTAGAGATCTGTTACCACAGCTCGTGGTGTCAAGCAAATGTTTTGGATACTTTGTCAGAAATTAGACTACAGACTTGATTGAAGTCACTCATATTCAAATTTCAAGCAATTTCAGTCAAAAAAGTTATGACAGAATATTATCCAGCAGAGGAAAACATTACATTGGCTTTCTAGAGGCATTTTACTTCCGAGATAGATAGGTGTGTTAGCATTTGGTCTGAAAGCTTACTTGCTTTATTTTACTCTATAGTGAAATTGGGTTAAACTTCCCCGTATTCTCCAGGATAAATTCCTTTATAACAGTAAGCTCTTGGGATATATGAGAACCAGAGGTATACTGGTATAGATTCAGGTTTCTTCATTCAAACTGGTCCGTGACTGGTCTATAATAGTTTGTTATAGGAAGGTTTTGCTACGCCATTCGATGCCAGCTGAGATTACGCTGAACAAGACGTTACATCTGTGTAGCACAATTTGACATGAGGCAGAAACAGTAGCTTCAGCTCTGGAAGCTGCTGAGCTGTTCCCTCTGTGTAGCATCCAACAATATCAGAAGGGATTTTTGCAGAAAACATAGGTGTCTCTGCCCAGTGCTGCACTGTGTGTTGCAGTCTTATTCTGAAAGCCCCATATGCCATCACTCCAAAGCAGAGCAGAGCATTCCTTTGCAGCACTAGCATCATTACCATGTGGTAGATAGCACATTACTTTTTAAAATTCCATCTGTGCTGCTTCCATTGTTTGGATTTATAGTTTTATGGAACTTCTTGCACTCCACCCCCCTCTTACTGTGCATATTCAAAACCACCCATCAGGTTTTACATGTCCCATAATCCCTTTTTAATCTGGTCATACATTTTTGGTACCTAATGCCATCCAGAAGTAACAGTGTTAATTAAATGAACCTGCTGTTAACATTACATTTTCTGCTTCAGACCAAGACAACACAAACTCTTGCTGAGTAGTTTGAGCAACATTCCAGTCCTAAAGAAGAGAAACTACGGATGTGAGAGTATGAGGGATGAAGGACTTCAACTTTAAATAGTAACTTTCACATCTATTTTGGTCAATCTTCATTCAGCTCAATCATCATCAGCAAACACTGTATTTTCTAGAAACATGAGAGGATTAGACCAACAGCAACCTGGTATGCATCAAGAATTGTTTGGTTAGTAGGACTATGGCAGTGATCGTTCCCCTGTACTCAGCACTGGTGAGGCCACACCTCAAATCCTGTGTTCAGTTTTGGGAGAGAGTGAAGTGCTGCAGCTGTAAAAGGGTCCCTCACAACAAGAAAGACATTGAGGTGCTGGAGAGAGTTCAGGGAAGGGCAACAAAGCTGGTGAGGGGTCTGGAGCACAAGTCTGATGAGGAGCAGCTGAGGGACCTGGGGCTGTTCAGCCTGGAGAAAAGGAGGCTGAGGGGAGACCTTATCACTGTCTGCAACTGCCTGAAGGGAGGTTGTAGCATGGAGGGGGTTGGTCTCTTCTCCCAAGTAGCAAGTGATAGGACGAGAGGAAATAGTATCAGGTTGTTTCAGGAGAGGTTTAGATTGTATATTAGAAAACATTTCTTCACAGAGAGGGTTGACAAGCACTGGAACAGGCTGCTGAGGGAAATGGTGGAGTCATTATTCCTGGAGATATTTAAAATATGTATAGATGAGGTTCTTAGGGACATGGTTTAGTGGCAGAGGTTAATTGTTGGACTCGCTGATCTTGAGGGTCTCTTCCAATAGAAATGGTTCTATGATTCTATCATTCTATGATTACAGGCCCAGAACAGTAGGAGCAGGACCTAACTTGGAAAATAAATAAGGACAATATTAACAGAAGCCTCTTTGAGATTGGGACTCATGACTCAGTTGTATGAGCATTAGAGGCCAATCCCTAGAATACAGAGGTATTATGAATATTTTGTTGCTAGTAATCTCTCTGTGGACAATAGTTCTGTCTCACAGAACAGCTCTCCTTCAATACCCTCCATCATAAAATACATTGAAAACTAAATGGGAGTTAGGTTGTTCTTTTACCCAAAGAAATATGTTGCTGACAGAGAGATGAAAGGCAGCAGCAGTAAAAGCTTTTGCTGTTTTGCTGTGTATCATAATATGTATGTTATCAGTAAATAAGGTAGTCTGTAGCATTGTCAGTATAACATTCATAAAACAAATGTAAACATGAAATAATTACTTCTGCATTGCTGGGCTCAAACACCAAGACTAAGCTCCCTCTCTGTTGATTCAAGTGCTGTACATGTACATAGTAAGGAGCCCCATAGAGGTAACAGCTTTACAAGCCAAGAAAGTAGAATTATATTATTACTACCTTCTTTTAAGAGTGAGGAGCTATGAGAAGGCAAGTTTTAAAAGTAAACCTTGCAAAATAGATTTGTGCAAACTCTGTCTGGATCAGTATAAAAGTTATTTGTTAAAGGTCACACGTGAAGCTTCAGGCAGACTTACTAAGGAAGCTCAGCTCTGTCAAAGGTGGTATTTGGTCTCTTAAAGAGCATAGGAGCATTTTGCTTGCCTTTATCATACTTTCTGCCTGTTGTCATCTAGGAAGAAAAATGGAGCAGGTGGACTTTACTGAAAGTCAGTTTTCTGAAGAGGGCAGTACCAGAAATGTCCATCAGAGGTCAGAAGATAATCCTTGATCCTCCAATGTGCCTGAAGAAAGGTGTTCATTGTCAAATCCTAAATAGATTTCAAACTGGAAAGGCTTCTGAGGTAAATAAGATGTACCTTTGCTGAGAAGAGGAAATGAACTGGGGAAGAATCTACCAAAATGTGTGGCAGTTTGAGTGTTTTTCTCCTTTTACTGCTCTAACTATGAAAGAGTATAGTAAAGCTTTACCAAATACTGAAGACATATGACATAAGGGAATGAAAACTGCTCGAACTGTCAACACATTTTGTTTTGCTGCTCAGTATAAATCTTTTCTTTGCAGATGCAGATGTTATTCATTATGTTGTAGATAAATTCAGAAATGTGGTTTACACTGATTTAGCATTGTACTTAATTGGTTTTAAATCTAATGCACTGCAATAAGCCTAAAGTGCTACTTCGCTGTGAAATTTAAAAGTGAGCAGTACTGTAATTTTGCTTTGGTATAATTTCTCAGGAAGCAAATATGCTTCATTTCAACAGCCTCTCACTGGGAATAAAGCAACAAAAAATCCTCTTAAAATGTAGGTTTCTTAAATGACCTCAGTTTCTAAAAGCTCACATTGGAGGACTACATTATTTGTGGGGTTTATGCCTGTGAGGCAGATACAATAGCAAAATTGGAATCACGGCATTTAACATTTAGCTCCTAATAACACAAAAAAACATCAGACTATCAGCAAGTGACAGCTGGTGTGCCTGAGCTGGTGTCTTAGAAGCACAGAGGAAAGCAACACAAAATACCACAGATGTTTTGCAGACTCAAACATTATGCTCATATCTTCTGCTGCCTAGACCTGGACTGTAAGCACAAGACTACTCTTGTCCTCAGTCATATATAGTCTCTAATGTAAAGCCAAGATATTTTTTTCAGCTTGGATTTTTGTGCTATCGCTCCTTCTGACTCCTACCTATAGACAACACTTTCCATACCCTTGAATTCTGAAGGGTATTTATTTTAACTACTATATTTTCAGACAATAACTGTCCTGAAGGTGTCTCCTGTAGCTACCAAACATACTAATATGGCAGCCCAACTACTACTCTGCATCCATCTTTGTGAAATTCTCTATTTCATTTTGTTTCCACAAAAATCACAGCCCAGATCTTGCAGAGTTTGACATGTTGGCTTCCTAAATTAACCTCCCTGCGTGACTTTTCTTTCATTTGTTTTTTTTTTCAATATATTTACACTTTTATTTTCAAATCATTTTAATTGAAATCTCAATCTTTAGATTTCTTTAGCCAAATTCAAATAAACCAAATTGTTTTCAAACAAACGTCTGTATTTTTTGTCTTTGTAAGCTGTTTACAACATACTTAATATATTTTGAATATATGTATACATTTTATCATAATGTCCTAAATAACTTTTGACTGGTAACCATCAAGTGTTTTATTTTTCTTATTCTGAAACTTAGGTTTCCGATCTTTATAATCTTTATGTGTGACTTTCTATTCTATTACTCCGTCTTTCCTTATAAATTATAAAACATTCTGAAATAAGATCTGGACATGAAGTGGGAAATAAAACCTTATTTCTTTGCAATGTTAAAGAAAAAAAATCCAGGCAAATGACATCCTTTCTTTGAAGACATTTATAAGGATTTAAGGTAAGAAAAACACAGAACTGAAATTGAACTTGTCTGTAGTTCATGGCACTAGAGCTTTGGCCAACCGTGTGAGTGCCAGGACCACAGACAGTCTCAGCATGGCTGTTCACTTCAGTATCGACACTGGAAAAGATTGCAGTTACTATCAAAGACGTACTGGATGACATGCAGCCAGACCAGCTGAGGACAGTTTTATTTCACATACATATTAAGATGCCTACCACAAGTACACCAACACGTTGGAGCTTGTTGCTTAGAGTCAGACTTTTGGATTTTTTGCAGTAGCAGTCAGTTTTGGCAGAAACGGCTTTTTAATTCAAGGTGAATCAGGGAGTTCCTGGGGTGAACGGGTTTCTCAAGACAAAGGACACCTTCCTGTTCTCCAGGTAACAGTATGACCTGTCACATTTAATTTGTAATTTTAATTTTCACATTTAATTGTTTTATTGGTTGTTTTTCTGGTTTAGTTTGGGTTTTTTAGGGAAATATCATGATACAGTGCAAGAGACAGTGTCTCGGATATCTTAGTATCCCTGTTTACATCCTATCTTATACCAGGAGTGCAAGACATCCTGTAACTTGCAAGAAAAGCTTATCTGTTAGTCTTCAGTAAGTTTTCTGGCATCTTACAAAGCTTCAGGGAAAGAAAAAAAAAGGTCAAGCAAAGCCTTCCAGCAGCTCGCTATTTGCTTTAACTAATGCCAGCTCTGCAATATGAACCAGCTTTTCTCAGCTTAATTTTACTCAGTAGCAAATAAAATATCTGGATAGTCTCAGGAACAAGCTGTACACAGCCAAAATTTTCATCTCATCACTTGCTCACCTCCTTTTTCTCCAATCTGCATCACTGTATTAAACTGTCTCTGCCTCCCTTACTTTCCAACATCATTCCTAGCTGCAGCTATCAAAACACAGATAGAAAAAGTTGCATTAAGTAGCAGCAAAGTTCATCACAGTCACTTAATAGAAGCAGTGATTACTCAGGAATAGAGAAAACACATAGTTTAAACATTTCATTTCATGACTGTGAGTTAATGAGCAACAGCTAATTAAGAGTGATCAGCTATCAACCTCTGTTAGCATGCATTTTGAACATTATTGATCACCTGTGTTACAAAAAGGCATATGTTGATTAATGGCAAATATTAATAATGAACTGTATAATCACTAAAAAATAATTTATTTGGAGCTTTATAGGCCTTTTGTAAATCTGATATTTTTACATTGTATCCTACAAAAAACCATGACATCTTTGAGTTGTTTTGCAAAAGGATCACTTTTTCCTTCAGTGAAAATACCTAATTAGCTTGGATTTGATAAGGCATTTCTAGTGCTAGTTTGCAAAATAATCCTAATGGAATATAGATATTAGCAGTTCATTGATAGAAAAGTAAGTAGTTTAAGTAACAAACCAGGGTGTGTATCAGTTTCAGCCATCTGCTTTTTCCATGACAACATCCAAGTCTATGCAACATATCTGTTTCTAGGTCTTTCCTCTCTGCAAATTTTTCCATGCTATCTCTGAGTCAGCTGGGAAATATCTGAGAGAAGAGACAATTTACCCTTGATCTACCCTCAGGATAATCTCAGAAAAATGTTTCCTTAGTAAAGGCAGCCTGATTTTCTTAATCCCCAGAGAAAACACTGTGTGTAGAACCTCTTGGGCAGCATATATTAGAGATATTAACTTACTAAGAGTAATTGGCATACTTCACATCTCTGTGAGCTACAGTTCTCATTTGTCACATCTTCAGCAGATGTTGCTGAATTGGTTATATTAAGCACTTTTTAATGAAGACAACATTAGGAAATTGTGTTAGGAGCTGGAATTTTCCATATGATACAGCAAAGTATTTTAGCCTGATCATAACATGAAAGGTACACAAGATTTGCTAGCTTACATCAAGCCTCTATTCTTCAGTGCTGGCTTGGTATCAAGGATTCAGGATGGTGTTTGATTATTTGCCATATTTTCTTTTCTCTGTAGCATCAATGCAAATGGGACATATAAAATTAGTCAGCCACAGTACTCTACAGCCTACTTAGGGAAATATATACTTGAATATGCTCTGAATTTTTAGGATATCCTTGAAATTCTCCTCTTCCTCAGCATAACTGATTCACTCTAAAATTAGCCTAAAATGCATGTCTGTGGGAAGCTAGAGTGTGTGTCCCCAAATAATACACTCTCACATCCATCAAAATTTCTCATAAAATATCTTGAACATAACCCATGTTACATATAGTCAAACCAAATCTTCCAGACCTCAGAATGATTATATCTCAAGTACATAGAAGTCTAAGAAATAGGTACAGAATCTATTTTTATTCCAGGGAGAACTCACACTAAGATCAAAATTCCAGTTTTTGTAATGTATAGGAGTTTTGTCATTTGAAGCTTCAGTGGAATCAGGATTTAAATCTTGGACTTTAAGTTTCCCTCAGCTGCTAGTAGTTCTGAATGCTGTGGTCTGCATTTTATTTTCTTCAGGTCCATTAGGATGACCTGTGACAGAGCTGCTGAGTCCTCAATGAAGTGTGATGAAAGAAAACCATACTGTTGAAGTGATGATTTACAATAAATATGTTTTTTTGGAAACAGGATACTTTGTAGCCAAGCTTCACACCTTTGTGATGTATACTCATTTTGTGGAGGTAACCTAATCTTAGATTTTTACAAGATCTTGCAATGATTTGGAATGCATGTATATACATTCAACGGAACATGTTGTATACTAATTCCAGCTGCAGTAACTCATGTTAATATGCAATATACTTATTGTTAGTTCTTGATATAGAATGGAAATAGCTTACTAGCATTTTCTCACAAAATCATTAAAATGTGCTACACTGGTTAGTCACATTGGCACTTTGATATGTTCCTTTTACTTGTTTTTGCAGTATGACATTTAGCACCTTCACTGCTATTCTTATAAAATAATATCTTAGCAAGACATCTACACCTTTCTGACAACAGACACTTTAAATATGGCACAGGTACAGTCTGATAGATGTGAAGCAGGTATTTGTAGGGGATAATGAAATTTTTTAAACTCCAAGAAATCTAATTGTTAAGTACATTGGTAAAGTCAAGGAAAACAATATGTATGACTTTAAAAATGTATGGTTATTTTTTCTAACAGAAAATACAATAGGACAAATAATCATCATTTCAGCTTTGTGTGGGAGAGAGTGAAAGGAAGACAGTTTTTTAAAGAAAGACAGTTTTTAGTAGGAAAAAAAAAAAAGCAAAAAAACTTGGAAACTCAAATACTATTTGAGTTTCAACTGCATTTTTCTCTTCTTTAAGACCTTAATGAACATGGGGCAGCCAGACAACAGAAACTGGCTGCAAAACTGATCTCACTCATCTTTGCATCGGCCAAGCCAAACACCTGGCTATTAGTAAAATGACAGCTTTACTCACGAGTTCCCAGAATTTATTGTGGCCTCAAAGTTCCTTCTGCTTCAGACCTGGTCAGCAATGAGAACAAAAGCATGATGATACTGAAAGCATAACTTATTGTCTGGTTATTCTTGCCAAAAAAACATAGAGCAGAAAGAATTTTTGAACTTTCCTGAAGATGAGGAATACAGAAACTCCCGTGATGATAAATGAGATCACTGCTGTGCTAGTCAGCCTTTTTTCTTTTCTTTTGCTTTCTCTTTTGGAAGTTCCAGAAACTCCAAGTCTCTCTTGGAAGTTCCAGAAACTCCTTCAAATTTCCAATAGCCATTTGTGATTTTCAGCTGATATATACCCAACCCGGAGCAAAAATCATACTCCCAGATTATAGAAATAGCTACATAATCATCTAACAGGAGAGTGCAACTCACATAGAATATTAGTTTAGGTTTTGAGGAGTCAAATGAATGAACTTACTTTCAGAGTAAATGACAATTTCATGTAGTGGTATATGACCCATAGCATCTTCGAAAAGTTAATCAACTTAGATCAAAATTCCTCTTTCAGCAGCAGCACCATTTGTCACATGATAGAAAATTTATGAATACAGTTACAGAATAAGTACCTTAAGCTATTTTTAACAGTGGATGGAACTTTTACTAACCCCCTAAATCCCTGTTCTCTATTCCAGAAAGTTCTTTGTATCTTAAAAAAAAAAAGTATTCGTAGCAATATGCAACTGGATCAGGCATTCAGGCATTAAAAGCCATTTCTTCTAATGTGCCCAGTTTTATCTTTCACAATTTTCTTATTCAAAGGTGTATAATTACAGCGGCTAACATAACACTCACACTAATTTATTTCATAAACACAGATGATCTGTCACAGAGCAATCTTCACATAACACTTCTTAGAGAAAATCCAAAGCTATTAAAAAAGTGTGAGTTACACATGCCCACTTGCTTAAAATAGACCATGTAAAAATTAATGTGCTTTAGCCAGTAGAGTAGAAAGATACTGTTTATTATTTAAAATGCAATCCTCCTCAGAGGCAGCCTCTAGAAAGTATAGGGAAGAGGAGCTGCTGTCAGGTTTGCTAATCAGGAGCTTAACTGTGAAAAAACAGATAACTGAGTAAGTAAGCATAGTGTATCTATATATATGGACACATTTTTATATATTTGTATACATATAAGTGTATAATACATTTTCATATAGGGCCTGTCTGCCTCTTGCTGAAAATTACACAACAAACCTACTAATAAACACACAAAATTTGTTACATTAAAAATACTCTGACTTTTAAGTATAGAAGATGTGTCCAGTTTCCACACTCAGTGACCCCTGCTTTTAGAATCATAGAATCATAGCATCATTTTGGGTGGAAGACACCCTCAAGATCATTGAGTCCAACCACAACCTAACTCTAGCACTAAATCACATCCCTAAGAACCTCATCTATACGTCATTTAAACACCTTCAGGGATGGTGAGTCCACCACTGCCCTGGGCAGCCTGTTCCAATGCTTCACAACCCTTTCAGTGAAGATTTTTTTTCCTAATATCCGATCTAAACCTCCCCTGGCACAATTTGAGGCCATTTCCTCTCGTCCTATCACTTGCTACTCGTGAGAAGAAACCAACACTCTCCACACTACAACCTCCTTTCAGGTAGTTGTAGACAGTGATAAGGTGTCTCCTCAACCTCCTTTTCTCCAGGCTAAACAGCCCCAGTTCCCTCAACTGGTTCTCGTAAGATATGTGCTCCAGACCCCTCACCAGCTTTTTTTCCCTTCCCTGAACTCTCTCCAGCACCTCAATGTATTTCTTGTCTTGAGGGACCCTTTTACAGCTGCAACACTCTCATCCTCGCACCCCAAATACTCTGATTGCCCTGTGTTAACATCTTCCTGATGGCTTTGATTTGCAACAGGAAAGTTGGATATTTCCTGCTCATGCACAATAAGACTTTTGTGCGCCTATACATGAATTCTTGCAGAAACAGGGCAAACATCTAATGACACCTCTCTGCCTTCTGCAGGACATTGTAAATACAAGTGCACTGTGCTACAAGTGCTAGCTTTATTTATTTATTTTTTTTTTTTAGTCTTCTGAAAGAGATCAATCTTTAATCAAGCAATATTTCACAGAGGTGAATGCTGAAGCCTCCACTCAAACTCTGTTCAGGAAGTGTCCTGTACCTGTCCTTTAACCATTCCTTATCAAGTTACTGTTAACATCCACTGAAGGTATTACATTAATCTTGTGTTTGATCCCTGTGTTATGTTTTTCACTAGGAAACTGCAAAGAAAAAGGAGAATTAATACTTACAAGGAAAGGGACAGACTCTAAAGAACAGGTGATCACAGACTGTTGGACTGAACAGCATTAGGCACGAAATCTCGTACTGCAAAGTCAGTTTTCTTTACTCACAACACTAACAGGGAATTATATGTCTGTGTAGGAACGTCAATGCCTAAAAGCAGTGAAATACAACTGACATTTAAAGGAAATGAGATTGAGAAAAATAAACAATGAGCTATGTCCTTAGAACACCACACTCACAGAAATATTCCTCTACTTTTTGACCACTGGGTTTGTGTTTTGGCCTCCTGTCTTCTGACCAAAGAGTATTCTTTCTCATATCTGTACATCTGATATTATAAATTGCTAAGATTGAATACATTTGACTGGATAAAAGTTGGCATCTACAGAGGATGATCTGCAAGTCCCTCTTGACTTTGTTTTCATTCAAATAAGAGCTGGTCAGTAGCAACATTTGTGACATAAGTCATCCTATCTTAAAGTGAATACTAGTATTTGATCAGAGGAATCATAACCCTGACTTGCTTAGTACAAGGAATAGCATTGCCCAGATACAGACACGGATATTCAGAATATCCCTCCTGGCCTCCAGCTGCCACTCCAGCAGGTCCTGTATCATATGCGCCAACATAAACATTTCAGACACCCCAGAGAATCCCCAAGTGACACCAGGTGTGACATATGCAAGCCCTGTCACTGCTATTTCAAGTACTCCAGGGCACTAGACAGCTTTGGGCAAGTGAATCAAGCCCTAAAATCAAATTTGTTTCATCTGACTCTAAGCATGTACAAGCAGGTGTTAAAATCCAGACTGGTTGTTTGGACTCCCATAATAATCACTGGAGAGCCTGACTTTGCCCAACACAATTTGGTAATGGCCAGGAAGGAATGCTTGTGTAAATAAACAACAGGAACAGAACTGTAGAAGAAAGCAATGATACAGTTTGTGATATTTCACAAACATAGTCTCAAATAAAAATAAATTATATTATTAGACTATTGTAAAATATATTATTATATATTATATTATTATATTATATTATTTATTATTATAATATATATTATAATATATATATTATAATATATATATAATATATTATTATATTATTATATATTATATATATCTTATGGTATATGTGTTATGTATACTATAAATAGCTTATTATAAAAACAGAATGCTTGCTTGTGCTTAACATCTGAAAAGACTGTGATTGAACTGAGCATGACATCATGTCCATTTAAAATTCATGCAATATCATCAAGGTACTGAAGACAGAGATATCAGCGGGCAGGCATTTTTGTGTATTACGTTATTTAAACCACACTTTACACCATGGAAAACAGTTTTCCCTTCATCTAGGTGGAAGCTGCAGAGGCCATTTCTGTGGGGAAAGGGACAGGAACCAAAGGCATAAAATCCCCTTTGCTAGGGCCAGCTGACACACGCTGTGATAATGCAACAGGGAAGTGGCAGCAGCAATGTAGAAATCTCAGAACTCTCCTCTCCTAAATCTCCTTCAGTCCTGAATCATAAATAAGTAATATGAAGAATGACAGTGTGTTGGAAAGCTTTCCACCAGAAACAATGGCAGTTTACTCAGGAAAGTACTTGGAAAAGATAAGTTAAATTCCTAGGGGAGGGGAGACGGCAAATTTAAGGCATGTGGACGTTAGGTGACTCTTGCTGAAGTACAAGCTTATGATGATTAAGGTTGAACTGACTAGCACTTGGGATATACTAATCTCCCTCTTCATTGACAATAAGCTTGTGATAAATGTCTGATTTTTAGATGACTGGAGTTTTATGGGCAACTTCTGACATAAATCACAAAAGATTGGTCTATGCTGCAGTCAAAAGCTATATACGCATAACAAAAGTAGTTTGTATTCTGCTAGACCAAAATTAGGCTAAATATAACTACTTAAGCTTCTGTTGGGCCTTTGGCAGCAGTATAAGCTCATATTTCAGCTTTTTGTGCCTGAGTTCCTTATTTATAGAACGGAGATAAAATTTGGTTTACTTGTTAAGACAGCAATTTTAAATGGACAAGCAGTAATAATGAGATTCTACACTGTTCTAGTTATTTGAGATGCTTTAATTTATTGTCAGATTAAATAAACAAAGTAACAAATACATATACATTGCATAGGGGATGAGTAAATTGTTTATGACTTCACTGGTCAAGCTTCCTCTTATAAAAAAAGGGAGATTCTTGTAATTTGCTTAATATTTCTCTAGTCATCAGTTCCCACATTTTATCTTTTTCCTCCCTCTGTGCTGTCTGTTTTCTGTGTCACAGTATCATTCGTGCCTTTGTTTTACACCATCCCACATCTTTGTTTACAAAATTCCACCATGATAATCAAGAGTTTTGCTCAATTTACATGTCTTTGTACTTTGATGTGAGAAGGGAGAAAGAAAAACAAAAATAGTAAGAAAGAAGAGAAAAAGAGAGACAATGCAGCATATGACCTCATTATTTAAACAAAATAGAGTTTAATTACACAGAATGATGTTCCTTTGTTCTCATTCCAGACCAAGTAAATTGTTCTTAGTCTTCTCTGGTGACATTATATTTGGCAATCAATAGTCTTTAATATGTATACACTTGAACAGTGGAAATATGATGAAACCAAATCTCTACGAATTATAGAATTATCAATTGTCATGAAACATAATTTAGTAAAATCAGACCACTTGTGTTTGGCTCTCTTGCTATGGTTTTATTCTCATACTTCAGCATATTTCTGTGTTTGTTTGAGGGTCAACCCATACATTTGAAATGTGAGCTTTCTTCTATTGCAAAAATAAATGTTTTTAACCCCGTGTACTTCTATCATAAGCAGGTGACTTAATTAATATTGAGACCTTACCACAGATTCTTTATCCCTTTATCCAGAACCTCTTCAAAAGTCTAGGCTGATTTTAAAAAGCTGAGTCCTGCTTTTGTTCCCCTTCCCTGCATAATATAGTTTAGGAAATGCAATGGATATCTCAAGCGATCTTTGCAAACATGTGTCACGGACCTCACTCTGGTTCTGGTGGGTTAAGAGCACAGATCCATTCTTTATTTAGGGCATCACAGTGCAGCATCTGGGGCTAAGCACTACTCTGCTTTGCTCATTTTGTTTTCTGAAGTTTAAAATAAGGGAGATTGTGAATGCTGATGGGTATGCTAGCAATCACACTGTGTTTGGCTTTTACAAATGATGGATAAAATATGCTATAGATGGAACAAAAAAAAAATCCATAAAAGAGTTAATAGCCAAATACAGAGAGAGAAATAATTTTATCTTTTTACAACACACACCTACATGCACACACAACTTCACTTAAGGAATTAAACACTTGTTGTTTTAGAATTAATCACGCTCCAGTCTCTTTAGCCTCCATTTCTGAAGGTTTTTGGGGTCTATACAGTGCTTCTTGCACTAAATTAGTAACTGCCAGACTTAACACTAATTATAGGTCAGATTGTACATTCCTTGGTGCAGGGACCAAGCACTGTGGCCTTCTCTGGGAAAACGCACAAGAAATATTTTGCTACAGAGATAAATAATAAATACAAATAGTCATAAATAATAAACACTAGTAAATGACAATGTTGGGGGGCAGCTATTTATCTTGTATAAAACTTCATAGCTTCTGCCACCTATAGTAGGATGACACTAGTTTGTACAAGAGAAAGAACTTTATCCCAAAAGGAACCTGTCACACCTGGTGAACCTGCTCTACTTATCACCTACACTGTGTAGTTCAAGTAGAGTGAACTAATTAGTTTTCTTGCTAATTTGTGAGGGGCTCACTGGACAACCCTCTGTATATGCTTGAAGATCTCAAAGCACAAATTGTTATGCATCTGAAAGTATTATATCAAAGGCTGTGCTGCTCAGAGGTTGCAGTAACGATGCACAAATGTGCAGTAGTTATTAACCTTCCAAACACCGAGGTTTTTAGGGACATGGTTTAGTGCTAGAGTTAGGTTAGTTTAGGCTATGGTTGGACTTGATGATCCTAAGGGTGTCTTCCAACTGAAATGATTCTATGGTTCTATGAAATACATTATTATTGCCTGTTGTCTTTTTTTTTTGCAGGGTCACTAACTGGAAGAGAGCACAAAGACTCGAAAGGGTTTACAGACTCCCTTTCTCTATAGTTTACCTAACAGAGGAAGACTATTATTCATCTAGGATATGACAAGAAGAAAGTCTTTAACTCACTTTTAGCAAATAAAAAAAAAAAACAAACAGTGACCTGCACTCTTCAAAGACTGATCTAAATCGTTTTTCAAATTAAAGAAAGTGTCATCTGAACTACACATACATTTCAGATTTCAAACCCAAGCAATTTGAGAGAGTCATGGTATTAAACCCAGAAACTGGAGTTGATAGGCAGCGTTTCAGCAATTCTGCTGTCTTTGACTGGTTTGAGGGACACTGTCATAATAACGGTAGGATCCCTGTCTTTTCAGACACTGCTTCCAAATTTCTTTCATCTAGGATTTAGTTCAGGTGGCATATCTACTTTTCCCAAACCATTTTAAAGATTACTAGTGACAAAAAAGTTGTGAGCAAGTATTTCAACTGCTATAAGTCAAAAATGTTTCACTGAATAAATTGCTTTAATGGTATTGTGCTAGTTTACATTAGGCAAAGATTTGTTCTTAAGATAGTGCCAGAAGTTTATGTTTAACATGTTCTGATCTCTGAATGACTGTGTTAGATTGGTCAACCTGGTTTTAGACACTTATGTGTGATTAACTGAACTTAACACTGCTGGTTTATATGGGGCTTTGCTGATCACTTATCTATCTGTAAAATAATATTAACATCATGAGTCTTCATTTATGTGTCCTACTTTGTGCAAAAAAAATTCAGGAAGGTTGTGGGACTGTTGGACAATGGTCTGAGCAACAAGAATAATCAGAGGCCTGGAGAATATGAGTTGTGAGGAAAGACTGAAGAAAGCATAATTGCTTAGTTTAGTAGAACAAAGACTGACAGCAGACATAAACACACCTGGAATATAACAGGTAACATAAAGGACATAATTCTTGGCCATGTCTGTTCTAGTTAGGAGGACAAACATCAGACATTATAAAACTGGTGAAGGATGGAGATGGTGGAGCACTGGAAAGCTCTTGTGCAATCATCATTAGAGATTTTTAACAGTACGTGGGACAAAAATGGGTCATGAATGGAATGAGCATATGGGATCTTGTCCTTCTTTATGTGATTTTTTTTTATTTATTTTTCCCTAAGCCATGAAATCTGTTTCTTAATTTTTCAGTTTTCCCTGGCAGTTTTCAAATCTGATTCCCTTTTCAGAGCTTGCAGTATAGCTGCCATCTTTTCAGGGACACATGGACTTCCTCTGGAAACTATAATAGCAACCAGCCAAAGAGTGGTTGCAACATTTTAAACCATCTGATCCGCCTTTCCTGAAATGGCAGCGTCTGAACCTTTTCCTTAAGCAAGTGTTTTCTTGTCTGGTCTATTGGCTGTTTGCATAGACATGGTGTATTTGATTGTATTTGACCTGGCACACATAGTATGCTAGAATAGTATATAGGTTGTGACCCAACCAGATGTTTTTTATTACAGAAGTCACCGAGAAATAGTATATGTACTAGAAATAGAAACAGCATATACTATAAATAGTATATGTACTAGTAGAAGTAGTATATGGATATGTACTCTCTGTATCAAATAGAATAAAAAACAGTATATGACACTAGGCGTGTATGTGTCATCTGCCCTGTTCTTTGTCATTGAGGAAGAAAAAGAAAACGGAGAGGAGACAAGGGGAGAGAGGAAAGAGAAAAGGAAAATATAAAACAGCTTCTGGAAGACAACCTGTTAGATCAAATTATTCTCCACATGTAATGACAGCTACCTTAGAGATACAATCACAATAAATATATCAAAAAAAAACATAACTCATATTTAAACTACATCAGCTACTGACTTTTTCATCCAAATATTCTCAAATGTCTTAAAATATTGTATTATTTTAGAGTTATTTATAGTCTTAAATGAAAAGACTACAGATTTTTTTCTTTTCAACTAAAAGAAAATAATTAGAGAAAAATAGACTACTAAATAATCTCTGGGCTGAAAAAAAGTATTTCAATAGAAGAACAGAAATTTTAACCTTATGGTCTAAAGATATCAAATATTTACTGCATAAACCAGAAGTAATAAGTATTTCAACTCACATAAAAATGAAACAAATTAACAACAACAACAACAACAAAAACTAGAAGAAAAAATACATTAGTGGAAATGCGTGTGTATGTGTATATATATATCTTTTTATTAGTGAAAAAATATGTAATCTTGATTGTGTTGACTCAAACACACGAAAGTGTCAAAATATAACTTTGAGGCATTAGGGGCTTGACTACGTCTTTTATTGAACCCTTTTCTGCCTGGCAACACCAGCTCAACAGCCATTTGTGACAATGCATGACACCAGGAGCAGCTTTCACTCATGGCCCACTCCTTTTTAAGGGCTGCCTGTAGGTCCTGCTGTATCTCCACACTTATGGAGAGACTCTCCCTGATCTCTTTTCAGCACAAGGAAAATGCTCTTTTCAATACAGACAGCAGACGGACATTTATGGCCCTCTAAAAGAGTTCTTACCTGGAGGATTGTGCTGCAATCCACCAATCTTATACACCATCACACTTTACAGGGGTAATACCACTCTTCATGTCCTTGTTACTAAATTTTGTTCAGTGTAGATATTCTGAGAGCATTAATTTAATTACATTTTTATGCATAATAATATATCTTTACCAAATCTGAGGGCTGTGAAAGATTTAGTGTTTATAGGGTGGGGATACACGAGAGAGAGGGAAGGAAACACTGGTTAGAAACCTGAAATTAAACGCAAACCTAGAAAAAATTCTTAGAAGCTGTGCCAAAAGGATTTTGGAAAGCAGACAGAAATGTGTCCCACTCTTGGAGAGATGGGAAAAGAAACCTGCCAAATATTTAAGAAGGCTCTTCTATCTATGTTACAGGGAAGAACATGCATCTCAAGTTTAGAGTCAGTCTCTTTTCTGACTGAAAATGAGTCTCCTTAATTTTAATTGCAAACTCTTGCTTTGGTCTCTTGTGATCATGAATTCTGCAGGCTAGTCAGGCATTTCCTTTAATCAGATCTACATTTCTTCTATCCTCTACCCTCACAGACTCCCTGTGCCCTCTAAAATAACAGCTGCAGACATTATTGACCCGAATCCAATATTTATGCACAGCTCCTAGCAACGAGCCATTTAGCACATCATTTCTCACAATCCCCAAGTGGCAGGTTTGCGCATTACAGTTGATCTCACACAGCCCCAAATATGTGGAGTTGTACCCTTGACTCTTCTACAAGGACTTTAAGCTGGAAGATGTTTTTCAGGTATGATTTGCTTATTTTTCAAGCCGTATAATCACTTGCAATGAAACTTTTGGTTCACTTAGGAGAAAAATCAGGCCTTGGCAAAAGTTTGTCATCCACACTTAAGGAAACATGACTTATTTTTAACCCACAGAACAAACAATCGTGGTGAAAAAAGTCCCACCAGCACAAGAATAACAGGAGTCTGGATCAGAGAAGTGTAGTGTGACAAAGAAGGCTTCTCACAATTCACCACTTAAGCCAGCCTCTGCTTTTGCAAATGTAGAACAACCCTCAGCAAGGGGAAAACTTCACATCAGAGTCTAGGCAAGCTACCAGATAGATACTGTGCTAAAAGCAGCATCACCTCCTCCTGAATTACATCAAAAGCCTCCATGAAACATAAACATAATAATAAATATGACTGTTAAATTGAAGTGAGAAGAAGGGGAGAGGGACTATTGAATCCCAACAAGCATGATGAGGTTATACAAGCTCCAGCCCAGCTGAATGTCAAGGTACCCAGATGAAAAGGCAGGTAATTAAGTCATTGATTGCAGTTTGTTGACCAAATCACAGATCTCATAAAGGTGGAAAGCTAAAAACATCCCACACCAAAGTAATGTATTACATTACAGATGAGGCAAATATCAAAGCTGCTTTAACAAATGTATTACACATCAAAGCCAGCAGCCAGCAAGGAGCATCATTAGGCATCCTTAGAATGAATGGTGGGACTACAGAGTGTCAAAAATAGAAGGATCAACAGATAATGGATTACAATTATAAGTACCATAAGATCTCTGTAGGCTCCTCTGGAAAAACACAACTTACAGTATGCAATAAATCTCATTAAATATACTTTCATGACTGTATTTGCCAGTGCTGCTGCCTCTCCTACGTTCTTCTTTCTCTACTGTATCTGTAAGGTGAGATAATTCACTACTACTACCACACAGCTAAATTTCATTCCTATTTCCTTCATTCCTTTATTTCTAAACAACCTTGCTGATAACAAAAACATGTTCTATTTAAACCATATTTTTAACAAGTTTATTCAATGTTATATGTATAGCCCCCACTGCTAAGCTGTGATGGTATTCTTTGTCCTGCCAATGCTGGACAAGAAGTTAGTCCTGCCTTGAAAAGTTTGACATCTAAGCACGAGGTAAGAAACAGTTTCCTATAGGGAGAAGAACACAAGAAAATAGTGCAAGAACATTTATTGCCTTTTTATCTAGTCTCCATATAACAGAGTTTTAGCTCTTGACTGTTGTGTTGCAGGCATCATAGCAAAAGACATTTCAATGATCAAAGTACTTTGACTTGACAAGTGCTTGCAGGGAATCTCCCCAGTTTTAAAGTCCATTATATTGTGTTCATTATAATATGTATGAGCTGGGAAAGAGATACAGAGGGGGCTGCTTCCTAAGGAATGGAGTCTTCAGAGAAGACCTATGGTTACAAGATGTGAAGTACCACTCCTATGAAGACAGACAGAGAGTTGGGGTTGTTCAGCCTGGGGAAGAGAAGGCTTTAGGAGGAACAGGAGCAGCCTTCCACTACCTAAAGAGGTCCTACAAAAAAGCTGGAGGGAGACTTTAGAAGGGAACATAGTGATAGGACAAGGGGTAGTGGCTTTAAATTGAAAGAAGGCAGATTTAGACTAGATGTAAGGAACAATTCTTCACCATGCAGATGGTGAGGCACTGGAACAGGCTGCCCAGAGAAGCTGTGGATGCCCCATCTCTGGAATTGTTCAAGGCCAGGCTGGATGGGGCTTTGAGCAACCTCGTCTAGTGAAAATGGGGTTGGAACTAGATATATTTAAGGTCCCTTCCAACCTAACCTATGCTATGGTTCTGTGATTTTGGAGGAGGATGGCAGAAAAATAGTAAAGGAACTTCATGACAGAGCATACTTTAGAAGCTAGAAAGAGCTGTTTGGTATTGTCTGAAGACAGAAAAGCTTCTCAGGGGTTAGGAGCCCTGGCTGCCTGTGCTGGGTGAAAAACAGCCTTTGAAGTAGTTTTGTTTATTTTAATACCCATGAGAGTATCAAATGACATGAGACACCTATGTTTCAGCAACCAAATCCAGTCACCTATGTCTGGTATTGAATGCCTGTTTCTGAAATCCGATATATCCAACCCATTTTAGATGTCTACCTTAAGATGAGTTGAATGAGAAATAAACAGGAAATTCAAAATGAAATAACTATATATATAAAACATAAAATACTATCATATTCATGTTATATTTTATGCCTCTTGAGTTTCTCAGGGAAATATCTGCTATTTTTATGCACAGTTTAAGCTCAGTTGGAAATATTATGATGTGCATAATTTTTTTTTTTTCATTTTCAAAACAGTCATATTTTTCAACTTGTTTCCTAAGAAAATGAAACCTATATGATCAGCCTGTGTGTTATCTGTCTGGCACTACCTTCTCTCCCTTCCAAATTTCTTTAGAACTTAATTTTCAATTTCAGCCACTTATGAGAGAGGGAAAAGTTCTCAAAGCTATTAAGGACAAAGAAGTTTCATTAAAAGGATGTAAAATACTAATCCCGTCATGGAAGTGTACAGAGTTTTCAGTCAAGAACAAAATTAAAACACAGCAGACAATCCATACCAGCAAAAGGTACTGTAAAAGCATCAGCTAGAATAGACACTTTATTAGACACAGAATAATACAGCCATGAAACACAGACTCAAAAGACAGCAACCATCAGAAATCTACTTCAATTAATAAGTTCTACCAATTACTTGTCAAATATCCAGCCAATTTTGCAAGTGAATATCTCCATCTCTTTAAACCTATTCAGAGAAAATCTGGAGTTATTAAGCAATCAGCCACTTTCTGGTAATGTTCAAGAGGAAACAAGAGCTGGCTAATTTAAAGTCAATGATAAAGCCACAAGATGCGGTACGAATCAACCAATGTGGAGAATTCCGTTACATAAAGCCCTGAAGTAGCAAATCCTTCTCTTTTGCTCCATTTATAGTCCTATCTAAAAGCTGCTAGTTTTACAAGTAGGGCACAGGTGTTTGGGGAAATCAACTTTAGCAAGTCACAGTTTCCCTTATTAATGCTAAAGTCCCGGTCCCTTAAAAAACTGCATGCCCCCACAAAAACTCTCCATAACATAATTCTACCAGGGGCATGACGAAACCTGCACAGGTATTTCCAGGTGCAGGACCCTGCTTTTCCTGTTGTTGAACTTCATAAGGCTTCCATCAGCTCACTTCTCTAGCCTGTCAAGGTCCCTCTGAACATCAGCACAACTGCCTAGTGCATCATTTACTCTTGCTGGCTTTGAATTGTCTGTAAATTCACTGCAGGTGCATCTAGGTCAGCAATTAAGAGGTTAAATGGTATTGTCCACAATATCAGCATGATTTCTGTATGATACTTCCTTGCTGACGACTGCCAATCACCTTCTTGTCATTTATTGACATTTGCTTTCTTCCATAAATTTCTCCCACCTGACACAGTCTTTTAAATATGGTCAGCAGTGGCATCTCAATGACATCAATTAATTCCTTCAGCATCTGTTGGGTGTGTTCTGTTACATATCATGTTACATATGTCCAGTTTGTTTGAATGTTCTGTGACCTAATTTTCTTTCACCAAGGGCAGGTTTTCCTTAGTCCAGACTTTCCTTTTGTTCTCAGTGGCCTGGGATTCCTGAATATCTGTCTGACCAGTAAATGATGGGGTAGAGAACTCACTGCATTCCTTGGCCTTTTCCATGTTCTTTGCCATCAGGTATTCTGCTCCGTTATGGGCAGATCCACGTTTTCCCTAGTCTTCTTTCTGATGTTATCCCTGTAGAAATCTTTGCTACCTTCTACATCAGGAGGCTTCTGGGGTCTATGGAATACAACTTCCTGACACAGCTGATCAGTGAGCCAACTAAGGAAGGTGCCCCACTGGACCTGTCTTTTGCAAAAAGAGGAGGACCCATGGGTACTGTGGCGGTCAGAGATCACCTTAGGCATAGCAATCGTGAAATGATCAAGTTTTTTATTCTTGGAGAAGTAAGGAGGGTGGTCAGCAGAACTGCTACCATGGACTTCAAAAGGGCAGACTTGGACCTGGTTAGGAGGCTGGTTGGCAGAGTCCCTTGGGAGGCAGTCCTGAGGGGCAAAGTCTTCCAGGAAGGCTGGTCTCTCTTCAACAACATAAACTTAGAGGTGCAGGAGCAGGATGTTTGCGTATGCCGGGAGGTGAGCCAGCAGGGAAGAAGACCAGCCTGGCTCAATAGAGACCTTCGTCTGGAACTTGGGAGTAAAATGAGAATTTATAACCTTTTGAAGAAGGAGCAGGCTACTCAAGAGGACTGCAAGGATGCTGTGAAGTTATGCCGGCAGAAAATTAGAAGAGTCAAAGCCTAACAAGCGCTGGGCCTGGCCACTGCTGTAAAAAGTAACAAAAAATGCTTCTATAAATATATCAGCAACAAAAGGAGCGCTAAGGAGAATCTCCATCCTCTGGTGGATGCAGGGGCAAACATAGTGATGGAGGGTGAGGGAAAGGCTGAGATACTAAAAGCCTTCTTTGCCTCAGTCTTAAATAATAAGACCAGTTGTGTTTCAGGTACACACCCCACTGAGCTGGAAGACAGGAACAGGGAGCAAAATGAAACCCAAATAGTCCAAGGGGAAATGGTTGGCAACCGGCTACACCACTTAGACACCCACAAGTCTATGGGACGAGGTGGGATCCATCCAAGTGTACTGAGAGAGCAGGTGGAGTGCTCACTAAGCCACTTCTTATTATTTATCAGCGGTCCTGACTAACCGGGGAGATCCCAGTTTTAAAGGGACATGGTTTAGTGCCAGAGTTAAGTTAATGATTGGACTTGATGATCTTGAGGGTTTCTTCTGACCAGAATGAGTCTATGATCTCTCACCAAATTCAACTCCACTTGAGCTTTGGCTTTTCTAACCCCACCTCTTCATGATTGGGCAATGCCTCTTACATTCCTCCTGGCTCTACTTTGACCTCTTCTGTTTTATATTACACATTTTTCAGGACCTCCTTCTTCATCCACACAGGACTATTTTGTTTGCCTTCCTGTAAATTACAGTGTATTCCTCTCAACCTTGGAGGAAATGATCCTTAAAAAAAAATCAGTCAGACCTCCTGGGCCCTTCTTTCATCCATGACTGTCTCCCACAGGATTCTCCCAACAAGATCCCTATAGCCCTTCTGTGTAGTGGAAAAACAGAGGCCAAGGACACGCCTCTTAGTTGCTTCCCCAGAAAGGCTAAAAATATTGCAGTTATTTTTTATGGATTAGGTATTACATGTTGCCTTGCTTATCTGTCTTGTTGGTGGTTTGTTTTCTCTATTTAATACAAATATTGTTTCTCAAATTAATTAATCTTTGGGACTGGGGAAAACTAGGTCACTGAGCATCAGAAATCTTATTTGAGTTTTCTCGTGTTTCTGTGTGGAGGCTCTAATGAGTGTGTTAATAATGATTTCTTCACATTAGAACCCAGTTCTTGTTGCCAGTCAAGTTCTGGCAGAAGAGTTGTGTTATTATTATTTTTTAATTATGCATTTTAAATATGGTGATTTTTTTTTTTTTTTTTCTGAAAAGAAAACAACAACAACAGCAATAAAAAATAGATATCCAAATAGCCTAAGGTGATAATGCATGGGCATGTGTTCAGCATGAGACACATATAATTGTTTATGAAATGCAAGAATATTCCTTGTTCCTAGATCATGATGCCACAACAGATAGTCTATTAGGGGGAAGTAGCTCAAATGTTAAAACGATAACCCAATGTGTTATCCATAAAGATGTCTCAAGGGCAAGGACCTGAAAAACACTGCAGTGACTGCCAAAGCAATGACAATATAATATCAATGAATGAGTAATTTCTCATCTCAAAGGAGATATTTGTTTAAAGAAGAGAGTGTTGTGTTGAAGCTGATGAGAAATTAAGCCAATCAATGCCTCGATAGTAATTCGTCTCTTCAGCTACAAAGAAAGTGCTGTACATGTAAAAGAAATGTACAGGAAAAAAAATTATCCTTGGTTTTGCAGTCATTAAAAAGGAATACGCTTACAGTCTAACCACACAATTTATGAAAAGGGGTTGTTTTTAAATAGTAAGAGTGAAATAACATCATTACTGTATTCCTGATTTAGTAAAGCTTTTGAGTATGTCCTTAACTTTAAGTGTGTACTTATGTTCCATTGACTATGCAGCGATCAAGTCAAATACTGATAATTTAATTCCATGATTAGGGTAATTTGTTGATTCTTGACCTATAAGAATGCTGTAATACAAGGGATGGAGTAGGCCAATTAAGTAAAATTTTAAAGAAGGGGACATGTTTTGCTAAATAGCCAATGATTTCTTCCAGATGCATAACCTTAGGTAAACAGCGGTAAAAGATTTTGAGACTTGTTGAAGGTAAGAGGCTATTTTGACTGCAGAATGGATAGAAAATATGTAAGGAAATAGTAAGGAAAAATTGGCTGTTGTATTTCCATGGTCCACAAATTCAACTCTCCCTTAATAGGCATATGCAAAGAAATTAAAAAAAAAATTTGGGAGCCTTAGGAGTCTTAGGCCAACTTTGACTTGAAATGCAAAGCTTTCTGTATCACTTAATCCTCTTTCTTTACTCATTTTCTCAGTTGTTTCATTTTCCCCAAACCCAAAAAACCCCACCAAAAACAAAACAACCCCAATGAACACACATCCCCCAACAGTGCAACCAACCAACCATATTCAAACAGAAAAATAATTTAAGGCCTGTGTATCTGTACAAGGCAGAACACACAGAGCCTTTGCACTCACTTAGGGGCTTCCTTAATGAAAGGAAAAAATACATCAGAAATCTCATTGGAAAAAATAGACAATTCTATTTCTCCATTATTCTTATTATCACCATTGAAGTGTCTTATGTTCCAACAATGAAATGTTATGATGCCAACAGATGAAATAGTTTTTAAAAAGTAAATGGTCCTAGAGAGTCCTCTAGCTCAAAAACCATGTTAAAATTGTGCAGTGTCCCATTAGTTACCCTAGCTTATACTAGCTAAGATGTCATTATAAAGAAGCAATGAAATACAAAAAACAGACTCAAAATTTAATTTGAAGGTAAGATAAGGTGAACAAGAAGGAATACTGATGGTTATTAGTGCAGGCAAAGATGAGTCCTTAAAGAAAAGCTATGAGACTGAGCTTATTGCTAAGAGGCTTCATGAAGAACTAGATGAAGGGCAGAGTAAGAGCTGGATGAAAAAAGCATCTGTATTGAGGGGAAATAGCAACTCACAAGCAGAGGAAGCCTTCAGATCTAACAGCTGTAGAAGCAGGCATGCTATTTTATCTGCTGTATTGGCACACAAATGACAAAACCTCACTCATTTGTTATTGAGCCCAAGCTCCATGGCAGAGTTTCAGAAAGACTTTTGTGTAACGGCACACAGGGCAAGGCAGAGATAACAAAAAACACAAGAAATGCTTTTAGCAATGAGCAGACTGCAGAGCTCAAGCCACCAGGATCAGTTGCAGAATTATAGTCAGGCAATTACAATAAGTTTAACATAAAATTGTTTTTGAATTAATATTGTTTTCATTTCTGTTTTTAAAGATAGGAAAACATTTTCTGGAGTCTGAATGGAAGAGGAAGTTTCCTGCAGCATGACAACAAAGAGTGACAAAATATTGGATTGAATACATTCTTGAGTGAAGAAGGCTGATGGTTTTTTTGCCCTCAATTAAAGCATCTTCCTTTCAAGCTACTTCTTTTCAAATGCAAAACTGTTATCTGTAACAGTTATCAAAGTTGGATAAAGAAAGGAAATTGCCAAGTGCTTTAGTGAACCTCACTTGTCATTACTCATGAATGTTTTCTATAGCAATGTTCACATACCCGGTGTGATTTTTTTTTTCTTTCTATGATGCAAACAAGTTATTAGATAGGAAGAGCCTTTCTCAGAAATACCACCAAAAAAAACTAATAGAAAAAAAAAAAAAGACACATAGAAATAAAATGACCTGACATGCATGCTACTGCCTTTCCTGTATGATTATGTTAACAGAAATCCTAATTAACATAATCTGAAGGCTTGGTTTGTGGCTTTGATTATGTCAGGACCATCCTGCTTCTGTCTGGTTTCTATAGTCTAGATATTTTAGCCACAGTGCTGCTTTTAATAAGTTGTATGTTGTGACCCTTACTCTGTCTTCACTCAAAAATTTTGGCTGTGTCCTGACAGTCTCAATCAGATAATCACATCTCTGAGCCCAGTTCCATTGGAATATAGTCTGTATTAGCTGACTTGAACTGACTGCTTCTATATGTTTCTGACATGTAATTTATGTGCAGAAAGTTCTCCTGTGAAAAACATAATCATGTAGGAGAACACACAGCGCGACTCCCTTTAATAGTTCCATACCAACCATAAACTACAGTGACCAGAGACTTTGTTGTTAGTATAAACTTTAAACAATTACACTCAGATGCCACCACCATGATCAGCAACATGATGTTCTAAACCAGGTCCTGAAGTTACCGCTTAGTAACAGAGGAAAGGGAAAACTAAGAGGTAAGTAAAAATCCCATGACTTCTTTAGAAACTGGAAGCAACCTAAGGATTAGAGATAGTAGTAACAAAAGGTACAAAAAACTCCACTATCTTCTAAAGCACTAGTTCTTTCCCATCTCCCTTTTGTTCAAGAGAAAGTTATTTCTTGAAATTCCTACCTCCTGGGTCCAACTAAACTTTTTCCTGAATACAAGGAGCAGGTATCTCATGTGTGTATAGTTATAACTCCTTTGTATGTATTTGGATGCTGTTCAAGCGTAGTCTTACAATGGTGAATAGGCATGGACAGCTCACGACCAGAGCATTAAAACAAGAAGATGACACATCAAACGGCAGTACACCTAGAAAGAAATTAATCATATGGAAGGAAACCTGTACTAAAAAGCTAAGATTTCTTACTGAAACATAAGATTTATTTATTCACATTGAAGAAACAACTAGATCTATTATTCATAATTTAAGATCCCACCACACATAGTACTTTATGGAACCAAAAGGATATTCTCTGTCCTGGAAAGCTTACAAAAAGTTGAAATATAAATTCTTATTGCATCAGCGTGATTCCATCATTCCGTCTATGATACTCAGGCAGAACTCAGCAAACAGGGCTTTTTATTTACCTTGTTATTTCAGACATGGCTAATCTGGGGAGTGTAAGTTTGCTATTCGTACTGGATTACTTGTATTTGCACATTGCAGGAATGCAAAAGTAAGGTCTATTGAAAATTTACACTAATTCTTTGACTATGAGGTTGCTCTTCAGTTTTATGGTCAAACCAGTCATTTTTTCTACAGAAAGCAACAGCCAAATTCACTCCTTGTTTGCTACTTTGGTTGTAATTATAAAGACGTCACACTAGCTAGCCGTCTTCCATTTGCCTTGCTAGCATCTGTTTTCCAATCAGGTCCAAAGTATAAAGTAGGAGTCTTTTGTAACTTTTCAAACTGGAGTTTGAACAAAGCCTCTCTGCAGAAACCTGTGTTGCTATGTTGTGTTCTTTTCAGTGGGTTTAGACAGGCCCAGTGGGCAGTTAAATCTCAGCATCCATAGGAGGTTATTCTAACTGCACAGTAGAGACTGTGACATGTAACAATTCTCACTCCCATTTTTAAGTCAAAAATTGACAGAAAAAGGAAAAAAATGTCACAATAGGAGCCCATTCTATTGACAGCAACAGCAGCAAGAGAAATGGCTGAGGGAGAATGCATCAGTTGCCACTGTGGATTTTTAAAACTATAACCTTTCTCATGTTGTGTGTACCAAGTGTTTCAAATGACTATACTACTTATCAAGAGCTGAGCTGGAACCAATAGTCAGCCCAACCTCTGATTATTGCAGAAAGCTTAATGGAAAACTCTAAATGGAAAATTGATGGAAACAAAAGGTGACCGAAAGAGCATATAAGTAACACATCTTGGCTCAGTCCTATCAGCAGTTCTAATCCACTGTTTTCTTTAGTATCTTACTTGATTACTGTGGTCAATTAACCCTAGTAGGCAGCTCAGCCCCACTGTTTTGGTCACAAATCCAAAATACAGAACCATATAAGCCACTGTGAAGAAAATTAACACTATGCCAGCCAAAACCGGTACCATTAGTTACACCTACCTTATTTATTGTCCAGTTGTCAATAATTCAAATATCTTCATCAATAAAACTTGTCTGCTAGATTTTGTCAGGCAGTTCTTACTCCATGCTGTCCTAATTCTCTCCCAAAGTAAAGCAGTCCCATTCAGCTCGTTATTTGTAACAGTCATTAAAAAAAGATCTTACCCTTTCAGTTGTTCTTATAGCAAGCATAAAACAGGAAAGCCTGAGCATGCGTGAGCAAAAATAACACTAGGACTGCTCCATGGACATCCCTCTGACATCTCCTGTCCAAGATCATATTTTCATTCACACAGGAAAGACAATCAGTAGGAGTAGTAATACAGTTCTCTCAGATAAGCAAATAACAAAATTCATTTTAAGCAAGAACTTCCAGAATTCTGAAGTTAAAACTAAACAAAACGTGTATTATTTAGGTGACAATCAAAGAAAAGTCTTCCTTTCTCATTTTTTCTAACATTTTTTCGTGAATTCAAGACAGAGTGGACATAAGGTGTGACCAAAAAAAAACCAAAGCGTTTTTCTGTATTTTCCTGAAACCAATATGTCTAAGCTAACCTACCAATTTCTTCCACATTTTGTCATTACACAGATTCCTAAAAATGTCCATGAAAAGTACAGATATCCCTACGTTCTATTTCACCCTATTAACAGAGGGCTTGATTTTCTTACCATTCACAAGTCTGATAGAAGTATCCCTTGTATCCTCTGGGAACTTGCAGAGCACTGACTGAAAACCACTCAGTTCCACTCAGTATCTCAAGGATGACTAGCTCTGCAGATACTCTTCCGTCCTTATTTGTGGCTTTTTTTTTTTTCACTACAAAATACTTTCACTACTCTTCTAGAAGTGAAAACAAGTCTGATGAGAGTTCATCCAGTCTATATAAGTATAGGCAATGTTTATTTTTTCATGTAGAAGGTCATTGCTAAAGGTCATTGTTGAATGTTACAGGAGTAAGCAAATTCCTCACAACCCATAATAATTTCTTAAATACACAAGCACACAATCACATACATAAAATAACTCACTTCCTACACTTCATGGATCCTTTGTTAAAACCAGCCAAGTATTGTTCTCTCTACTTCCAAGAGGTGTCTCTGATTAACATCACCTGTTTTTTCCCTGCTGCAAAGGTCAGTTTTACAAGGCTGAAGGTGACCAATGTAAAATACACAGCTATTCTCAAGTTACCAAAGTACTTTCAAAACTTCCCCTCTCTGCATTCCAAATCCCACTTCATTTTAGCAATCAATATTTAAAAAAATTTGTTGTGGTTTTTTTTTTTTTTTACAACTACCTTTTCTGCTGTGAACATGAATTACTTCATCACATTAATTAAATTGCATCTGTTGTGGTTTAACCACAGATGGCAGCTAAACATCACGCAGCCGTTCGCTCACTCACCCCTCAGTGAGATGGAGATGAGTAAAAGTGAGAAAATTTGTGGGTTGAGATAAAGACAGTTTAATACGTAAAGCAAAAGCTGCACATGCAAACAAAGCAAAACAAGGAATTCATTCACTACTTCCCGTCTTCAGGAAGGTGTTCAGCCATCATCAGGAAAGCAGGGGTTCATCATCCGTAATGGTGACTTGGGAAGACAAATGCCACAACTCCAAACATACACCCCTTCCTCCTCCATCTTCCCCCAAAATGTATACTGAGCATGACATCATATACTATCAAATATCCCTTTGGCCAGTTTGAGTCAGCTGTCCTAGATGTGTCCCCTCCCAGCTTCTTGTGCACCTACAGCCCTCTCCATGGAAAGTCCTTGACTTGGTATAAACATTGCTTAGCAACAACCAAAACACCAGCGTATTATCAACACTCTCATTATCAACATTCATACTAAATCCAAAACACAGCACTATACCAGCTACTAGGAAGAAAGATAACTCTATCCTAGCCAAAACCAGGACTGCATCTATTTTACTTCTGTTGTCACTTATGTTGTATCTGCTCACTGGTACAAAACACCAGAGAGAGCGTGAGCTGGAAAGGAGCTTCTTAGCCTGAAGTTGATCGTCATATAAGTAGTTCTTTTATACTGACTCATGTAAGATCTAATCTAGCAACACTGTGTGCACAGTCAATAACTCTGCTGGATGAGTCAAGGTGTTACCTTTTGACTAAGCCAGTAGTTTGTCTCGCCTGGAAGAAATAATTCAGCATTCCTGCAAGGTCTGCTCTTAGAAACAGTCATCAGTGACAAATACTAGACCACAAAGTAGGCTTTCCAGTTAAATAACATCTGTTTCTTTCCACAGCCACAAAACATGTACAGAAACAGTACCAGTCTCTATGAATGTCCCCCAAATCTGTCCCATAATTGAGATCCGAGTCGTAGACAAATTATGCCTTCAGCTAATTTGTAAAGCAATAAGGCATGAAAGTTGATTTCTGCAGCTGTTTGACTCCAAAACTATATTTCTATGGCTCGCCATCAAATTACTCGGGTTTTATGGCTTTGGAAGTATCTCCCTTTGGTCCTTATCTCTGTGGGAAGTGGTAGCTATTCCTGCACCATAGCTAACATATCTCTGCTGATTGGAGGAGACCATGTTTGCAATGGGTATCTCCAGCACATCAGACTCCAGCCTGAGTCTGCCAGAGTGCATCAGGGATTTAGTGCAAACGAGGGAGGGGGAAAGTATAAATGATGGATCTGCCATCATACATATCATTCAGCTTTCTGCCAAAATAGATGAAGCTAGAGGCACAGGCATCTGGACAGCTGCTCCACCCCTCGATTTTCATGGCATTTGTAGAGTGTCCCTACCTCTTTATTTCGGAAGAAACTCCCCAGTGACCAACAACAAGCTGCTGAGACTTCACTGGAGACAGGATTTGGAGTTTAATGAGCAGAGATTCAGCAAAGCATGAGGAACTAATGATGTAGATTGGAAGCCCCATATTGTCTAGTGCACTGCCAGGTGTCAACTGAGATTCCAGTTGTAAATTAATATCATCTCAGAGTAAATTATCTGGTGCATGAAAAAAAATAAAACAACTGACTTCATTAAGATAGGGATGGTCTCATGGGAATGCATTTTATACACAACAGAGGATTATTTGTTTTTTAACTTGGCGTGTTGGAAGGGAAACAAGTCCTGCCAGCTTGCAGTGAAAATAACCAAGAAGAACAGATGTACTGTAGCATACAGAAGAGATCAACAGCAGGGCAAAATACTAGGAAAAATACTTTGGCTGGGAAGTTGCCACATCTGGACCTTTAAACACTATAAAATCATAGCTATTTCCATCCTCCACAAAAAAACAAACAAACAAAACACCACAAACCAAACAATAAAAAGAAACATAATTTTTAAAAAGTATTGAACTCCAGGTTAGTTTGAACTCCAGGTTAGATGTTTAGAGACTCTGAGTAGAATAAACTCAGGATCAAGGTGCTAACTGTTTTGTCTCCTCCCTACTTCAGAGGCTATTGGCTGGGACTCAACATCCCTGCTTTGTCAATCCTTCATGGATATATTCCCTCCTGTGCTCTTCTCTGCTCACTGGGGACCTCAGCAGCCTGCTCTGCGTTTGGGTAAAAAGCCTAAGATGAATTTCATTTTTTGACAAACCACCTTTTTTTTTATTTTCTGTCTGAAAGGAAAATGGATTAGTGAGAAATCTTTAAACTACTCTTTCATCCCATGTATCTGTTTTCATGTACACTCATAAAACCAATCATCAGTTTAGTCAGCAACCCTACCACTTCCATTTTAAACTGCCAAGAGTCGCGGACCAATAACTACTCAACAAAGCTTTCTTTCTTCACTGTTTTTAGTGTGTAAAGATACTTTGGCTGAAATCATGATCATACAGATCCTCTTTTCCCCATACCTCCACTGTACTGCAAGTGTGGTCCATTACAGTGCACTGAATTGTCCCAGATGCTTGTCTAGAAGAAAGTTGAATTGCTTTGTTTGTGTAGAAACTCATTTATTTATCCTCAGTTATTCTGTAAAGAAAAATTAACACATTCCCAGCCTTTCAAATGCACTTGGAGGTCTGTGGATGAAAACACATGCTATTGCCAGCCTTAAAGGAAATTCTGCCCCTCCATTGGTGAGACACTATCTGGAGTCCTGCATCCAGCGTCTGGAGCCCTCAGTACAGGAAACACATGGACCTGTTGGAGAGGGGCCAGAGGAGGTCATCAACATGATCAGAGGGATGGAACAGCTCTGCTGAGAGGACAGGTTGATAGAGTTGGGGTTGTTCAGTTTGGAGAAGTGAAGGCTACAGAGACACCTTATTGTGGCCTTTCAATACTGAAAGGGAACTGGTAAGAAAGATGGGGACAGAGTTTTTTAACAGGGCCTGTTACAACAGGACGAGGGGTAGTGGTTTTAAACTAAAGGAGGGGAGATTCAGGCTAGACATAAGGAAGAAATTTTTTACAATGAGGGTGGTGAAACCCTGGCCCTGGTTGCCCAGGTTGGTGGTAGATGCCCCATCCCTGGAGACATCCCAGGCCAGGCTGGACGAGGCTCTGAGCAACCTGATCTGGGTGAAGATGTCCCTGCTCACGGCAGGAGTTGGACCGGATGAGCTTGGAAGGTCCCTTCCAACCCAAACTATTACATATTTCTGTGATTCTATGAAATTAATTGAGACTGACTGGGAAAATAACTATAACAACAACAGTTAGAAACTTCCTAGTTTTCTTTTTTTCTCTAATTTCTTTGACTGTTGTGACAGGTAGCAGAGGTGTGTTATAGTGTATGTGTTACTGTGATAAAGTAATGCAGTCATGTGTAAGATTTTAGTCTGAGGCACATCAGCTGAGACGGGGATGTATAATTGCTTTGCAAATCCCATTACAAGGGGGCAAGATGAAGCAGATTCTCTGACTAATAGACTTGCAAAAATCATGAAGTCTGATTGAGGTTCATTATAAAATAATGCTGCTCACAGAGTAGGAAAATAACAAGGCAACTCCATTACCCTCTGGTACTCCTCGCATGCGGATCAGAGTAAGAAGGAAGTGCTGTCCAGCAGGAGGTGAAAAGAATTTAGCTGCTCACAGTGCACATTTTCAACCTCCTCTGAGACTTATTACTGATAATTCCTATAGATCATTGCAACAGCTGCTGCACTGATTCAGACTGGATCATCACCACTTCATAGGAAGCCATGGAAAATACTTGAAATTGCATTCTTGGAGCTGCAGTGGGTACTGCTGTTGGGTTCTTTTATTTTTCAAATGTAGGTCAGCCTCTGGCTACTCTTACTTAGCTTCTGCTTAAGCTACATTTCCTCTCTTTTTTCTCTGTTTTGATATTCTGTTAAAACATCTGACAGGGAAGATGCTTTTTTATTTTTGCTATGTCTTGCAGTAGAGATATTAGAAGCTTATTACTTCCATAATGTGGTAAGAGCTGAATCGTCTGATTTGAGTGTGTTATTTTTCTCGGTAGTGTCTTGTTAGAGTTCTTGCTAATGTCAAACTTAATCGGGCCCTGTAGTTCTGTGCCGTAAAGTGTGATTATCATCGAATTTTCATACTGAAAATTTTAAGTACATCATTTCATATTCAGTTTTAAACACTTAGTTTCAGTGGGAGACATCATTTTAATCATTACAGCCTAATCCAGAAAGGCACATTTACAATACTTAGCAGTCCTGTAGGACCAGCTGAAGAACAAGGATATTTCATAAATCAAAATTTTAATCTTGGGCCTCTGCAACAAATTATTACTGGCCTTACTACATGACTCTTCTCAACCCGAGCATTCAAATGGTCTGAAATGTGAGCACAACTGTTGGTTATAAACCATTTATAAGTCTCTGCTTCAGGGACTTGACATTACAGTTCTGTGTATCCCCCGTATTGCCTTTAAGTCCTGAAATAAACAGTCATCTTCATAAAATAGGTTTTCTACAAAGTACAGAAGTAGAAATTAAGTTTTGATATGTGCTTCATAAACAACTTAGATTAGACAGACAGAATCTCCCCAGACTCAGCTGCTTGCTCAGCGCAGAAAGGTAAAAGAAGGAAAAATAGAACAGTGAATTGTTCATGTGTATGTGTTCCCGTAATTGCAAATAAAATAAAAAGAATGGATAGGCTTGGGACCATGTATGTCTTCTTACAGCAAGCCAACCATTTACCAAAAAAATTTTTTCCAGGTTTTCTATTTTGATTAATAAAAAAAAAAAAAACAAAAAAAACCCAAAAAAAACAAAACAAAGCATGTTCACTTTGGATATGAATGAATATTTGCAGATTCATAACAGAATATAGTGCAAGTTTTAAATTAATGTAAAGGTAAATGCTTACTTATGGGTGGGTTTGCATGGTTTCAGCTCAAAAACTAAGCAAAATCTCTATGGTGTCAGCCAATTCTTACTTTTGGGCTTTAGAATTAATTTAAGTTGTGCTTGCAGGGTGAGGGTTTATGCAGCTCAGAACTGACTGTGCAGGTTAGCACCATCACTTTTAAATGAGATATGGGGCAATATCTAACCATTAAAAGTGGAAAAACTCTCTCTTCCCCACTCCAGAACAAATAAGATTTTAAATTGTTATGTCAGAATAGATATGGGACATAAGAGCTGATGTCTTTTCTATGCATATATGACTTTAAAAACTGTATTAGAAGAAAACTAAACAAATTTACTATAGCTTAGGCATGTACAAATATATATATATATAAATACACACATAGAGATATGTATATATGTATATATTATTGATTAGAGTAGACAAAGCAATGCAATAGCACTTATAATCTCAGCTCAACAGAACATTAAAAAATTGTAATACACTGTTTAGTGAAAAATCAGAGCTCAGACTCCCAAACATTAGTCACTCTTTCTCCACTCCCCCACCAAAAAGTCAGAATGAATAAATAAAGAAATAAATCATGTGTACATGTGCGTATATGTATCTCTGTGTGCATACAATTTTCTTTTGATTGAAAATATAAGTATTTCAGAAAGATATTTTTGAGCTTCAATCCTTCCGGAACAAAGCAGGTTCTGCTTGTGGTTTGTTCATTTGTTTGTTGTTTGTTTGTTTATTTGTTTCCCAAAGAATTCCCATTCCATGAAAATATCCCTTTTGTCGAAGAAATAATTTTCTATCAAAAATCATTTCTGCAGAACGATTTTCAACTCTTTATATTTATTAAAGCTAGCACAATAATACAATTCCCACACCAGCAGATCTCATTAGTTGTTATTATTTAGCTATTATTTTTATCACTCCAGCTGTCTAGGTGCTTTACAATCTCATGGGAAGCTAGACACCCTTGTCATGAGGAGCTTCTACTTCAAAGAGGCAATTCCCAAACTAAGGCAAGGAGATGGATACAAGAGCAGAGAGGACAATGAAATAATAAAGTTATGTTACTGTCTTACAGAGGATCTCTTTTTTTTTTTTTTTTTGTTTAATTGGTTCAATGGCATATTCCTGACCTCCGGGATCAGTTAGGTAATTCCTGTCTCTGTGCAGAAGATCTAATATTTAAGCATGTTTTGGAAAAAGTGTGCTTAAAAAAGGATTTGTTGGATTTGGAGGAGAAGAGAAATTGCATGTCAGACTGAATCAAGAAAGTGATTATCAGCATAATTGGGCTCTTCCCTAGGGATAGAAAACATGGTCAGGAGATGGCTGCTCTGATAGCCTGGGAAGGAAAATAGACAAGAGTCATTGTCTCATTTTCACTGTAAATGAAGCTTGACAAGGAATCTAAGACCTCTCAATACATCAGTGTGAATCACCAGGCCATAACCAGGCTGCTATTAGCTGGTAGCAAAGCTTTCCACTAAGTATTCTGTTGCTGCTTTTTTCTGATAAGTTGAATAAGAATGTAGTAAGACTGGAAACCAAGCCATGACTTGCTTGTTGGAAGCAAACCTTTCCCAAAGACTAAATCAGAGTTAGGTAAATACCAATCTTCTGGTTTATTTCAAAGAGAAATTAGAATTCTTAACTAGTGATGATATCAAGTCTTTGTGGGACCAACGTCTTCTGTGTGAGTTAGGAGCATAGCTGAGATAAATGTGCTGTTTTTTCTTGGTTGAACTTCATGCAAAATATGGTTACATGCTGAAGTCCAGTGCAGTTCTGATGAAGCTGGTTTGTGTAGGTTGGGATGTCTTTATCCAAAGCTGTTTGGCTACTGTATTGCTAGGCTGAACATATTACACCAACCTGCAAACTCTTCTTGAGAATGAAATGTGATCAGTTCTGTGTTCACCAAATCTCTCACTACAATGTGTCAAATAGATATTTATAAAGTTTTCATAAGCAAAGTGCTTAACAAAGTTCTAAATATTGTGCCATTAGTTTTCCGCTTTAAGTCCTGCTTTAAGAAAGCATATCTTAGTCGATAAATAAGGAAGAAATGAGAAATAGAAAAGATTAATTATATGGAAATGATTCATCTATGTTCGTTATTTTAACAAGCAGTTAATCAGAACTGTAGCATTTCCAGGAAACACGATCAACTTTATTAATTTCTTAATAGCCTCCAACAAACACCAAAAATAATTAACACCCTTGCTACTTCAGACTGATGATCTTTAGAGATGAGTGAGTTTGATTGTCTTGAGAGTGAACAAATCCGGCTTCAGGAGTTGAAGCATTCAGCTAGAACTACAAGTATTGCTGAGTGGTTTTGTTGTTGTTTTTTTGTTTGCTTGGTTATTTTTTTGTATGTTTGTGTTGTTGTTTTGTTTTTTCTGTTTGGGAAATAAAAGAATAGTAAAGATGAAGCAAAATTGGAAATAATGGAGGTTTGAATAAAGAGCAGACAAGTGAGACATGGGTAGAAAAGACTTTGTATAGAAAGAGTAGATGAGAGGAAAGGTCTCCTGAATAGAGTTTATAGATCATATTATTTTGATGAAGAGATTAATGTGTATTTCCAAAACATGCCTAAGTGACATAAGAGCCTAAGTCCTGTTTTTAAACACATTAAATGGTTGGGCAGGACTGTGGTTTCAAAGATTTGTTGGTCCTTTGTCCCATAAAACCATGGAAAATTTAGAGATCTTCATATGTTTGTTGTCTTCATATATTTTAATAAGATATAGGTTCTTGTATCACAAGAAGTCCTGCGGACTGCAGAATCAAATCTTTATTAACTTTTTACATATAAATTTATTCTTTCTGTCAGTGGTTCATGGAGCCAGGGTAAGTGATTCCCAGGTGGTTGATGGGACCTTGTAATTACAGAAAAGTGGGTGGTCTTTTGAGGGCTGACGGTGTTCTCTGAGTCTTATGAGCTGGTGGGGATCATATTCAGAAGGCAGATAAATATGAGTTCCTGGATGGGAGAAGAAAAGTCAAAAAGCACAGAATGGAAGTAAGAAGTGTGTCAGCAAGAGAAAGTGTGAGGGATTTAGACTGTCATACTTCATATCTTCATGTCAGTTGGACACAATATCCACTTTTTGCAAATATCTCTCTTACCTCATGAAATCCTAGCTTTCACTTTATTTCTCTCAATTCTGTGTTTTGTTAAGAAGATCTGTATTCTCAGATATGAACAAGTTCGTAACTTCCATCCCTCCCTATCATTGGAGACACATAGTCCTTTGTGAATCATGAATTGAATGTCTAAGTCCTTTTGCTGGAGAACAAAAAAACAAAAAAACAAAAAAACAAAAAACAACAAAACAAACAGAAAATAACCTTTTTGTTCCCAGGTTATCTTCATCTTAGTGAAAAGTTCATGGCTTGACAGCCCTGCAAACTAATGGTCTCTAGTTACTCTCACAACTGGCCAAACACAAAGTGTGCCATTATGAGCCTTCAGATGTACTTGAGGAATCAATTTTGCTTGGACATTACAGAGACATCTGCAAGTATGATATTAAACTTCCTTGTCTTTAACCACTGAATTTTTTTTACTAACCATACTAAATTAAACCACCAGACTTTACAGACCCTACTGTTCTCTAGATACAGTCAGTGAGGAGAGAAGTCTTTAACAGAGGTATTGAATATAGGTGATCTAGTGTTTGCCAGTTTGCATCTTTTTCTAGTGAGCTAGAGAGGCAGCCCAAGCTCATCCTGTGCTGATGAGTATTTAGGCTGAGATCACATTTTTTCTGTGGATAAAATGCATTGGATCACTCCACATTTTAGACCTCATCTGGAATACTGTGTCTGGTTTTATCTCCCCTGATACATGAGAGACATCTACAAACCGGAACAAGTTCAGTCAAGAGCACGGAGATGATCAGGGTTGGAGCACTTGTCCAGTGAGGAGAGGACTGGAGCTTGTTCAGCCTGGAGGAGGGACAACTTCAGAGGACTTAACAGCAGCCTCCCAGGAAACTATGAGGAGGTCCTCAAGAAAATGAAGCCACGCTTCTCACAGCCTTGCAGCGGCATTAATCTAAACATAAGAATATGTATATACTTAAATCAGAGCCTCCATCCTGTGACCATAAAATGAGTTTTTTCAGCTTTTGATTTGAAGCAACATTTAATCATTTCCAGCTGTTGATTCCTGGGGTTTTCTGCTCTGCCCTAAAAATTCAAGTCAGTTGTATTTAGGTACAAAAATTGTTGTAGGAAACTGGTGCTTTATTAAAAAAAAAATAAATGATGATATCTGTGACAGCAAGGTTGTGACAGGATTGGTGACAATGTGACTCAGAGTGAAACTATGGATGAAAAAATGCTATTAATAGCAAACACAGTTTTTGGGAGAGTGTAGGGCAATGATATCAGATGAGTTTCACTTATGATGTCTGAATTAAAATGGCAAATGCATTCCCCAAAGCTCCTTTAATTTGGACAAGGCTTTGTGCTGAGATCCTGGCTCAGACTCTGACCCAGAGCATATCATGGTCTTAACTATCTAAAAAGCTGTAGATTACAAAATTTGTGATATAGGTACATGTGGAGTAGATGGAAAGTCTAATTTCCCAATTTAAATACATCCTGCAAATTAGATGGAAAAAATCTCATCTCAGTTGTGGCAGTCACAGGGAGAACACAGATGTTCAGCATTTACAGAATAATGTTCTGTTTTAAGGCATCGGTTATTCTTTGCTAAGTAGTCCAAATCAACACATTTCCATTGCTTCCAGCATATCTATATCAGTTATCAAATTAGGATCTGCAGCCATTCATTTCAAGTGGTAGCTTGGCATGGATGCTTAGTGGAAACCCTAATCTAAAGACTATTTGCTAACAGATGTAATTGGTTCTCTAATGTACATCATCCAGTTTTATTCAGCATTTACCTGCCTCAGTTATCTTTATGCAGCTAATTCACAGATGCAGCAAACCATGTATTATTTCATTTAACTGAAATATTTTTCCCATTTTTCCCAGTACCACTGCCAAATAAGCACAGCATAGGAAATATTTACTTATTATTGCTGGGGGTGTCTTTATTTTTATTTATTTATTTATTTTATTTTAATAAACTGTTATTATTGGAATCATTTAGGCTTTCCCTTTCTCTTTTCCTTTTCTTTTGCGAAAATGAATAATACAATGATGAAAAGAAAAACAGAGTTCAGATTACTGGCTCTGTCTGAACAGCACTTGGAGCAGTGATTTGCACTTAGGTTCTGTGGTGGGTTAACCTTCTATTCACTGATTTATTGCGGATCAAGGAAGTATTGAGCCAAAGATTGTTAGTGACCCTAATAGTGACCTTTTTATTTTTTTTCCCCAGTGTTTTAGAAGAGAAATAATAATAAGGCATTTAGCCTTCAGAGAACAACAAAATGTTTTCCATGGTAAATCTACCACTAGACAATCTGGTCTTTGAACTTAGAAAAGGGCGGTTGCAAAATAGGATTCTCCAAGTCTTTTTTCACACTTCTGAAAATATGTTTCCCAAATATTTGTTTTATACTGCAAGCACATTTCCCAAGAGGAGGTTTTTGCAAGTGATGGTTTCCTTGATAACCTCAGGCTGTGTGAGGGAGCTGCACCACCAGACACTGGGAGGTTTTATGTACATGTTCTGAGTCATTTTTTCACTTCCATTGCAACAAAAAGCATTTAAGTGTCATAAAGATGGGCCCTTAGAGGGCAGATTGTCTCAAAAAGTTATCATCACACTAGGCAAAGCCACACAAGAACTTGTTGTGGTCACCAGATTCCCTTTTTTACTAATAAATTGCAGTTATTTGTGGCTTAAGGTGTCGTTGTTCACTGTGGACTGGAGGAGGGAGGAAATAATTTGCTGCTAGCAAACACATGGGAAGGAAACTCATTGTCATCACTGACAAAGGGATGGAGACACTCTCAGCCACAAATTGTTTTAATTCCCACACACGTTCTCCAAGTCTCAAAGGTCAGCCTCAAGGACTGCATGATGACCTGAGCGCTGGAGTGTCACTGGGATTGCCCAGCCAGGGCCAGGGCTGAACAAACACATATGCCTTAAAGTATGTTGACATCTATAAGCTCTCAAATTATTCTTTTACACAGGTACAGTTCATTTGTCATGGATGGAGAGATAACAAAGACCACGAGGTGACTGAACAGCAGTGAATGTACCATACTTTGCCTCCTCAAGTTTCATGGTTGTGTCTAGTGCTGGTTACAGGTGTGCAGTTTCTCACGCCCTAGAAGTCTTTTTTATGAGTGCCAAATCAGAAAATTCAGTGAGGTAGATTTGTAATGCCTATGCTACTTACAAATAATGCTGTCTTGTTGCTTGGAGACAAGAAAAACAAACCCATGAAAAGTCGGTCAGTACAAGGGTGGTCTTAGGAAAGGTGAATGCACAATCCTACTTACCTCCATCCTTTGCCAAACCATGAGATACGGTAACAACCCCAAACTCCCACTGAACTCTTTTTGTCACACTTCTAGCCAGCAGCTGCCTCAGTCCTTTTCCTCTTTTGATCTCTGTCAGGGTATCTATGAAAATCCTGACAGCAGGTAGGTGGCTGGTGGGTCATGACTGCTGCTTACGACACCAGTAACGATTGTCCTCTTGGTACCTTGTGTTCCTACCATCTGTCTTAGTTGCCTGCTGTGTTATGTTTTCTTTGCATTGTAAACTCTTCAGGGTTGGATTTCTTTTGACATGTATTTCTGAAGTGCCAAACACAGCAGACTTTTGCTTTAAAAGTCCCAGACATGTACTATTTGACATACAGAGAAAAAAAAAAAATAATAATCAACTATTTTTTTAAGCTGTGAGGAAACAAATGTCTGGGTTAGTTGCATTCTCAGAGATGTAGAAGTCCATCCCTGAACCTGAGAGAATTTATAGCTTATAGGAAAACTAATAACTTTTTGTAATTTTCAAAAGAATAAAAGCTATTACAGCTGGAAATAAAATATTAAGCGAAGTGGGCCCAACAGCTGAACTGTTGCATTAGTTACACCTGGTACCTAAGATTTTGCTTTTCTTTCTCAACAATATGAGAGTGCCAGACACATTCAGCATGTGATACCAATTTCTCCTGCTGCTCTTTAATAACTATCGCTATATAGCTTTTTCTCTAGACAGAAAGAGTAATTCTCCTGTCCATCACACAAGATGTAACTGCATGTAGAGAAAATAAAAGCATTGGTATTACAGATAGATCTCTGGTTGCACTTATTTCCTTCAATGTCAATTCTGCTTTCAAAATACCCCTCAGCAACAAGTGTTAATGTTAAGTAATCAATTAAATGTAAGATGGAAATCAAATATCTTTGCTTTTGGAGTGCTACATTTATTGCACACATCATACCTCGTCATTGCACTAAGGTGTTAGAAGTATTTTAAACTGAGACCACTCTGCAAAATAGTAGTTTTTCTTGCAGAAATTGAATATGTTATAAAATCCAAAGCAGTGCAGCACAAGAAAGCACCCTCTGAGTCAACGTACTCATTATAGTGAAACTCTAAGAAGTGGTAGTGGAGAGTAAATTAGACAAGAACATGAACTGCAAGAGCACAAAGCATTCAGTGGCTTTCTGCTGGGCTGTAGGTACAAAAATAAGAACAATAAGTGGGTTGTTCCTGAATCAGAATATGTCTGGAAACTTATACCTAATTCAAAGCATAAAAACAAAACAAAACAAAAAGATAAATTCACATATAAAATCAAATTATTTTGAATTTGGAAAAAAATTACTAACAAAAGAAGCTATACACAAAATCTATAACCTCCCATTCAGTTAATTCCTCTAGAACTGCTCTGCCCTGAAAATAAGTTCTTCAATAATTTTTATCTCTGCCTTTTCTGCACCAATAAGTGGTAAATTCACTAACTTGATCCCAGGACATTCTGCAAATATCCAGGTTTTGATGAAGGCATCACTGTATGGAGTATGGGGTAAATACAGAGATACATGAAGGAATAAGAATAGTCTCAGACTAAAGACATCTAATAGTAAGGAAAATATTTTTAGATCAAAATGCTTTATTATTACCTTCATCTATATACAACTTGTGTAGCAGAATGAATGAACTATGTTTTGCTTGTTATTTTATTTTAGTGGTCAACTTGTAGGCAACATATGTAAAAATCCATTAGTTCAGTGAAAGTATCTAAAGATTTATAACACTCATTAATCTCTAGAAAAGATACCGAGAGAGAGAGAAGTATTAAGTTTCCATTTTACTGACAATGTAATAGAGTCATGAGTGATGAACTAGCTGCAGCTTCCCAGTAAAGCAAGCATAGAAATACCACTTAAATGTTCACATCATCTCCTCCTTCACCCTCTCCCTCTCCTTTTTTCTTTTTTTTCCTTTGGCTTTTGTTTTTTTTTATATATTGTACTAATCTCTCTAAGAAGTCACCAGACATGTACATTCCAATCAATGTCACAAGGTGGGGCTGGCACGGAGGAGAAATGTGATCAGCCATAGTAGAGACATTTCTCTGGGGCAAACAGTATTTTATGAGAGTGGTGTGATGGAAACTGTCACCCATCATTCTAAAATGTGGATGACACAGTATCGTCGCTGTAAAGAAAAATCTGATGTTTATGGTGAGATGATATCATGGTTGAACGGTCCAATAACTTTTTTTCAGTTCTGATTTCTGAGTTTACCCCTTTGTAGGATTTCTCACCACCTCTCTCTACCAGAAAATACTGAGATCATTACAAGTAAATTTCCTATGCCACTATAAATAACACTATTTAAATATGAATCTGCAAACATGTGCTCTAATAAATTATATAAAAAGTACTTATGATTCACTACAAAGTATTGGATCCTAAAGCCCTGTGAAAAGTATCTGATTTTGAAACATCCATGCATTTATTTTTTTTCTTAATGTGAGAAAAATAACGAAGTTTGAATCATCTTTTGGAATGATTCTCTGCCACCTGAGGGTTGATCTAACATTATGGAAATCAATGGGAGCTCTTCTGTCAATTGCTTTATGTACTGGATTAGATCTGAAGAATATTATGCATCTTTTTGCATTGATTACAGGTGCTTTTTATTCCCACTCCTGGAAAGGGCTGAAGTATTACTACTACTTTCTAGAAGGGGCAACGTAGCATGTCAGTTTGAAAAATTGTGGCCTTCTGGTCATACTCAGGAACAAACAGATGTAATTTACACATTTCCCAGGTCCATTCTTATATGCAACACTACTCCTAAGCACATTCTCCTTTCTGTAATGGCATTATTCCCATCACACAATTGTCCCTCTCCAAATCATCAACTTCTTTGCATCTCTAAGACTGCAGTTTCCTTTGCATGGGATTCAGGCTCCATTTCCTCACTCTAAGCAAACACACAAAACGTCCCAAACCTGAAACTTATTTAGCTACTCTGGAACAGATTCCTATTCTGATAAAAATGTATTAAATTTTTGAACTGTGGAATAAAACTTTTGAGGTCTAAAATGAACAGCTTATTGGGGGTTGACAAAACGTCACGAGAATTAAGAGTTAGGAGGTTACTCTTGCCTGGGGATCATGGAAAGGTGGGAATAACTGGGACTAGAACAATGCAGACTGGCAAAGAGAAAACCAGGCTGGCACATGGTTTCAGCTTTTGTCAGTGGTTGTGTGGTGTGATGTCCTAACTCAAGCTGAGCTTTGCCATGGCACACCTGATGAAAGTAACACTCACATGCGAAGTTGCAGGAGTTTTCCAAGAAAGATATACAAATTTGGGTTCATTCAAGATGGAAAGCTAAATCTCTCTTAGTTTTGCCTTAAATGCTTGCTCATATTTTAGTCTGTAACTGGTGATACAGTAAAGCAACTTGTGATAGAGCTGAGGTCGTTGTTCACAATCAAGAGGAACTTGGAACTTTGCTGTGTCATGAGACCACGATAAAATAATAACAATAAATATTTATATATGTCTTAACAGCCAAATTATTATAGAGTGATTTTACTAATAAATGATCATTAAAAACAAATTCACTGACACTGTCAGTTGATGTGCCTGTAAGTCTTAGGATTCCCTATAGTAATTCCTTTTGGAAACAAAAAGAAAGGACTAAAGTTGTAAAATCTCACTGGGGTAGCACAAAAGTCAAAAACCACCAAAAACCTTTTAGGGAAGAAGGGAAGAACTAATTGTCTTTTAAAAATTTATTAAGGACCTGTGACCAGTATATTTTTGTGTGTGCCCCAACCTCCTTTTTTTTAGCTTTTACTGACATTTTGAAATACAATAAAGTTAGCCAGTGGAACTATGTATAAGCCTCCCCCCACCACATTTCCAAATACAGCATATTAGATTTAAAGCCTTCATTTCTGTTTTGCATAATTGACATCATTATCTGTCAGGTTACTGGGCTCAGGTTTGCAGTCATTACGAGATCATTAGAAAAAAGGATTGTAATAAGTTCAGAAGGCCAATCGGCTCTATTCTCATCACTGGAGAAGAGAGTGCTGATAGGGGCCTCAGGGAAAAAGTATTGAAGCAGCTAGAGGATTTTTAATGGCCAAATCAAGTTAGGAAAATCACCACCTGTGCCTCAGTGAACAGGATAATTTCAGCTTGGAGTGAGGGTGAGTGTAAAAGGGATTTGTAATCACTTTTATTTTTCTCACCATTCTTATTTGATTTTTTTTTTCTTTTTTCCTCTTAGGGATGGGGTTGGTGACAGAGAATCAACAGAGCAGAGCAGCAGAAAATAGGAAAAAAAATCCAGAAAATAAGGTTATTGAAGGAGAATAAAAATAATGTCCTGTAGTAGCTGAGTGATGAGTTGCGGGTCAGAACAGAGACTTCACAAATTCAAGGAAACATCAAACATGTCAAAATCAAGGAAAACAGTTCTGTAACTCAAAAATGAGAAGGGAAATCTTCTTTCAGTAGTCAGTGGGGTGATAAAAGCATTGCCCACAGATGATTCAGTCCATCACAACTGAAGTGTCTGAGGTGACTGGATGGGTAACCTGTTTTTCTCCATTCACTCTAGAGGGAATATAAATGAGTAGCTGAATTTAAAAAGCTAATTATTAGACAGTTAAATGCTCACTCCAAGAATTAAATGACTCTCAGTCATGATTAACTGCAGTATACTCAGGTGCACTGATTCTGTCTTGGACTATGTGTTGTACATGAATTTGCAGTTACTCAGTTCTTCCCCAATAAATTACTGTTCCTGTCCTTTAACTTGCTTATCCAGACACCTCTAAAAATCATATTCCTGTCTTCCATATTGGCATATTCCATTATTTGCAGACATCTATGTAATACTTTTCAAAAAGTTTAGAGCTCACTTTATCTATACTCCTGAGAAAATGCTGTAGGAAACCATAAGAACAAGTTAAAATATAACATCTTTCATCAGCACTCAGTAGCTTGGACTAAACACTGTGTTATTGGTATTCAAAAGGCTTCTAGTTAATGTGGAGCATAGGCAGAGAAAATTTCCATCTGCTTTGGATGCAAATAGAATGAGCTCATGTCTACTCAGAGGGCAAGAGCCCATGTAGGTGGATCCTACGTCTGGCTTATCTGTTAGATAATAAATTAATCAGAGCAAGAGCAATCTCCTTTTTGTATGTTGGTACAGCCCTCAGCACAGGAAATTATGGGTTCTGCTGAGGTCTGAAAAGGCCACTCCATTATGAAAACTAAAATTTAGAGTGAATACATTGTCACCCATATCTTCATTAAATAGACAAATGGAGCACACTAAAGCCAAGGTGAAAAATATTCAACAGATATACTTCTAATGGAAAGATAATTTAATTTAAAAATAATCTGTTCACAATATTCTCGTATACACTATTTTATTAGATGCTGTTATCAAGAACCCATTTACTCTGCATCCTTTGGAATGTTTTATAGAGAGGGGAAAATATAGACTAGATGAATGGATAATATGTGGGATGAATGAATCTTTCTGTATTAATACATCTTAGATTAACTCTGGTAGGTAATTAAAATAATCTTTTTAAAAACAGATATAAGAAGCCTAAGAGAAAGATAGCATCAAGTCTTTTTTTTTTTTTCCTTTCTTTCTCTGCGTCAGACTGTTCTTTCTCTGTCAAGGGAGGTTGCTTGACTTTATTATGAAACTCTGCCATCCATAAGAGGGGCTATTTGAAGCAAGGAAACAAATAGTAGTTCCCTTCCTCTATTTACACTATCATTTTTGTGGTTTATTTTGTTCAAAAATAGGGGTTTAGGCCACCAAAGAGCTTGTTATGCTGTGTGAAATTGCTATAGAAGATTACCCAGCAAGTGAATCAATAATGGCTCTACCAGTTCTCAGGGAAAACAGATTTTACTTCTTGACCAAATAAAAATATGAATCTGATCTCCTCTCATTTCTTTTTTTTTTCCAAAGTTGGAGGAATCCAAACATCTGGCCCTTCTTCATTCCCTTTGCAATTACTCCAAGAGCTGTTGAATTATTGGGAAGCTTCAGTCACCACAATCATCAAAAGCTGCAGCACTTTTTTGACCTTCCTAGTTTTGAGATGCATTGTGTATAATTTTTTGTTAAACATTTTGTTATTTTAATGCATATTAAATGCAATTTATATCCTTGGTTAAGTTAGCACATCTCCTACCTGCAAGAGTCCCCAGGTAGTCCTGGATGGTCGACAGCACCTTCAACATTAATGTAGGATTCACCTCAGTGCCTTGAACTGTTAAGCTATTCTTCTGGTCTCCCTATTTAGTCATTACAGAGAAACAGACACTTTTAGAAAATTATTTTATGTACTTTGGATAGGATGACTCAATCATCTGAAGGAACATATTTCTGTCTGTTGACTATAGCATCAGCTGACATTCTTTTATCTGTAACTTCACATCATCTGAATATTCATAAAGCACAGTGTGAACTATTCTTTTTCCTCATCTGCCTTCCTAGGTCTTATGACATTATGTGAAGAATAACAGCTTGAACCATCTGTATCTAAGATCACCAGCATTTCTAGGCACTGCATTCACTCAGCACTGACCCAAGACAGCGGAAGAATTTCCACTGAATATTTGTCAGGCTGAAAGAGTAGCTCCTTTTAGACCTGACAACAGTGAGCAAACAATTCTGTAATTATAAGATTCAACAATCTGAAGCAGCAGAAGATATGAGATACATGCTGAAATGACCGCAGTTCACACTAATGGAGAAAGCGTACCTCACTGTGTGTGACAGATATAACCTGTAGCAGCACTCATATAAAGAACGGTTTGACTTACAGACATGGGGAAGTGTCCCTGCAAAGCTCAAATTCCTCTTTGAATTCCTTGTCTAATTTGTGAATCATCTTGTTTCTGAGGCTCACGTCAAGAATTCAATATGAAAAACATTCTGCATTCACACAGACTATGTGTGTGTTGAGATTTCCTCATCACCAGAAACTCTTTCAGGACTCTAGATGAGAACAATTAATCAAGTGAATTTTTATTTTAGTACGTAACTTCAGTTACTGTCTTAGGCTCTAGTCTCAAGGTAATCATAAAGCTGCTCCCCTTTTTACATACTACAGACTGTTTCCAAAGCCCTTTCTGAGTTGTGTGTCAATGTATCAAGGCTTAGCTGATAGCTCCGCTTGTACTGAGGTTTTTGACTTCAGTCCTTCATTAATCTATATGGTACATTCTGCTGCCCTTTTAGAAGATCAGTATGCTATTCTGCAAATTATTCCACTGGACACAATACGTCACCCTTATTCGGAGAAGTGCCTTGCTATGTGGTCCTGTTTAATTTATTGACTGAGCTGAATAAGAAATCATTGATACAAGTCAAATGAGTAACAGAACGTGGCCCATAATTGGCATAGATAGAAACCAAGGATTTATTTTTTTTTTCTTTTGCTTCTTTTATTTTAAACTAGGTGTTTGTATAACTTTATTAAAAACTCAGAGAATCTTATATTTGCCTGGCAGAAGTTTGTTTGTTTGGTGGTGGTGGTTTTTGTTTTCGTTTTTCTTTTAATGAAGGCTACGGTTTCCAGTGATGAGTTTGGAAACCCATCATATCCTGTCATTGATGAGTCCCCTTTCCTAGCCTTTGACCTGATCAAAGACAGTATAAATCTAGTAACTGCATACTAAAGCATTAGTTTTCTTTGAAAAATCGTTTTTCTACAGAATTGGAGAAATATTCACCTTCCTGTTGACAAGGGTGGGCTTGTTAGTTGGCCTTTCCTGATACATTAACATTATACTGCTAATTGGATCTGTTTTAATATATAGCTTTGCCAACAAGAGTATGAACATAACAAAAGAACCACAAAAAAGATATCAGAGCCAGTAAGTTAACTTCTTCAGACATCTTCATCCTTTTTTTCTCTGATTTTATCATAATGAAAACATAAGCCCATTTATTATTATTTTTATTTTTATTTTACTCTTACAAACAAATCTGTGAGATTAAATACTTTCTTTGGATATAAATCTCCTGCACAAGAACTGAAAAAGGCTTAGCAGCATTTATTGATGAAAACTTTATGATTTTATTTTTTTTTTGTCTTGGTTGGAGAATTTATGCCTAATAAATCCATCCTGTATTGATCTCCTCCTGAGCAGATGGTCCTTTTTGCTTTCAAAAAGAAGTTATATTAACAGAATTTTAAAATAAACTGGATGTTGGAGAAAATATACATATATGTACTTATTATGATTATTACAGTAGCTTGTTTCTTGTCTGCTTACTAGGTATACTGACTTTAAGCTAACATGCAGATATTTTGATTCGAAAGCACTTATTACACAGTTGCTTTGGATTATGAGAGATTCTATGTTGGCATATACTATGAACATCTTTCAGCCTTTCTTTAAGGAAAATTTTGGACCCTATGCCTTCAGGAAGAGATTACCTATGGCTCAGCACTGGTCAGAGGCTTCCAAATATATTTCTTTCTGTTATAACGTTCTGCACACAGCCCAGTAGCATCACATTGAAAATGAAACTGCATACAGGACCACGAGTGATGTAGAAGGTGACAAGAGAAGTCACCTCCTGGTTCACAGTAGGAAAAATTTTACTAGATTATGCTAGATAAATGAGCAGGTGAAAGGACCACGACCAGCTTTACAGTTTCTACCAAAGGCTCCGAGAAAGCTGCAAGCCAAATTTTCTACAGAAGTAGACTGAAATTCTTTTGATAAATCCTCCACTTAGTGGAAAGAGCTGTGGTCTACACCAAAAGCAGAGGAAACACATATACCTGCATAAGGATTAGATGTGCTCTCCCCAGGCTTCACCTAATCAGCGTTTTTCCCCAATGCTTGGCTTCTATTAGCAATAGATAGTTATGAGAGTGCTTCCTACAGAAAAAGGAAGGGAAACAAGGACTGTTGATCATTACTCACTACTCTATGATGCTTAAGATTGGTCAAGCCTTAGAATATTTGTCTTAACTCAAATAACTAAGTATGCCATTCAAATATCTTAACAAAAGATCAATCCTTTCTTTGAGGTGTCATATACTTGAAATGACTAATAGATGTTTTATGGGTCAGATTTATGCCTGTCTTTTTTTTTTTTTTTTTTTTTTTTAAATCCCCCCCACAGAACATATCTGCATTACATCTTGCATTTCTGAAAACTAAACCACATTTGAAGAAAGAACAGTCAGTCAGCAATGTTCAAAACTGTGGACCCTTTTTTATTTTGTATTTTTACCATGAGACTTGAGTCTTTCAAGTATTTGGAAAACTGTTGTAACTGAATGTATAGAGCACAACGCAGTACTCTGCCATCGGATCCTGCAAATAATAAAATCCATTTTTCTGTTTTTCTAGGGGAAACTTTCAGGTAATAGGTGCTAATTTTCAGAAGATAAAGAGAAGACTTTATTACTCAAATAGATCTGAGAGTGATATAAGTTTCCTAATGAATTTCCCATGGAAAGACATCTTAATAAACGGATAAATGAACTTCTTATATGAAGATTTTAATTCTAATTTAAAGTCTAATCACAATCACCAAGGCCAAAGCTCCTCCTTCGTTGTGTATTACTATACCATGAGCTTCAACATCTAGAAATGGTCAGATGTTATCACTCAAAATTTAGGTGGAATTGTGATTTCAGAAGTCATAAGAAGTTAATTATAATAAACATTGTACAAATACATAATATAGGGCAGTCCAGACACACCTTTTGAGTAGATTAGATGATTAAAGCACAGGAGGGGAAATAAGGACATAGAATTATTCGAGCAGGAGTGACATAGCTGGAATTGCTTAAGGTCATAATAATTCTTTAGATCTAGCACTTGTTATTGGAGAAAATGGAATTTCTGCTCCATCAGAAATCAAATGGTCTCTCAATTTGATCATAGTGTCTCAAATGTCAAATCTCACCATGTTCACTTCTGGGAAAGAAAGCTGTACTGCCAACAAGTTGTATTATTAGTAGTGCTCAGTTTTCATATATTTTGAAAAGGAACAGAAATATTTAGTGTGGAGAGGGAAAATGACTGTTTCTCTGACTTCTTTCCTACCATAATTCGAAGGAAGTATTTTTCATCTCCACCATCCTTGCTTTTTTACTTCTCTGTTTGCATAAGTAACACAAACAGATGTAGATATGAATGCTTCAAAAACAGACATGTAGATACATATAAAGTAAAAAAAAAAAAATACCTACTGCCCATTATCATAGTTATTTATTGGATCTGGAATTACATAAGGAAGATTATTACTGAAAAATTGACACTCCTGATGAAGGAATACTGTAATTTTACGCATTGCTTGGAAAAGTTTTGCTCTGAATCAGAAACTAAGGAAAATTTAAGATTCTGCAGCTGAGGATTCTAAATCAAGACAATATCCTGATACTCAGTATTGAATCAGTGTTCTATTATGTAAACAGAGAGAAAAAGAAGAGAGAGAAAAAAAAAATAAAGTGTTGACTTTGCATTACCAGCTAAACACTTAGCACACATGACTGGCCATGACCTTTCTGTTCAAACACATGCTCTCATCAACCAGGACAATAGAAGATGTCAAGCTGCAATGTTTGATATATATTCTACACGCTTGGTGAGCTGGATATGGCCCATTTTACTTTCCAATGAAGTAAGCAGTCCCAAACAGAGTCATTTCTGGTAATTGCTTTTTTCTTTTTTCTCCCCTCTCCATTGCAATGCCAGATGAAATATTTTGGTATTATTTTCTTGTTTTTATGCCAAAGTTTATACAGCTTTCTAACAAAGGCATTTGCCTTTGTGCTTAAGTTGAGGTTTTGATGATATTCAAGCTGATGGTACTATGCAGATAGAATGGTTTTCATGGCTAAATGTCATCAAGTGAACACCCAGGGAGTTGATGACTTTTTAAGGGAATTTCCTGTTAGATATCAAACTAACATATTTGTCTCTTATAGAAATGAATCAGTAAAAGGTTGTGCTATGAAAAAAAAAAAAAAAAGAAAAAAAGAGTAGGCCAAACGGCTTTCCCATAGAGGCAACATTAACAGTGATAAGAAGACTGTGTAACCAATTCTCTGTGCTCTCACTGGAATAAAAATCTCAGCTGGTAGTTGTGAGGGTGAAAAATTACCTATTTTTCATCTTCCTCCCTATTAAGTCTTAAGGCTTTTATGTTTCCTTTTATCCCACCACTGATGGAAAAACTGAAGAGAGATGGAGAAGGTGGGAGGCAATTTTTTGTACTGCACCAGAAGCTGCATCCTAATGGCATTGCTTATATTGTATCAGCATCAGATTCACACAAACTTAGTTATATATATATAATGTATATATATATATATAATTTTTTTTTTTTCCCAGGAGATCACTGTCTCACCTTTTCATTTGCTACATGTAGTATTCTTCCTCATGCTCTCTAACAGAAAATACAGTGCCATGGAAATGGGACTCCTTTCAGTACTTGTTCTTCACCATCACCTTCTTTCTACATTTCATCACTGGTACTCCTGGTCCCCACAGCCAAGTCAGAGTCAAATCTGAACACAAATTACCAAAGAAGTGAGCAATACCATCCTTATCAAATTCAAACAAAGGTTGTGAAGGCATAGATGAAAGAAGTGTTTCTTTGCAACAGCTTTGGTACTTTACAGGGGTTCTTTTCATCTTCAGAAAATCTTAAATAACACATCTTTACGTTACAATGACAAAAGCTTTAATTTCCTTCTCTGATTGTGGTTTTGCTTTTCTAAAAAATCCTAATTCTATACAAAATCTTCAAGGTTAAGTTCATAGAATAGTTAAAATCACATTTTGTGCATATTATGTACTTATAATCTATTTGAGGGTAGAAAAACATGAATCGTTTCACCTGTCTCCACTTAATAACTCTCAGTAACGCTATACAAAAATCCTGTAGGCAATGCAACCTGAAGAATAATTTGCATTGCCACAATGTATTAGCAAAACTTGGATTCTGGCCATAATGTTGAAGTTCTGGCTGTATTTTTTACTGGGAATGCAACGTTCTGTAGTGGCAACTACAGACTTGTATCTTGGTTTGGCTTTGCATTCCATTAAAAATATGGCATTTCAGCAGATCAAAAGAGCAGGATTACTAGCCAAATTGTGACACAGTGTTCTCCAGGAGTATTGTAAACTGATTACCTGAAGGAAAACAAATATCTTCAAAATGAAATCTTCTCACAACTTAGTTGGCCAAGAAATATTTATAAGGAGGTGATTATCAGCCACTTCTTAGTAGCACAGTTCTTTTTATTTTCATCTCTTCATGAATGATTCATAGCAGAGGCTCAAACTAGTGTTTGTGGGAGTCAAAAATGTTTCTGGCACTGCATTCAGCTGCAATAGATCGCCACCCCTTTATACTTGATGTACTGCATCAGAGCAACAAGACAAAATCCCAAAAAGGAGTTCAAACATGAAGAGAATGACAAGTCTGACCAAAGCAGAAGACATGGTCCCTTAGAGAATTTAGATACCTAGGATAAGCCCCAATCTCTCATTCACTGTTGCTACTTTGTGTGAATGACTGTGGACTACATCTCTATGATATGTCAGTTGGATTAATATGAAAGAAATATAGTTGAAGTCAAGCAAAAAGTTTGGTGTAAAACTGGAGAAACCATATGTAACATACCGAAGATTGACACAATGATTACAGAAGTGAGAGTGAATCTAGAAACCAAGATGGAAAGTACTAAGGCTGACAGAGGACAAGCTTGTTCTTAGCGTGATCACCTAGAAGCATATTCAACTGAGGTTTTTAGGTGGACTGTATTTCTTTACAAAACCTCACAAGAGATGGATAACACACAATCTGCCTAAGAAAGGCTATTGTCCCCAATTTACATAGGGAACTCAAGGCAAGAGTTCTTGATGCCTCAAAGCCTACCTAAACTGGCATTTCAGGAGAGTTTAGGTACATATTCAAATAATGGTTTTCTGTATCAATCTGTCCTCCAAGTGTATTCCTGCTCCTGAATTTCAAAATTAAGATGAGCAGATATTTCCACTGCTACTTCCTCTAGTCATCTGTTAAACAAAAAAATAAAAAAGCTTTCTATCCAATAACCCATCTATATTCAGGAAATAATTTGTCTGAATCTTAAGTAGACAGAAGCCCTCAATGTGCGAATCCAATTTAGACGTCTAAGCTCCACAAAAATGTACTCCTCTTCCTTATCTTTATTCTGCGCCAGTCTAGATGCATCCTGTGTCGGAGATGGTTTTCTGGATCCTTCTTTCCTTAGTTATTTGGAGAAACAAATACACCTTAATACTCCCTTTAGTCTACTTTATCTGTTGTGGTCAAGTACCTACCTGTATTTTCTGCTGTGCTGGCTGGTAACTAATGCTCATGGTCAAAAAAAAATTGACCATGAAGCAAGAAATAGAATCCATGTATCTCAAACTTCAATTTATAGTGTTAACATTTGCACCATACTTAGTCCCTGGAAAAACAAAACAAAGCAAATCAAAAAACAAGAAAAAAACAAAAACAGACAAACAAATAACAACAACAACAAAAAAAAACATCAACAACAAAAAAAAAACCACAAAAACCCCACAAACAAGCAAACAAAACCCAACCAAACAAAACCAGAAAATAAACAAACAAACAAGAGTACCAAATGAGGCTCATTCCTGCAACATAAATTTCATTGTGATTTTAAAGAAAGTACTCACACTTTCTATTAAATACACATTTAAATATTGGTGTGACCGAGGCTTTAGAAATTAAACTATACCATTTTCATATTCCTGTCTCTCATTTCCCCAAATCATCTTATTCCTTCATCCCTTCCCACTGTTGTTTTCATTTAGTTCTTAGTTATAGGGATTGAAAACTCTTTGGGATACTAATTTACTTTTCACTTGATGCATTTTTCTATGAAGCCTAATACAATAACCATTTTGTTGTCTTGCACATTATATTAAAACACAAAAATAACAACAAAACCACAACCATTCATCTATGGAGAGGAAACTGGATGAGACCATATCAATAAATCTCTAAAGCAACAATGTTATTAGTAAATCAAACATTTCCAGGATGATGCTCTGATACTGAGACCATCTGTCCACATGATTAAACTCCAAAACTGCATAGCTAAATCCAAACATGTTTAGGAATGTTTTCAGATGCATGAAAGCTACTAAACTGTGCTCAAAAGCTTATTCAGGCAGTGCCAGTTGTCCAAAGCTAAAATCATATTAAGGACCATTCTAAGAATTCAATGACTGAACAGGAACACTTCTTGATACTGTTCAACTAACTAATGCTTGACGTGGCCTAGAGATGCAAAAGGTAACCAAAAAAGCTGAGATAAGAAGCCATGAAAAAAGGAGGAAGCAATGATCAGTGTCTGAAACACACGACAGCTAAGCTGAGGTCTGCAAACCCCCATCTTTATAACTCAAATCAGCAGAACAGTTCAATATTCCTGTGCTCAAGACAACATTAACCTTAATGGTTCAATGTTATTTTCTTACTGTTATTGCTGGATTTTCTTTTGGTTTTTCTCTGCTTGAGAATGATCATAAGACTACCTTGTGTAAATAATGAAAAGATAACTGTTCCTCAGGCCATGACAGCAAAAAAATGAGTATTTCAAGCAAAAGATTTTCCAAAGGACCTGACTTTTTCCTTGTGAAGTGTGTTACATTCTGAAGAAAAGGAGCAACAATAAAGCTACAAAAAAAATTTGATCTATTATTGAAAAAATGTGGTTATGGGCACTACGTAACTCAGAAGATGATGCAGCAATATTCTGTCTCCAAAGACAAGCTGAGATCATAAGCAGCTTAGCTTTGTCACTAATAAGACCAAGATTTTAATTGAGGTTTAATGATATGGAACTTCCACTGATGCTCTTAGAAAATGAGTGAACTTTCACTTCTCAGTGAGGTCCTGTTCTCAACTGCTGGCAGTCAAGGGCAGTCAGCCCAAGCCATTTGGCTGGGCTAAACTGGGATGATCCAAGAGCACTCTGAGACAAGAAGCTCATGTTATTAATTTAGGCTCAGTTATTAAAATGTTAATGAAACATCAGCCATAGTACAGAGCCAGGACAAAAGAAGAAAGGATGACAAATATTGTCAGTAGGTTCAAATGAGGCTAAGCTCTATAGAAACCTGTGGGGCCTCTTGCTTTAAAGGAAAAGACACATATATACATTTTAAAGAGGGATAAGTTAAGGAAAGGTTGATAACTGAGCTATGGCATTTTTCCCATTCCATTTTCCTTCCTTCTGTGTACTCTAAACCTAGGCATGCCTCCCAGCACTATGTCTTTAGGCAACTGCTACTTAAGGCACCCAAAATATGTTTGTCATAAATGTTCACCATTTTAGAGTCCTACCTGAAAAAAAAACAGGACAGCAATGCTTATATGCCTTTGAAAAAATCTTTGGTAATACTGGCTGGAAATTTTCTTATCTTGGAAATATAAGTAACTTTTTAAACCTTGATTTCCCCAGAAGCACTTGAGGACTTGACCCTACTTATATACAGCATTGTACTGTCTTCTGCCAGGTCTTCTGTCACTGCTTTGTACACATCAGTATGTTTTGTATTTGAAGACAGACTATTTTAAAATATATATATATACAAAAGTAAAGGACATGGATATTTTGAACCCCTTTGAGCAGAGGGATTAGACAAAGTGATGTCCAAACGTCCTTTCCAACCTCAACTGTTCCCTGTTAGTTTGATTCAAACACAAAAATACAATGGTGCTTAAGAATGTCCTTGTGTAAGTCTGTGTTTTCTGGTGTCACTCTGACTTCAGTCTCCTTGTCCTGGGGATAGGTGTGCTGTGGAGTGAGCTTTCTCAGTGTGGTAGATCCACAGCCTTGCAAAGGAGGAAAACACCAGTAGAAAGAAAGACAAAGCACTTGAGAGAAGGGCAACATGGAGGAGATTCAGTAACAAAAAAAACCCAGCTGTGCCTTAATACAGTTCATCATACCATCAAAACACATCCCTGGCAATCATGGGACAAAACTTTTGAACACAGAAGGACTCTTCGGTGGCATGGGACTGTAATGAAGCATCTGCTGTGTGGAATGTACATAGATACAGCAGGGGCTGAGGCAGAAGTGTTGAAGGAGACAATAAAAACTACCTAGCAACCAGCACACTGCTGAAAATTAACTACTGCCTCACAGACCACAAAATGAACACCCTAGGTTTCCTGAGCCACTGTATAAGACACCTAAGATTACTGACTTTCTTCTGTTCTTCAGTGACGTTTTGGGACATATTATGCATGTTATTTGCTTTATCAGAACAGGTGCCAGTTACCAAATTTCTTAATATGCTACAGGACCATATAGTGCCTTTACTAAGCACTGTAGGGGCCCATTACACTAATGCTAAAGACATTAGTGAAGTCTACAGTGGCATCAAGGTACCTGCAGAACACAATAAAGTGTAATGTAAGGATCCCTTAAGTACTTCTAGGCAGATTGGTGTCTCCCTAAAGCATGATGGCCTACCGCCCACTGATTGTAATGACAGTGCTGAGGGCAAGAGAGAAAACTTGGAGCATAAAGAATTATCACATTGTTTCTCTCCCCACCAATTCAACACGATGGGGTGTCTGTTCCAAATTCTACTTGCCTCCTTCATCTTGACAAAGCCTCTTGTCATGTTTCAAATAGGGACCGGCAGTTAGCTCTGTGGTTGCACAGCACTTGGTATAATGACCAATAGACCCATGCCCCAAAATCCTAAATTTTGTCACATGAAAATAATAACTCATACAACAGTTATTCTGTTGTTTCAAAATTATTGTCTACTTTACTCATAGCAGCAGTCATGCTATGTATTCCTCAGTAGAGTGGCATAAACAAAGTCAAATAACAACAGCTGCCAGTTTAGGGTTATTTCTACCCATGAACTTATGTTCCAAATGTACTTTTCACATTTATTTATTCTAGGGAGGGAAGCAAAGAGTAAAATAAATTATACCTCTTCTGTTTCCATACATTGAGATCTTTATTTGTCAGCAGTAGGCTAGTGATTTAGTCAACCTAGATGCGTGCCAAGAAACTTGAGCCGCAAGAATAAAAAGCAGCCCAGAACAAGTGAAATAATAGCTACCAAATGGAAGGCTCTTAATGGGAGCTAGAAAGGTCTCAGACTTGCTAGAAAGTTGTCAGAGAAAATAGATACTTATTGTTCTTGACCAATACTCACGATTTTGATTTATATTGGTGACATTGCAGAGAAAACTTCTGAAAACCTGGAAACTCCTTCATATACAGTGATTCTCATAATCCAAACTCACATTTAACACTTCAGGGCCACCAATTACAGTCAGGTCACATAAAAGTAGTCTTTCCTCCACCATAACACAGAAAAAATATCATTACCTCATGTACCCAAAGTATTAAAGTAAATAGATAACCCTGAAGAAGTTCGAGTAACACAGGAGAATCATCCATTTCACAGTTAGAAGTTCACTGTTTTTTTGCACTTTACCAAGCTGTCCACCATCCCCACAGTGTTTAAGAGCATCACAATCTTCTAATATTTGTCTTAATCACAAGGCTGAAGGACACAAAAAAATGTAATTTTACTTCTTTTGTTGGTGGTTCTTTTAAAAATATTCCAAATGGGTCTAGTTAATGATCTTACAACTTTTCATCTTTTTTTTTTTTTTTTTAATTGGTTATTGTTATTTTCCACAGAAACACAGATATTTCACTAAAATTATTGATGGGAGTATATCTGAAATCCAGGGAGAAGTCTGTGAACAATGTATCCAAATGTATCTATATCTCCAGCAATAAATTATGTGTACCCTGAAGCATGCCCAGACACTCAGATAAACTGGCAAGGAGACCTGCATCTATGTTAATGAACTATCAGTCACCAGACGAACTCAACAGCTTGGAAACTGCCTACTGGGATCCCTGGAATGGTCTAATTGCTAAATCTTATCCAGAGCCCTTTGGGACAGCGCAGCTGCACTGGGCCAAAATCACACCATAAAAAACTTCTGAAATATTACTAGAAGAGATAAGTGACTCAGCAAGGCCTGAGAGAAACCTGAGGAAAAATACCTGACATTTTGGGAATAATCAAATTTCACTTTCTCTCTCTGCATCAAGCACACACAGAAAGTAGAGGTGAGGCTGAAAGATTTCATATGGTCCTCAATTAGCAGAGGGTAAAGGACAAATTGGAGAACTGGGCAATCACCAGCCGCATGAAATTCAACAAGGGCAAGTGCCGGATTTTGCAGCTGGGACACGGCAACCCTGGCTGTACATACAGAATGAGGGACGAGATGCTGGAAAGCAGCTCTGCAGAGAAGGATCAGGGGGTTCTGGTTTATAGAAAGTTGAACATGAGCCAACAGTGTCCCTGGCAGCCAAGAGGGACCCGTGTCCTGGTGCATCCAGCACAGCATGGCCAGCCGGGCAGGGAGGGGATTGTCCTGCTCTGCTCTGCACTGGTGCAGCCTCACCTGGAGCATTCACTGTGTGCAGGGCTGGGGACACAGGATACAAAAAGATATAAAGCTACTGGAAAGTGTCCAGAAGAGGCTACAAAGTTGGTGAAGGGGTTGGAGAGGAGCGGCTAAAGTCACTTGGTTTGTCCACCCTGGAGGAGATGGTGGGGAGACCTCATTATGGTTACAGCTTCCTCACAAGGGGAGGAGGAGGAGCAGGCACCGATCCCTTCTCTCTGATGACCAATGACAGAACCTGAGGGAATGTCAGGAAGATGTGCCAGGGGAGGTTCAGGCTGGATATGAGGAAAAGGTTCTTCACCCAGAGGGTGCTGGACACTGGAACAGGCTCCCCAGGGAGGTGTCACGGCCACAAGCCTGACAGTGTTCAATAAGAGACTGGACAATGTCCTCAGACACACGGTGTGAACTGTGGGGTTGTGCTGTGCAGGGACAGGAGTTGGACTCGATGATCCTTGTGGGTCCCTTCCAACTCAGGACATTCTATGATTCTATGACCAAGACTGCAACAGGCAACAAGAAGGTACACAGAGTTGCCTGTAGTAATAAATACCAACTTATTACACCCATCACGGCAGAGCACAGCTCATTCTTGTATGTCATTGCCAGCTTGCATGCAGAGGCTCTTGTAATGGCAGGACCGTGAGCAGACCACACGATCATGGTAATAATTCTTCTGGATCTGTGCTCGTTCACATACAACCACCTTGGTCCTGTGGTGACTGAAAGACTTCTCATAGGAAAACAAAAGAAAGCTGAACCATGTAATACTTTCTTTTTTCCTCTAAAACTTTGGTGGTTGAGTTTTCTGAAGTTGTCTTCCTCCCCCACAAAAATACTTTTTATGTTCCCTGCCACATCCTTTTATACAGAGGATGTATTTTAACCTCTACACTGTCTGTCTTGATATCCAAAGTGTTCTGTTTCACTGTAAAGAACTAATCAGCCAATATTTTTTTTTTATGCTATTAGGGTATTCCTGTGGAAATAAAATCCAGTAACAGTCAGACATCTGGTTTGCTTGTAATGCTTAAACTGTTGTGACATCAGACCACACGACAAAGCCTGAAGCAAAACAAGGAAAAAAAAATGAAGTTTTCCTGTCTCTTATTATGGTCCCAATAGGCTCATACCTTCAGTGCAGACAGACATCAACATATCTGTAACTGTTTGATGAATATGTGTCTTTATATACGATACAATTGCTTTCAGCAATATCAAGTGGTCAACAGAAGACAGAAAAGAAAACCCTGACTTTCTCTTCTTATATTCCAGGCGTAAAACCTGTATGGGAGAAACAAGCTGCTCAGTCTGCAACACCCCAGGAATGGCCTGTATTTTGAACTGCCACCATCTTCATTTGTGACTGTGAAATCCTCATTATGCCTAAAGTTTCAGATTTGGAAGACTAAACCTTAAGTTTCTAAATATCTAAGTTTCTAACTTTAGAAAAAAAAAAAAAAAAAAAAACCTCCAGACAAGCAAATCTTTATTATTGTTAAAGATGGTAAAAATTTAAAGAAAACATTAAACTAAAAGTCAGATATATTGACTCACAGTTGCAAACCTATCCTCTGAGTAGATAAATTTACATATAATGTTCTCAACAGAAATACATACTATGATTGTATTGGGAATGGAATTGAATTAGATAATTACTTTATTTAGAGTGTTAGCCAGTTTTCAAAAAATATTTTCTGTTAAAAAATAATGTATTTTTTACCAATAACCTCATAAAAATAGAAATGACTCTCCCTTCTTCTAAAACATGTTCTTGATGGGACCAACCAAGTAATTCAGAATCTGTGTAAAAACTCTTGTGGAATGTTTTGTCTGTTCATTTGTTTGTTTAGTAAAAAGATCTAGTATAGGGTGGAAAAAGTTTTTGAAATAATACTTCTAGTTGGAAATATTTTTCAGAAGCTAGATATAAACTTGAAAAAAAAAATAATTATTTGATCTGAAATTGCATTAAAAGTACATCATATTTACTGTAGCGAGTGACTTACACTTACATTTTTTTGAGCATTAATTTTTCTCAAATAATGCATCCATGTCTCTGCTCTAGGTGAAGGGAGATATTGTAGCATGCATGTTTCACCCTTCAAGAGCATCATGGGAAAAGTACATTTATAGGGAGCCAGCCCAGTGTAAATATAACTAAAGTAAAACTGTTACAAGGTTCTAAGGCACCTGCTTCTGCATGTGGGATTTGTCCTAGAAAATTAAAAAGTTCCATGTGAAGTAGTTTTCATTAACGGCCGGTTTGAAGTTCTGTCAGACAAGTTTTGTTGGAGAATTTTGATGTGCTTTAACCAAAAAAGTTTCTATCGTTGAAAAATCAGATTTGATAATCCTCAAAACTGGTTTTGTGTTATATTACTTGATCTGATATTGGAATTTATTTATTGCTAAGACTGCTATAAATACTTTTCTTTTTACCCTGTCTTCCTCCATTTCTGTCTTCCACCACACACAACACAAACCTACAGATCAAAGTAAAAAAATTGTCATATACAATATGATTTCTTTTTTTTTTATTGCTGTTGCTGTAAACAGCAGCATTTTTTTTCAAAATTATAAGAGAGAATATAAAATATAAACAAATTGACTTCATCTACAGCTGTTTACTATAACATTTAATTCAGTATTTGACATTAATTATGAAAAAAAACTCACAAAAAAGCTGCTACAACTCCAGTACATTATTTCACATGAAACAGGGCTTATTAGCCCTATTAGTTCCACTGATTGAGATTATATTAGCATATGGTGTTTATAAAATGATATAAAAATAAAATACTGATGCAAAAAGGTTATTTTTTAAAAATCTTGGACTCATTATAAAAGCTGCCTGTGTCTTCATTTGAAGAAAGACCATATATTTTCTTCCAAGCTAGTTCTTGGCTGCATCAGGTTTCCTAAAGAACCAAGAGCTGTTCACCTTTAGAAGAAGGAGGCTGAAACAGATGGTTGAGAAGTGTCCAAGAGCACTCAGTCTCTTCCAGATGCCCAGTAATTAGCTGTCTCATTGACAGCCAGAAGGCTCAGATCTCACATGCAAGCTGTAGACCTTCCCTGTCTGTTGTTTGGTTTTAATAACCTGAAATTAGACAACATGTTAGGTTAAAATCTTTAAAAACTCGAATTTTAGAATCTTTCAGTCAAAAGCATGATCAGGGAAGAAATGAGCATTTAACAGTGGTGTACTTGTAATTTAGAATGCACATGAAGCAGGAAATGTAGAAGAACTGGCCAGGATTATGGTCAGAATATTTTAAACTGTTTAGAAACACCAAGGAAGCTAAGAAAAAAAATAAAAAAATCTATAAGCCACAACATATTGATTTTAGAGTACAGAAATCTAAGAGTTATGATTGTTTTGATCATTGCTACAGACGCTCAGTTGAAAGCTTTTAGTAAATTTAAGCCATGAAGGCAAGAAGAGAGAAAGTTGAGATAATTGTCTGGAAAAGAGAGAATCAAAGGGGGAAGAAGAAGAGGATGGCATCGGCAGTTCTTAGAGCAGAGGAAAGCTCATGGCCATTGAGGAAGACAAAACAAGAATAAAGATCATCTCTCTGTTGAGCAAGTCAAGATTTTTATGGTGGAATGATCACTATTCAATGAAAGCAAAATCCTAAGAACAACAGGTTGTTCTCAAAAGATGATCCAATGTTGCAGGTCAGCTGAACCAATATAGAAATAGGCCAGTAAAGCTGCAGCCTTCGAGTCCTGTTAGCTGACTGTAAACATGAAGAAATGAAAACTGAACACAATTGTCTTTTTGTCTACACAAAGATGTCCTGTGTACCAGATCCAGGGATCATTCAGCAGCTCCTTACACATTACCTGCCACTAGGCACTTGGATGACAAAAGATCCATTTCTTTGATGCATTTGTGTGTCATCATTTAATATAATACAGCAAAGTTCATGTTTACTGTGGATAAATGTACACTGCTGAAACGGAACATAGGCATCTATTACTTGCATGCCATTTTAAAAGAGTATCAAATTTCTTCTGCAAAGGCAAAATATATTTTTTCACTGTGGACTGTAGGTAGTTTCTATATATACTACTCTGAAATCTTCATGCTTTCAAAACCACTTGTTTAATTAATACTTAAGCAAAGCCTGCAGGTAGTATACATCTTTACAAGCAGTTGGAAAAAAAAAAAACAATAAATGAATCAGGATTTCTTGCAAAACACTGGTAATTCTTGTAGTATTTTAAGAGTTACTGGGAACATCTTGCTTGGTAGTGGAACAAGTGAGACAGATGTCTTTGAATGTAGTTTGCCAATGGGGTAGAATGGGGCAGCTGCAGTGATTTTTCATTTCAGTTCTAATATAGTAAAATATTACAGTGAATTTATTTCTATAACTTGATTCAGAAATATTAAACTTTGTTTATACATAAAACTTGAGTGTTTTCTTTTGTTTGCTGCTTTTTATAACAAGAAAGGAATTGTATTTGCCAAGAAATATGTAGTTCTTGCCCTCCTCTATTTTTAACACATTTTTTTTTTAAGAACTTGTGCAGGGAAACCTCTTAATTGAAAATACTGACAGGATCCCCAGAAAATTAGTCTAAAGTTTTCCTGAAATATCAGAAGTCCTAACAACTGATAAACTTCTCTTTGCTGAATACATGCTAATGGAATGAAACCCTTCCAGTCAACATTTCAAAAGAGCTGAGTAGTTTCCTAATATATTTTTTCTTAGTAACTGTTATTTTATTAATATCTTTCCAGCCTCTTTCTACTCAAATAGATCTGCAGACTAGTATCAGTAGTTAAAAGCAAATTATTCGTATCAAGATGCACATATTCCTTTGTCTATTTTCCTTCTTGGCTTCCTCTTTATTTTTTTCTCTCCTTTTTTTCCTCTGAGCAGGGGCCAGGTGTTTGTGTTTTTGAAGGTCTGAAGGCCCTTCCCAGCAAACAGCTCAGTTTCAAAATCAGCCTGTTCAGTAGGTGCTGACGGTGAGAGTCCCGTTGTGCTGCATGCACAGAGGAGCCTAATACTGCACAAAAACTGAACCGTAAGCCTCCTTGCTGTGTATACTGCTGATCTCAGGCTCAGAGTATAAGTTAGCATCTGTCACATAGCTGAAGCACCCCAAATTAAACCAAGTGTCAGGTCTACTGCTAATATCTAAGCCAACATAATGAGACTTTTACATTTATGCTTTAATCTCCTCAAGTACAGTATGATTTTAGATTTTAAAATATTTTTAGGTGTTTGTTTTGGTTTGGTTCTGTGCGCATGTGTCTTTGTTTATTTGTTTAAATATCATGCCCTAAGAAAGATTTCTTTCTGTCCATGCTGCTGGCTATAGAGCAGCTCAAGTGTAGCTGGGGTCCTCGCTCTGAGATGGTCTCAGCCACCCTGCAGACCTGCTGCAGGTCATCCCAAACACCCCAACACTCAAGTCAGACCCAACCAAACCCCCTAAACAAAGCCTGAGCTATGTGCAGTTTAGCTGGGCTGACCCCCTTCGTGGCTCGCGGTGTTGATTTTTAGCACAAGTTTCAGCCTGATGTACTTATAGGTTCACGCTTAGTTTTGGGAGCAAAAAGACTTGTTCTTACCTGACAAAGCAGAGAGCAGAACAGCAGTCAGTGTCTGTGTCAAATATTTTGAGCCACATTGCTGCATTCCATAATGATAATTTGGAGGATTATTTGTGTCTGGTTCCAATAGAGCCCTAGGCCATTTAATCTTATCCATCATTGTCTGGAAAGGATTGTGTTACTGATACGCAGAGTAAACATCCATCAGTTTATCCCAGGGATCCAGTGAACTTAAACTATTTATGAAAGATATTGTATTTGCAGCTGAAATCAAATAATTGATCTCTGTGTAGGTTACATCTGCTTCACTTTTCATGAATTTCGTCGCACAAAAAAACAAGTTCATTAACCAAGTAAGTATTATTGAAATATTCCTTTAAGTGTTAAATAAATAATTTGAATTTCATAACTATAATTCTTTTGTCCCTCCAGTGCAGTGTTGCTTGTTACATATTTATTATGCCGCAGTCTGGTTTCCTGGAAAAAATATTTCATTAACCAGACTCCACTGAGCTTCAACCTTTCTCCCCATGAAGTATGAACTCACATGACAAATATGAACATTTTCACCTCAAAGAAAAAATAAAAATAACAATAATAAAAAAAACAAAAGCCCACCACCAAATCCCCAAAATCAACCAAATAGAAAAACCCAAACCCTTGAACAAACTCTTTTTGGTGAATGTTTCCCACTGAAGATGATTCAGGAATAGCTGCTTATTAATAAGAATTCTTAAAATACACTGAGACAACTAGAATATAGTCTACATCTATATTGTAATTTCAGTGCTGGCTCAGGCTCAGACTGTCTGCAGAATAGCAAGGTACCTTCTGATGATAACTTGGACCTGGAGTGGACCAAACCTGAGCGAGATCCTTGTTTTAGCAATATTAAGTATAGGAGCAGACACAGCTTGTGTGTCAAGCAGTTTGGAGCCCAGCCCAGACAAGTCTCAATCAGACAAAGGCCATGAAGACACAAAGATAGAAGTGACTCATCTGAGGTTATATGGCAAAGATAAAAAGTAAAGGTCTTTTCAATCCCCTTTCTCAGGTCACCAAACCCCACTGCCCTTCTCGTTGGAAATGTATTCCAGTCTTCAGATTCGATAATGTCCTTTCAGAGCATGGGATGATGTCAGCTGATTAATGTTGCAGACAGGAGATTGCAAGATCACCCAAGGTTAATATGATAAACAATTAGAGAACTCAGGATGCAGCAGAAATCATGTTGTCTGACAACTCTCTAATTGTAAAGGTGGTGTAACTATGAAACAACCCCCCTCCCCAAACGCACACAGGCTGCCTCAGCATCAATAATAATTCACATCTCAGTGCTGTCAGAGATAAATATTGCTGATCTCAAGGCCACTGAAATCATCCTGAACCAACAGTTATAACCATCAGAGAAAGAGAGATAAATGAGACAACATGCAGAGAGCAGTTGCTTGCACTTGCCACCAAAGACCTCTGTGACTTTTAGTTAAGTCAGTCATGAAAGAAAACACTGACTATAATTCCTACAACTGAGTTTCTAACTCTGCATATTGGCCACCCTAACAAGAGGTTTGTGTGTTAGGTGGCCTGGCAGTTCACAGACCTCAACTGAGTTAATATGACTGAAAGTCTATCCAGCCAAAAATACAGATGTGAGCACTTCAGCAACTCAGGCTGTTCCTTCCTCTTCAACCAGATTTTGAAGGAGGCAAGAGAGGTCCAAAGACTGTCAGTGCACATATGAGAGGACAACTGGAGAAAGGGAACAGTCAAAAAATGGAGTGTAACACAGAGTATATTGACACAGGGGTGAAGAAGCCAAATGAACTTTACAGTAATAGCTAGAAAGGTTTTCACAGAAAACAGCTATAGGTTGGGGCACTGGTAAAGGAATACACAACATCAGTATCTTTATTCTCCATCCACTTTAGACCTATTAAGTCAGTGTCATTGTTGTCCAGTTTTAGTAGCTTGTAGGCTTATACAGAGTCCAGCAAGACCTGAATTTAGGCTTACAATTTCCTCATTTGGTAAACCTAAATTACAAATCAGGTGAGATGAGAAAGACCCTTCTCACAAAACTGAAGAAAATAAAAACCATCCAGGTTTAGTTAGATTAGGTATTTTTTGTTTTTCTTCCAGGTATTTAACCTTTTTTAAACAATTTGCTAAGATTAACATTCAGAACTAAAAGCCCCTTCAAAATCCAAAATAAAAACATTAATTCAGTGTTTGTTGAAATTAATCTTGTTTTTAGCTGAAGCAAGGTTTCTATTGGAAGTGATTTGATGGGTCATTTAGTAATGAATTATTCACGCAAAGATACACTTAGTGAAAATTCCAAGAGGACAACATCCTAGGCTAAAGAATGCAGTGGCGTCCTGGCAAATCTGTAAAGTACATGATAAATCCAGAAAAATCTCATGTTTTAAGAGTCTGGATTACTGTGAATTTACCTGACATGTATCTGAAGTAAATATGAACAATGAAATATGCTTATTTCAGATCATATTGTTTAAATATTCAGAAGCAGAGAATTACTACAATAAGGCAAAACCCCACATATCTTAGTGCATGCAAATTGATTTTAAATATATTTATGTCCATCAGTTTTTCAGGTCCAAACAGCTGTTCAGCTAGTTGATATGGCCTCAAAGTGTCACTCTCATTTCTTTGAGAAAATAAAGAAGGTTACAAATGGCCACCTGACAGTAGCTCTCAGATTTATTTTTTTTATCACTGATGTTTAACCAGTGAGTGATGGGAAAAGTTTTTAGCAAGATGGCACAATTCATGCTAGAAAAGTGTTGATTACCTGTTTAACTTTTGGAATAAGCAAGGTGCAATTTGATCATACATATGAAGTGTCAGCAGGATCTTTTTCCAATAGGAGAGAACTGAAGTCTAGAAAACAATTTTTAAAAAGATTACTACTAAAATGAAGTGTAAGTCAGACAAAATGTATTCACATTTTTGGTGCCTGTTTCACAAGGCTAATAATAATAATAAGAATAATAATAATAATAATGTGCTTTAATTTAAAGCAGAAATTGAATGGCTTGCTGCCAGACTGGACCAAACACTTCAATGATAATGGTAAAAAGTTATGACAGGAGAGATCCTTTGGGTTAAAAAATTGTTTCAGACAAGCTGTCAAGTTGTTAACACTAACATGCCCTAAATCTAAAAATGTATATACCCAGAGACCAAGATTCACACTTGATTGTACCTGACTAATAGGTTTTCAATTCTGTAATGATTTTTGGCACTGGAAATACGCCTGCAAGGTTCTAACACTCTAGTCAAAAATTGCCTGGCAGATTCTCTGCAGGCTTGTGTGATTACAAGATCAGGGTGAATTGAGTGGAGATGTTAACAGCAGTTTTAGGTCCTTGTAGAAACTTTGAGAACATACTGTGAAAGACCATGAAAACTTATGAGCAAGTGGTAAAACATCACTGACAACAACTTCCTTTATCCTGGATGTTATGCTAGGTCATAAAGAGCATTCTGTTTGAGTCCCTGTTGAACTATATGAGTTGAACAGTTTTGCAAAAAAATCACCATCCAACAAACCAAAGTAGCTTCATTTTTTCTCAAGTATGAAAAAACAGGAACAGGTTATTAAGAGACAGTGTGATCTTTAAATTTAAGCAAATAAATAGACTATGAGTTGTTCTAGGTCTTCACTTTCTGCTTTCTTGGAACTGGAACAAAAGGCTCTTAGGTACAGAACTCTCTATTTTAAACACTTTCCTCTTTTTTTCTGCACTTTCTCATGGCAGCTGAGATTTGAAGAAGTAGCTCCAAATTACTGTGGGAAATGCTGCTTTTGTAGCACACTCAGGCTGCACAGAATTAAAGGAAAGGAAACCCAATGATCCAGCTTATTAGCATTACATCTGCTGACTTTTGCAGACTAGAGATTTCAGCAGAAGCTGGACTGTGTCACCAAACCTCTGCTTCTTTCTTAGAAACTCATTCAGAAAAACTCAAGCTTGAGTAATAAAAGTATTTAAGAACCCAAATCCCACTAGACTTAAGTCTAGAGCCTCAATGCATCCCAAAGTAACAAGATTCACTTCATAGTGCCCCTTGATCAATGTGATTGCTTCAGTCTATAGTAGAAGCTAATATTTGGAGACATGCCTCTTTATTCCGTTTATAACCTTCCAATTTCAAAAATAAATTTCCCTGTTAATAAAGACAACACAATATTAAACTTAATCATTTTTGATGAGGAGGAGAAAATGGGAAAGGTTTTCTGAATACATTTAAGAGACAGTTTTTAAGTGATAAAGTGTTATAGTATTGGTCTCCACAGCTAGAGCTGAAAAGAAACAACATCTAATTTGCCTGGGTGTCCTCAAAGCAGACTCAGGCTCTGTGCATGACCTCTGGTTCGAAACAGCATGCCATCCCACATATATACATTTGTTTACATAATTTCAGTTGTTCTTTATTATATATAATCCCACCTGACTTATAAGCGAGTGGGGAAAAACAAAACAAAACATAAAAACAAGAAAGAAACAAACCCACCATAAACAAAAAACCCCAAACAACACCCAAAACCCCCCAAAATAACCCCACAACCAACACAACTACACATTTTAATACTCAAAAAGCATAAAAGCATAACACAATTATTTGCTCCTCATGGCCAGAAGTGGTTGGGAAATGGTACCTTCTGTGAACAGATTAATCTGGAAACTTCTGTCATGAGTTAGAGACTTTTGCCAACTTATGACAAACAAAGTTAAAATCACTAAGCAAAATCCTAACTCTACAGCAGCTGTCACTAGCACTTCAGGTATAACACAAGCACTTGTAGCATGCTTCTGGCTAATTGACACAATTACAGTATGCATAAAACATCATTAAATACATATCAAGGGAGTTCCTCAATATACCAAGATTGCTTCGAATGCCAGTGACTGTAAGAATGAAGCACATTAAATGTAACAAAGGCGATCAACAAACTAATAATGCTTTGACATATATCGCAAAATTCTGGTGTTTTCTAAAGAACTATTTGTTATATAAGGCACCAAACACTGGAATGGATGCATTACCCCAAGAGTTATAAATAGGTTCAATAGCAACATACTTAATAGTATCCTGTATAAGACTTTCTGAAGGGAAGGATACTTTATTTGTGGTGATGGAAAAAAGTCATTGTCTCTAACTTAATTACAATAAAGCCGAATGATGTTCTTACTTCTACAAGCAGATGATAGATATAGAAGTTGGAGGCGATGTAAAGAGGGGAAAAAACTCACAAGCACTGGAACAAGTTGTGTCACTTTGGTCTAACTTCCTTATGCTGACCCCATGGGGGGACTCCAGAACGAGATGTTCCCTGGCATTCATAGAATCACAGAATCACAGAATGTCAGGGATTGGAAGGGACCTCGAAAGCTCATCCAGTCCAATCCCCCTGCCAGAGCAAGAACACCCAGATGAGGTTACACAGGAAGGTGTCCAGGCGGGTTTGAATGCCTGCAGAGAAGGAGACTCCACAATCCCCCTGGGCAGCCTGTTCCAGTGTCCGTCACCCTCACTGAGAAGAAGTTTCTTCTCAAATTTAAGTGGAACCTCTTGGGTTCCAGTTTGTACCCATTATCCCTTGTCCTATCATTGGTTGTCACCGAGAAGAGCCTGGCTTCATCCTCGTGACACTCACCCTTTATATATCTGTAAACATTAATGAGGTCACCCCTCAGTCTCCTCTTCTCCAAGCTAAGGAGCCACAGCTCCCTCAATCTTTCCTCACATGGGAGATTCTCCACTCCCTTCAGCATCTTTGTTGCCCTGCGCTGGACTCTCTCCAGCAGTTCCTTGTCCTTCTGGAACTGAGGGGCCACAACTGGACACAATATTCCAGATGTGGTCTCACCAGGGCAGAGCAGAGGGGCAGGAGAACCTCTCTGACCTACTGACCACACCCCTTCTAATCCACCCCAGGTACCATTGGCCTTCCTGGCCACAAGGGCCCAGTGCTGGCTCATGGTCATCCTGCTGTCCCCAGGATCCCCAGGTCCCTTTCCCCTACGCTGCTCTGTAGCAGGTTGTTGCCCAACTTATAGGATAGATTAGGCATTAGATAGGATAAAACTGAAAGAGTCAGATGGAAAGGGTCAAAGACGTGGAAAGGCATAGCAAAGGAAAAAAGTGAAGGCATGGAAGGAACTCTTCTTTTATGAACATATACAAATGTGGGAATAAGAAGACTGTTTTTATTTTTGCTTTTGATAACTAGAAAGCTCTAAACCAAAGATGAGAGAATGCCAGGAATCATACCACACAAGCCAAAGAGGAGAGAAGACAGCTGGCATTAAACTTTGGGAGATGTAGTGCCTGGAACTGACAGCATATACTGAAGAAAAAAAGGTGAAACTCTAGGAGGAACCTTGATTTCTATAAATTTTGTGGTTAAACTATTCCCCTTGTGGACTAGTTATTTTCCACCTCAGTAAGGATGTACAAATTCCTAGGGGTCCCAATACAGCCTTTAAAGAAACCATGAAAGGCTCATGTGAAAAAAAAAAACAATTTTTCTGTTGGTCATACTCACTAAATATAGGTTTGAACTATGCTGAAAATCAAAATATACAGAAAATGACTGGTCCAGTTAGTGGCAGCTGTATCTTCAGTATTCCTACTGACAACTGTAAGAACTCAAATACTGATCTAATCCATTTAGGTAATTTTTATGCATCTCTTCATCTCTGAATGGTACAAAACACAGGCTATTAGTCAAAGGAAAGGCATTCCCACATGTCAGCATTGAGAGCTATCCAAACCAACAGACCACCCATTTCTGGCACAGTTTCATTATGTCCTCTTATCTTCTCCCCTCTCTGCAGAAATAAGAAGACAAGGAGAAGTTTTGCCCTCTTGCCAAAGTCCATACAAATAATAATAATAAAAAAGATAATAGAAAAGGAAGGTAGTAATATTCCGGTTCCATGTGCGCAGATCAAAAAATATTGTTAGCTCAAGACATCAAATGCAGGACACAAATATGAATTATAATCTGTTTTCAAATTAAATTCAACTTATCTATACTCAGGGAACTGCATGTGTGTGCATAAAGCAGTGATATAGACAGTGTTCCCTTTTTTCTGCTACTTAAACACTGTTACTTAGATGAAAGAAAGTGTGTTGTCCTCTCTTTACTCCAATGATTCAGTACAAAAGAAGCCCAAAACTTATTGTATGTGCAATGACTGTTCCACAAATTGACTGCATTGTTTCAGCAAAATAAAAAACAATCCTTTAATAAAAACTAAAAGCAGCCCTTCCATTCCCAGAAAATATGTTTATTGCATTACATTTCTAGTCAGGCTAAATTTTTACTCCATTTACTGAGAGGGACATTCAAGAGTAAGAAAAAAAAACCTCAATAATCCAGGCAGTACGAGGAAATAGTATCATTCAGTTTATAAACAATAACTACTGAGTACATGTCCTTTCCCTTTATAAAAGGTGCCCAGTTTTCTGATTACACTTCTGGTTTTTATGGCGGTTTTGCTTTTTAAATATGTTTGAATATCAAGGGGTATTTAAAGAAAGTAATTAAAACTGAAATTGCTTTAAAGTCACTGCACCATATCCCATTTCAGCCCTTCTCCATACATTGAAATGAAGCCCATGATTCTAAATTAGAATTTGCCTACGCTTGAAATGGCTGTGTTTATCAGTTAAAAAGAAAGAGAAAAGAAAAAAAAAATCTGCATCTAGCTTCACAGGAATATATAGCTGAAAAAAAACTCTCAATTTTCCACAGAAATGGTGGGTATCATTGTTTTCCAGACTACCAATTGGCATAACTGTTCATGCAAACTCTTTTGTATTTTCAGGCACACCTTGGAAAAGGTGGAACACAGAAAGGAAAATATCACGGTGGTTTGAATCAGCTCATCATAGTGCAGAAACTCTAATGATGTTCATAAAATAGGACCTTAACCTGGGACCTTCAAGACACTTAATTTGGGGAGGTAGACATAAGTAGTCTTGCTTGACTGCAAGGAAATTGAGAAGTGAAAAATGAAATAATTTCCTGATAGAAGAGGGTATGGTAATCAAGGGATTTAGTCATAGCATTAAAAGCGAGGCTTAGGAGTACGATTTCAATGCTGACTAGCAGGAATGTAAAGAAGAAATTACTTCCTGTGCTTCTTTTTGTCCTAACATGAATCTTTTTAGTTAGCTAGTTGGTTCTATTCCCATTTTTTTCTAGTAAAAAAAAAAAAAAAGTTTATCATATTGCAAGAAGGAGACAAGGATTAGAGGAGAAGGTTACTTTTATCACCTCTTGAAAACAGGTTGATTTTCTACATAAGAGTATTAATTAAAGTTGTGTTGTGCCTTGTTTTAAAGTTTTTTAATAAGTTTGCATAAAATTTAAGGGAAGAAAACTACTAATATCATCTTCATCCTGAGCTTCTTGGAAGGAATATTTTTACTGCATTTATAAATATAGGGGGAAATGGTTTTGCCTGTGTTGTTCTGAAAAAAAGATATCTTTAATTGTTTAAGCTGTAAATTGATAATCAGATTGATTTTTATTTTTCCTTTTTTTCATCCAGATAAATAGTCTGATGTTTTACTTACCTAAAACATCTTGAGGTACAAAAATTAAAAAAAGAAATAACATCAGCCCTCCAAAAAAATAATAGATTTCCTGTGTGGCTGAACAAATGGTTTTTCAGAATTGACATATTTCTACACTGATCTCACCAATCTGTCTGTAGTAGTCTCACAGTAGTGAAAGGACAGATGATCCCATATGAAGTCAGAATCATATTCTCTGAATCATCCTCAACTACCGTTTCCAACAGAACTGTTGTTGTTACAAGATTTTTAAACGCTTTGGTGGCCTTCATCAATTCCAGTTGAATTTTGCAGGGTACAAAAAAACAAACACGTCAAAGCAGAAAACAACTTCTGCCATTAATTCAAAAACCAAACCCTCCAACCTTTACAGATATAAAGACGCTTCTTCCAGTTGTTATACTCAAAAAACAAACAAATAAAACATCAAAATAAAATATTCATAACACCATAGCTGTCTTATCTGTAAAAGTGATCACAGGGTTTAAGTAACTAACCTCAATGACAGCATTAAATTCAATGAACAGATATTCCTGTCAGTAGCTACAGGTCAGAGGGATCAATCCACTTGCTCTTACTGCAGCAGTTTGTGTCCCACTTCACAGGAGGGGAGAAAACTTTCAGTGCAGTCCTGGCTAAGTCACGTTCAATTGATGAGGAGTGAAGGGGGAAGGAGAATGTAACATACATCTTATTACAGGAGAAGATATGCGAAGACAACAGGAACACTAAGAGCGACTAAAATCCATCATCATTGACTAGAATGATGCCCAAATTCCTGAGGCTGAGACCATCTTCCTGAAAGACTGTGCTGATATGGCTTTGGACAAGTGATTTACTGACTTTGTACTTCAGATGTTCTAAGTATAAACTGTCCAGAGCACAGATATTCTTCTTCTAGCCCCAAACAAGTCACATGGTGAGACTGGATCTCCTCTAGCTCTCTGAGTTTCTACCCACTGTGCTAGTTCACTGTTTCAGTGTTGATTCGTCTACCTTTTTTCTGTCCATCACTGTTTCTTCCCATTTGTCATTTGCTGCCTAACTTCACCTTGAGGCCTGTAAAGTTAATGTTTTCCCTCTTTTCTAAGAAAAATCTGGAAAAGGAGAATAAGAAAAAGCTAGAGAGGGCACCTAGGTTATTGATCCTATTCTCCTGCACTGCAAGTAACCACTTTAGTCCCTTCCTAGGGCAGCACAGACAAGAGCAGACTTTTCCTAGTTACTCATATCTGAAAGCCATCACTATAAAACCCACACTGCCTCCATTTGGGCCATCAGACATAGCTGTAGTCCACAGGACAAGCATGTGTTTCAGTAAATACACTGCTAAATCAATATTGAACATTACTTAATTTATTAAGAAACTGCCTATAGGAAAAAGGCTGTGAACTAGCAGTTCTTTTTCTTACAGATTGAATCATTCTTACCTTCATTCTTCACCTCAAATGACCAGTGACTTTCAATACAACTTTTCCTAAGCAACAAATGAAACTTTGCTCTGTTTAGCCTCTCTGCTTTCCTGTTATTTCTTTGAGTCCTCCAATTAAGGTATTTTTGTACGTTTGAACACCTGTTCCACTTCCCCCAGGTGTTTCCACTTCAGTGACTGGCAAAGAAATCTCCAGCTGCACAGAGGTCCTTAATGCAAAAGCATTTTCTCTTTAGCTCTAAGGGCAGTAGCTGAAATAGATGGAGATTCTTTTCAGGTTCTTGTACAGTGAATTCCCAGAAATACCTCTTCTTGTTTCATGAAACTAACTAGAGAAAGCTTAAAAGAGAACCCACCAGAAACAACTTCTACAGCAGGCAGATGCTGCATCTCTCCATTTAGAAATCTTGTTCTCATATGTGTAGCTTCAGTTTAGGCTGCCTGAGAATGTGAAAACCACTTACATTTGAGCTGCAATTGCACAAAAAAAAAAAATCCCTACTACCCCTTCCTTTAAGTTAGGGGTCACAGCAGATGTTTTAAAAAGTGCCATCAGATAGTATGTGAATTCTGGTTTGATTTATACATCTTGCTGCCACAGTCCTATCAGTGACATTACCTTCAGTTATTCTTGCACAATACTTAAGAGCAATAAAGCCTAATCTGAAAGAAACAAACAAAAACCAAACAAATACACACACACCAAAATAAACACAAACAACACAACTTCCAGGACTTCAAAGCTTTTTCACTGCCACAATAAAATGTAGTCTTCAGCCTTTACTTGTGTTAGATCATTACAATCCAACAAGTAACATAGTGAAAAAGCAAGAAAGACAAATATTTGGAAAGGAATAATGCCTTATTACAGAAATAGGAAGATTTTCACAGCCCATTCCTTTGCCCTTTCTAGATATATATATCTCCTGATCCTGACAGTACATGTTTATATTGAGAGTCATCTGAACACTGAGGTCCTGGCTATAACATCTTGATACAGACATAGGTATTATGGGAAAGCTTGATGCATTACCAGTGAAGACCCATGGAGTACTGTAGTAGCTCAAAATCTACTGTAATTCTTAGACTCCCTGACTCTGTGGTTGTTTGTTTATGTTTACTCTGTTTCTGTGAAAATTACCCAATAATGTCTCTTTTCAAGATGTTTTGGTAGGACAAAGGGTGTAGAAATTATGCAAAGTGTCAACCAATAGATGTCCATGGCTGATTCTTTCTCCCAGCCCCAGTTCTAAAATACTTAACAATGAACCCCCAAACAGAAAGCCATAGTAGGAACAACTGGGAAAATAAAAGAAGTCAAAGAAATAGTAGACCAGAATTTTATCTGTTGTGTAGCAAAATCTCTTACTTAATATAAATTAATTACACCTATTTCTTTCACCCAGCAGTCAACATGCAAAGTTAATCTCAAGAGCAGAAGTTTTTCCCTCTGCTTCAGCAGAGAAAATTAAGTTCCTTTCCTGTTCCTCGATAGATAAAGTTCTGCAATGGAAAAAGGTTTAATAGATGAGCAAATATAGCTAAATGATGTGATGAAGACAAGCTGCTTCATTCTTTTTTTGGTGACAGCACCACTCTCTGCAAGCCAACCCATAGCTGCTGAGTGAGCATCTAGATCAACAGCATCAAACTAGAACACATGGATTTACCCTAAACTTTTCTGAACAAGCCACTGTCTAATAAAGCAAAAATTATTTCTTTTCTCAATGTTAATGCTTTGTGGTCAGGAGTAGCAGACTGCCTTGATAAAGAGGAATGTCAGTGTTGGGTAGAAAGTCTAGTCCTCCTAATTCTCTTTTCACAGACAATTCCAGCCAAAGTCACAATTTTCAATTCCTTCTACTTAATGTCATAATAAAATCAGAACTGTCTTTCCTCATCTTTAATAACAGTGCATGAGTGCATGAGGTAGTTTCATATGCTTTTGAGTTTCTTTTACATATCTTCCTAAAACAAACATTTAATATCTGATTTTTGTTTATTTGTTTATTTACTTGTGTCTCAGGAGAGCACACCTTATTTGTAGTTCCTTTCTGGTCCACTCAGGCATGCTGGCAAATGGATAGTCCGAATGCATAGAGCAAAGGTCAATGAAACATCTGCTTTCCTGGTCTTGTTATTACCAACATGCTCTTTTCTAGCCTCTGTTGTTCCAGAAATCTTTCAAGCATATAATGGGGAAAGTTCCCTCATATCTGAACCTTCAGCTCCAGCTGACACCTCAGTAATTTGTTTCCCATAGCAACTATTTCGGCATTCTTGACCTTGATGCAGTGGCTAATGTGGACACTCCTAATGCAGCTTCAACACCGTGGAAAGACTGCAAGTAAACCATGACAAGTGTATTTGTTTTACAGCCTCGTTTTGTGTTTGTAGCCTTTATTTTATTAACCCTGATTTGCTGTGTTCCAGCAGTAGTGCCCCATAGCAAAAGACTCCCCTAAGTTTTTTTTAGTTTTAAAAAGAGATACATTTCAGTGGCTTGTTGCAATAGGTTGATATAAAATCACACGTAGCAGTCAGAGCACTTGTATTTTCTGAAAGAAAGTGGGATGGCTTCATGGCGTTTCTGTTTTAATTTCAATACCTCAGGTGAGTCCTCTATGAGCAGCGTTGCTGACTTTACAGACAGGGCAAGAGCTGAGCAATTCCAGCAGAGACACTTGAATCTAAGTGTTTCTGAAGATGGGTGTAGTGGTAAGTCAGTGGGATGAAGTTCACATTCTCTGTTGTTCCTTCATACAAAAATGTAACATCTATATAACTGAGTGAGCAGTTTCTCAGCACCCTATCAACGTAAATTTACCATTGGCTTAAATAAGCCCTAATTTTAATAATACATTTTAAAATTAAGATTTTCTCCTCTTTTTTTTATTAGTAGATAATGGTTTTAGGATGGCTAAAAAAATACAATTAAAACGTTTTTTTTTTTTTTTTCTGAAAAACTGGAGCAACTGAAAATTAAAAGAAAATGTTTTGCAAGAAAATCAGAAGTTTTCCATTTAGAAATGCTCTAAGACAACTCATGAGATAATTAGTCCATTAGACTCCAGTTCCTGATGTCAATGGAGTGGATTTCCTGTTCGAGTAAAGTACACATAATATAGAGACAATAATGTAATATATGATGACAGCTTAGATGAAAGGAGGTATCAGAATATCATGGACAAAATAGTTTGTCATGGAGCTTGACCCACACAGAGGAACTGCATATATAAGGTATCAGACATTTGACTTCCATAAAGCAGAGAGGAAGCATTATTAGACTTAATAATTAAAACAAAAAAAAAGACCACAGATTTTTCTTACCAACACATTGTTGAAGACGAGTGGGAAATAAAAATATTTCTAACATGACTTGTTTGGTTACCTTATTTGAAAAGAACTTGTATATTAAGCTGAGTATTAAGAAAAAGGCATTTATGCTTTAAAGGAGGAAGAATGCATGTTTGCATGTATGTGTGTGACAGAGAACATTTATCTTCTTCAGACCTGCATGAGGATTTAGTGACAGAAATGGGAATTTGTCAGTGTCAGGGTGACTGAATCCTGGGTTCTATGTTAATGGACAGTAAGGTTATGGGTAAGCAGTGATTTATGCAACTGTTTCATTATACCATCCTTAAAATTCCATTTGATTCAAAAAGACTTGTGAAAACAAAACCACACACACACACACACAAAAAAGAAAAAAAAAAACACAGAAAAATGTGAAGAAAACTCAAACCATCACGCAATTTCCCATAGGAAATAACAATGAGCAGCCTGTGAACAGTAATTGTACTATAAACTACAGGCAGAACAGCCAGAATGGGAAATCAATAATTCAGCTAGAAAAGACAATGTGCAATAACTAAATTATGAGTAATTAATATATGATAGCTTATATCTTGCGAGCCTGCACTTTGAGAAATGCTATGACTCTGCAAACAAAGCAGCAGCAAAGTGTCTGGATCTTCCCTGTGCCATTGTTTAGCAAACAAAAGACCCTCTGAGAACCCAGAGCTTTCTGCCTATACAGCTAAAATACCTATCTAGCCACATCTTTAAAGGTGACTTGGAAGTGGACTAAAAAAATTCCATCATCTTTACATGATACCAAAAATGTTTGTTTAGTACCTTTCAATTCAGAGGAATTAATGTTCTTTATGTAAAATCATGTCAGTAATGAGTCTGATCTTACATCACAGTAAAGCAAGAGGAAGGTGTTAAAATCTAAACAACCAAGAGCAGAATCAGCCCTTGGATTTTCATCTTGACTAAACACAAGAATGAATGTTTTTCTCACATATATTATAAATCAGAAACTCTTCAACCAAGAAAGAAGAGTGAGGCTGATTTAAAGATGCTATTTTTTCCAACATCTCAGACTTCAGATGAAGTTATCAAATTAAAGAACATATATGAAAGTTTTTGGTGTAAATAGTTTTTTACAAATGTGTGCAGTGAGGCTTTAAGTATTATCATCTCTCCTTAAAAAAAAAGATAAACAGACCCAAGAAGAGTAAAAAAAAAATCTGTTCAAAATTTCAGGGGAGGTACTAGAAACAAGACCAAGATCATGAGGCCGATACTTGCCTTCTGCCCAATGGGTTTGCAGAAACTAGATTCAGCTGAAGACATGAGGTGTAATTCCCGATACCTCCAGCCATGCAAAATAGAAAGTGAATGCAACTGCTTCCCTTGCATCTGCATCTGTATTGAACTGCGACTCCATCTCATCTTTCTTTCAAGTCAGTGGGGCAGATATTTGTACATATTTTCTGAATCTACAAATACTGTCTTGGAAATTTCTACTCTGGTAGTGGAATATGATACAAAAAGAAGGTAGAAAGATAATTATGAAGTTTAGGCTTGTCTGACACGTTGGAGTGAAGGTTGTAAAAATCTGATAGTCATCTGCACGTGTACCAGGGGACTATATACATGAGGAAGGAGCAAGGACGTTTCAGCAAAAGGGTGAAGCTGTAACAAGAATGAATGCATATAGATGGGTTGTGAATTAGAGTAAGCTTTAGGTGTTTTTGTAACCAGCAGAATAGTGAAGTTCTGGATCAGCCTTTCAATATGTGAAAACAAAATACATTCTATGTTGGAGCTCAGAAACTTACGGAGTGTAGTGTACTGCACCCATAATTGACTTTTGATGCAATTGTGTAGAAGTTCCTGCATCCCTAAATTATCTTATTAGTGTGGTATTACAACCGTAGTAATTGATTTGGTGTGAGATTGTTAGTAAAACAGCCACTGATGCAGATTATCTACCAGCTAATAATATCAGACAGGGATGAAGCAGTGAATTTCTTGCAGATGGGTTACAATAGTCTAGCTAATGTCAGGATACATACTCTCAGGTAAGCAAAGTTTCCTAAATAACCCATCTCATTATTATTATGGTAGTGGCTGTATGTACCCAGAGGCAACCAGGTCACAGTTCTGGTAAGATGCTCTAAGGAAGCACCAGACACACATAGGAAGATGTATAAGAGGATATTTTAAAGAAGCTCAGGGCCTATCCACAGCCTTGCTAACAGGGCTCAAGTTTCCAACACTCAGTGTGTCAAGGACTTTCAGAAACTGTCTTTTAATGTTACTTTTGGAGCAGTCAGAGATGTTGCTGGAAACCTGTCTCTGCCTGCAAGGAACTGGTAGTATATAAAATGTGTCTAATGTCCTAGAGGCAAAGGGGAAAGAGGCAGGGATAACTGGTTGGCTCAAAGACACAGTGAAAATTGGTAACAGCAAAAAACTCCTGTCTCCTAACTCTTGTTCTAATGTCTTGACAACCTGACTGAACCGCTCTTTCATCTCTCTGTTTCTTCTGAATTAGTAGATTTCATGTACTGATTCATCAAGTGTATTAGGTATCCTGGGTCTGAACTGAGCCAATGCCTATTCCAACAAAGGAGGCCACTATTGTTTTGGCCTTTATTTCATATGACACACCCCTGATTACTGTCAGGTCCCCATCACAACTGGAAAACAAACAAACAAACAAAAACAACCAACAACAATAAATCCCAACATTTTTCTTCATTCTTTTGTGGTGCCAGAAGGCTACTCAGAGCTGCTCAGAGTGAGGGAGGGATGTTGCCTTTTATACTCACAGCAAGTCTTATAGCACTGTTAGATTAACTGAGCACAAAGCAATGCCACATGGAAATACATGCATATGTTCTGAAAAGCACCATGTCATTTACACAGTTCAAGTGGGTGCAGGTGAGAATTAAACAAACATCAGCTCTAAGCAGCTTCTCAGCTTTTCATACAGTTAGCAGATTGGCCTGTGGCGTGCAGAAAAGGCTATTGTTGCTTGTTAATCTCCTTTCAGTGTAGGGAGCTACTGTTCTCTCTTCTGCACTGATAACACATAAATTGCTTATCCTCCAAAGCAGCCTTCACCTGGCCACTGACTGCACTCTGCTCTTGCCAGGCTCCTGATAATCTCTTCCCACTTCTTTTTCAGTATGTGTTGTGTTTAGCTGGAGGGATTTCTATGGCTCCATACAGAAGTAGAATTGAAAAGGTCCTTTTTCGTTTTTCTTTTCCCCCCTCCTCTGCTTTCCTGTCTGTCTGTGAGATGAAAATCCATTGGGGGCAAAAAAGGAAGGAAAATGTGGTGATGGTTGTAGCATGCCAAGTAAAACTCCAATTCCAAATCACCTTGTGAGGTTTCACATGTTCCGTAAAATAATTAGAGGTCACAAAAAAAAGGGGGCAGATTCTCAGTAGTGTAGCATGGTGATTTCTCAAAATCTACCCCATGGCTCCTCACTTGTCCAGCTGAAGTCATTTGGCAACAGCTAATATTTAACTCTGTGAATAAAGCAAGCCTTCCCTCTTTCATAATCAGGTGTAGATGTAAATGTTGTCTGGTCATCACAGAAGTCAATGAGACATTCTTACCTTGAATGCTGCGTAGCAATCTCATTCTCCAAACAAAAGAGGTGTAAAGATAGGTAGAAAAAGAGACTCAAAAAAAAAAAATCAATATTATTTATGGAGAACAAAGAGAATAAAAAGGTAATACATTAAGCTGCAGGAAAGCAAGCCAAAAACCACTTCTGTTTTATTTCCTTTACTATGTAAGAGAAAAAAAAGGAAAAAATAAATATTATATGTATAAATGGAATTTAAAAAAAAAAATTGAACTTCTTTTTTTTTTCCCCCACATGATTAGAGTGGAAAGTAACTGGAGTGTCAAGAAGTTACACCTTTTTTTCTTTGGGAAACTAAATCACAGGTGGAATCTTGCCAGGCACATTTGATTTACTAGTACTAATGAAACTCGTGTGTGTTCCTTAATAGTGAGTATTCTTTAATATTAAGTATTCCACCTCTGCCTTGTGATGAACACTCAGTGAAAATCATCAAGATTTCTGCTGACTAAAATAATCTCTTCAGAAACTTGATACTGTGTAAAAGGGACCTAACTTCAGATTATCAAGACTTACTCCCTGCTCCCCTACTGAAGCTTCACGTTTGGCAGTCAGGATCAGTGATGCATAAGCAGGAGCTTCACTCCTCAACTCAGCAGCGTAGAGAATGAGGAGTCTAAGGACAAGTGGAAGGATTGATCCTAGGAATGGCTTAGCTGCCACCCTAAAGTGAAAAGCAAAGATGAAGTTTGTTTCCTCTGCTTTCCACCCCTGCAATTAATGCAAACGTGTGCTGAGGTGCTAATTCTGAGTGAAAGAGAAGGATCTTGGCTCATCACCCGAGCAGTGGTGTGGGTTGTACAAAGCCTTCTGCAGGAGATGATTCATCCTGACACCTATGTAACTGCAATGATATGTTTATTCAGAGGTGTCCCAAGTACTTTACCAAGTGCCAATCTTATTGCTTGGGAAAACTTCAAATTAAACTTCAAATAAAATGAGTCAGACAAAAGTCTGTCTTGTTTCTAGAGAAACATGGTAAGGTCTGGGCAATGATATCCTGCCACCAAGAACTGAATAGGGCATGAGTGGACCAAGTTTACATGTGCATGCTTGTGTCTAGACAGGCAGTTAGGAGGGAGTAGGAAACTCTGTTGTCTCTGACCCTTACGGGTCAGACTGAGACATTCCAGGACAACCCACCCTTCTCCAGACTGCATGGTTGACATGTGCTTAGTTCTCTGTGGTTTACCTTGGGGTCATGTGTCTGCAAAGTGTCAGTAGACTTTATCAGACTGGGGAACTGTAAGGAACAAGTTGGGGGTGAGACAGACAGAACACATCAGGAGGGTCCTTACACCTTGTATGCAAATAGAAAGAATCACACAGAATCACAGAATGGTTGGGATTGGATGGGACCTCTGGAGATCATCCAGTCCAACCCACCTGCTAAAGCAGGTTCACCAGAGCAGATCACACAGGAATGTGTCCAGGTGGGTTTGAATGTCTCCAGAGAAGGAGACTCCACAACCTCTCTGAGCAGCCTGTTCCAGGGTTCTGGCACCCTCAAGGTAAAGAAGTTTCTTCTCATGTTCAGATGGAACCTCCTGTGCTTCAGTCTGTGCCCATTGCCCTTCATCCTAACATTGGGCACCACTGAACAGAGTCTGGTCCATCTTCTTGACACCCACCCTTGAGATATTTATAAACATTGATGAGATCCCCTCTCAGCTTCTCTTCTCCAGGCTGAACAGAGCCAGCTCTCTCAGCCTTTCCTAATAGGAAGGTTCTCTAGACCCCTCATCAGCTTTGTAGCCCACTGCTGGACTCCCTTCAGTAATTCCTTGTCCTCCTTAGAATGGGGAGCACAGAACTGGATGCAATACTCCAGATGCTGCTTTTCTTCTATTTGTGTGTAGCAGTTTGTATCTTCTTCAAAATGATGTGACTTGCTACGCTTCAACAAGAGAAAAGCACGGACCTCAGCAATGGCCATGTGCACCAACTTCCAGGGCTCACAAAGGCCGCAGGCTGTGCACAACTACAGTGATGATTTCCAGGGAATTACCTCACTGCTGTGAGACAGCTCATCTGGTTTCCAGACACAAATCATTCAGCAACTCTGGTCTAATTCCTTGACTGGCAATGTGAGAGGTGGTGCCATCTTACAGCGAAACGTGATCTCTCAAACCAAAGCAACGTGGGTGTGAGACGTGTTCTGAGCAAGGCCGCTGTGATCACACATCTTACAAAAAAGAGAGTTGTGCTTAGGATTGCTATAGATTGGAGACAAAGTGACTATCCTGGTAAATGACCAGATGGGATGCTCTGCCTGTGCCTGAGTTTTCAAAAACTAAGGCAGCAGGATGAAGAACTTTGTTGTATTCTGACATGTAACCAGCTTGCCTAGTTAGTTCTATGTTATTTGAGAAGTTCTCTGTCTTCCTTCAGCAATGAAGTGCAGAGCATGGTCAGGACCAGCCTTGACTTGCATTTTTGTATATTAGTTAGGAAGTTTTTGTTTCTCTCCTCTGACCATGCTTCAAAAGCTGCAACAGTGTGGACAGGTACTACTGCAAACAGTGTTTTAGTTACCGGGCACCATTCACCCCTTGTAATGAATACAAACAATTTATATTCAGTAAAGTTTGACTGCAGTGTCTCTCTTCATTATCGGTTTGATTAATGACTTTTAAAGAGTAGGAGCATTTGGGGAAAATATTTTATTGTTTTTTCCTTTATTATTGTTTGTCACTTGTTATAGAACATAGGCATGCCAGTTATATCTATCAACCACTCATCACCTGCACTAAAGCTGTCACAGGTACTGCATTAAATAATGCATTTGGCACCATCCACTCATACAACTCCATGTTATGACAGTTTAAAGAGTGCAAATGTAACTGAATCAAAATTATCAGAACGATGCATTAGAACAGGTGATTTTAGCCAAAATACCTGTACTGCATTTCCTAACAAGGAGGTACTTTAGGTTAAAATATGCCTCATAGTGTTGGGCTCAAGCACTTTAAAACCAAAGTAGTAAATCAGAGACATGGACTACACAAAAACGTAGGTGAAAGACTAATCCTTTTTATATGATCTTGAGAAAGAAAATAATGACATAATTAGGCAAAGTCAATGGACATATTTAAGATTCACAATAGTTTCCATTAGTTCTTTTAGACAAATCAAACTATGTTAAAAAAAAAAAAAATCTAAAAAATTTATTTGGCATTTTAATCTGCTTTTAAGTAAAGTACTTTGAAAGGATTTTTACTTCATTTTAAAATATCCAAACATTTTAGAAGCTATCATGAGAGTTAATATTTTACACTAGGATTAAGCAAAGCACCTTAGCTCATCCAAGAGAAAATTTCATAACTGTTTTGATTTTTCAGAATTTTGGGCAACAAAACATTTTTCCAGAACAATTCAATACATACTTTTTTGGGAATCTATTCAAAGTGGAAATTTATTTGTGTAACAATGTATTACACTGTATATCTCTCAGATAAGTAAAAGTCACCACATTTCAGAAAACAGAATATGAGAGAAAAATCCATGTAAATAAGACCAGGAAAATGAAATCTATAAATGTTTTGTTTCCACCTTACATCCAGCTTTAGGATTTACAGAGAAGAAAATCTTTAAAACTCGCCTTAAGTGATTATGAACTAATATGTCCTTCCAAGTAATCTTTATCACTCATTGTCTCTCTTCAAAAAACTAAGCTATTTTAAATGGTATCTGGAAAGTCTGAGCAGCCCTTTAAATGTCCATATTCCTTTGAGAATATTGTTAAATTGTGTACCTTAAACAAATTTTCTATGGAAAAAATCCTGAATTTATTTGACTGTTGGGTGAAAAACTGTATTTCTTTTCACTAATTCTGACAAAACGTGTAAAGGTTCCTTGTAGGCTCATGTAATATTCTTTATTCTCTGTAACACGGTTCAGGGAAAACAGATGTTCCCAATCCAAAGTCATTAAACTTGTTCATTTTAATGGGTCGGCTCTTATTTATTTTCTTAACATTCTCATAATGTTTTTCTTGTATTTCACTGAGGGGGATTTCTATGTCCCTTATTAATCCTGCTAATTTTTTTAATTCCTTCTTATTCTGAACTGTCCTTCTGGGCCAATGTTCCACCAATGTCACACAGTGCATTATATGAGATCATACAGGATTAGGCACTATGTAGAATACAGACAGGCACTATAATACTATAATATAATATCTCAGTCTCATTCTTTGTGCATTCTGATATTATGCTTGCATTTTAACTGCAGCTGCACTTTATGCAGAGGTCTTCAGAGATGCCTTTGTTCCTTTCTTCATCTACTGCTGTTATTCTTGAATATTGCAAGGTTTGACAAGTGATTTAAGAGTTCCTTGAGCTTTATTATTTTGTATTTTTCGGCACAGAATTTCATTTGCCATTAAATAACCCATTTATATAAGAGAAAGTCCCTCTGAAGCTCATCAGCAAACTCTTTGTCCTTGACTAAGGCTATAAGAATAATTAATAATTTTGGTCTGGCTGCCAAACAAAAGCTGATTAGCATTTAAACAAGTATATAAATGTTTCATCGTTTCTTCCCAGAATAAAAACCTCGAATGAGCAGGTTACTGTGTTTGACAAGACTCCCACTGAGCCTCAGATGAAATACTCTGGTGCTCAGATAGTTTGAGAAGCCAAAGCAATAAAGCTTTAGTACTCAAAACTGCTGGGAGAGGTCACAGCCTCATCACTCTCCAGTAGATTCCGTGCCCAACTAAGACGCAGAGAAGCAGCTTTTGTGCCTACAGACTGAAATGGCTATGACCATTTTGTTACAAGACAACTTTCAGCACAGATTTGAATTATCCTCTGGATGCTGTTCTACTTTTCTTTTTAAGATGTTAGGATGAGAATTTAAATCTGCTGCAGTCTGGTAGCTGAAATGCAGACATCAGACACGAGAAAGAGTGGTGTCAATGGAGGTGTTACCCTTCAGCTTCCTACAGTTCACCATTTTGCTGAGATGCACTTTAAGCCTGATTGTTAGAGTATTCTGACTATTGCACTTTCAGTAAGGTAAATAGAATAATTAATTTGTCTCCTTATGCCATGTTCTATTTATAACTAGCAATTTGTTAGAAAGAACCGCTGCCAACTGTTTGACAGTCTAGTTCTTCAGACACCTTTTCCATATTGATCTATTCTACATGTGACACAGCAATTCTCAAAAAAATCAGGAATAGTTTGAGCAAAAGAACTGCTCTAGTCAGGTATTCCCTATACTTTTTTTTTTCTTCTTCTACTACCTTCCTATCACCCTCATCTTTTTTCTAGCTCATCACTCATCATCTCTGAAGATAATTACTAAATAGATTAAGCTCTGCAAAACCCAGGGAAGTTTATTGTTAACTCCTTGCTGTATCAAAAAAATATTATTTAATCTTAATTTTCTCAATCTTTTATCCAGTTCTTTGCTTTATTGTGGTGTCACATATTCTTAATTGTTTTAAAATGTGATGTAACAAATCTTGTAAAAAGTATTCTGGAAATCTGAATTAATTATTTGTCATTACCTATTAATTAAGAAAAATTAATCTTATGCCACATGAAATGAAGTTCATAAGGGACTGAATACCTTTGGTGAACTCAATTCTAATTTAAGATCTATTTTAATAAAATAGGCGAAAGTCAGTGGTCACTGTGCCTTATGATTGCTAGATAAAGTGTTATTTATTTTCATGCATGGGTTTCCATGAGACATCTCATTTTCTGCATGAACATTTCTTTTTGAGAAATGCAAGTAAACTTCTAAGAATTTTTATAGTTACTTGCTTGTTTGTTTTGAAGGCAAGTCATGGTAGTTCACTCAGGGAGGTTTACATTTGTTGAATACACAATGTTTTACATGCAGTTCATTTCTGCCAATGACTATAATGAGGTCAGAAGGGTTATTTGCAGAAAGTAAAGATCCATTGTGGGAACAGGATTGAAACTGGTGAGGGTGGTTCCGATTCTCTCAAGACAGATGCCCTGGGAAATCACAGAGTGCTTCTAAAATAGGGTATTTTCAGAGTGTATCAAATATACACTGAAAAAGCTGAGATATTCATAAGGTGCTAGCTGTCACTTTCCATTTAGAAGAGTATTTTGAGTGCTCTGTGAAGTGCTTTTCTCTTGTAATGCAGTGGTGAAAGCACTGACCCAGGGTAGGGGACATCGATCTTCCACTTTCTCCTTCGTTAAATGGGACTAATTCCCACCTCCCTCAGCTCCAAGGAACACCCAGTGGTGGTACCTGAGGGAGGCTGAACCCTCCATTTCTTATCATGCTGCTTCCTGGCAGAACTTGAAAAAGCTTAAGATCAATGGACCTGAAATACAGGGAGAAAGCACGACTGTGTTCCCTGATAGCTGGGAAGTTCACCTGTAAAAACAACAGTTTATCTCCAAAATAAAAACAAGAATTAGAAATTCGAACAGTTATAGGACAACTGTCTCAATAGTTCATGCAAACAGGAAGGTATTTTTCAGTACTACCCATGTGTACCTACCACCCCTTGGGAGTGCAAGCCTAGGCTTGTCTCACGGTAAATTCAACCAATAATCAGAGGAAGATCCTTACAAGATACCTATCCAAATCCTCATGTCAGCTATGACTCATGGCCTTTGATACAGCAGGTAAATGAACAGAAAGTGAGATTTATTTAATGGTATATAACAAGCCTTGGGGTTAGGAGTCCAAGCTCTTCAACACAGTCAGCCTTAGTCATTAGAAGGAAGTTATTTCAGTAATGAATTACTACAGCCCTGGGAGTACTTTGGTCATGGTTCATCACCATGGTACGCTGTGGACCTTAATGGTGTCTTACACTGTCAATATGTGCTTTATTTAAGGTTTGTATCATTTTAGCTGGTCAGAAAGTAAAAAACTCACCCCTGTGCAGCAGGCCATAACATGGCCTATTCATCATGCTAGTCCCACATGAGTCCACAAAATGTGTTTTAACTGAGATGGAAGTGACACATACAGGTTCTGTGAAGTCTTGCACACAGTTTTATATCTTCTGTGAATAGGAAGGCACCAATTTGCAAACAAGTTATTTGATGGAAAATTTCACCATCAGTCAGATTAGCTAAATGACATTAATAATTCATCTGTCCTTACAAACAATATTTGCATCATTTCTTACAGTATAGTTTTGAGTAAGCAAATTTCCTAGAAAATAAAGGCAGAAAAAGAATAGTAAGAATGGAGGAGGGGCTCTTTTAAATTAAATAATTTGGTTCACTTAACTTAAAGCCAAAGATGTCAACATCAGGCATCCACCTTTTCCATGATGGCTAAAAAACTAAATTCCTATTAAATGCTTAAATCTCAGCCATATTTCTCTGTGTTCCATCTCATTTTCTTTCTCTGTTCTTTTGCTAAGTAATTGTCAGAGCTCCACAAACAGGGGAGTTTTCAATGTGTTTTTGTATAATAAGAAATTTCAACATGACTACCCCTGTTCAAAAATATTTTTCTTTCTAAAGGAGAAACATTTTGTTTAGCTTATTGCACTAACCTTTCTTTGATTCTGAACATGCTTTGAATGCTAAAGTGTTGTTTTTATAAACACAATCATGTAACTTTTTAAAATATAGCATATTGCATTCCAAACAAAAGTTTTACATCAGAAAATATATTTTTAATTTTCCATCACTTTGTATGAGTTCATTCATCTTGAACTGCTTAACAATTCCCTAAACTACCCTGACACCCAAGTTTACTGAAAGTGTCTGCTCAGTTCTGTTTCTCAGTATTCAAAATATATATATACACACACATATATTTTAAGGTGTTTTGGAAAAGGTCTCTTAAACTAAACAGAACTATTTTCTACTTGAGTTTTATATAAATAGTACCTTTGTTCTGAGTCTGCTGTTTTACTGAGAAATCGATAATAACATAAACACAAAAGCAAGTGGTACTAACAAACATCTTGAATCAAAATGTGTTGGTAGGTAATGTCATTGCTGTACCAGGCTCCACATGCTGGAATCCATCACATAAGGTTAAACAGGAACTTCACTCTTTATGTTTACTGGCATCTGATAAGCCAATAGAATTCCTTCTAGAAGAAATTATTACTGCACAGGCCAAATGTTTGGGCTATCCCAAGCCCAGATATTTTGTATTTATATGCATCTTCTGCCTCACTTTTAACAGTGTTACAATGCCCTTGGACAGAGATTAGATCAGGGAAAACCCACCACTTCGTGTCTGTTTTCTCCACAGATTTTCCCTCAAACCACTTTACAGCTGACTGTCTAACAGATCCAGATGTACTGAGGGTAAAAGGAGGGAGAGAAACCTTTACAGAATGCAGAAGTGTAAAGTTAAGTTTTCAGTAAGTAACATTTCATCACACGTGCTCACCATAAAATACTATGTTAACAACAATACAACCAAAAAAGCAAAACCAGAACATCTAAAAATTGCAATTAATACAAGAACTTAAGAGTCACAAAACAGTACTCTTCAGGTTTCAGCTGCACTATTACACTTCTATTCATGTGAGACTGAAATCAGTTCCTATCACAATCTCTAAGGTACTTTTGAAGCTAAAGTTATAAAATAAACAAAGTTCAGTCTTTAAAACCGGCTGTGCAAAGGCCAGCAAGCTGCTCCCACTACTACAGCTTTACTATGCCACAGGAAATAAGCCTACTGAGTCCATTAAAAATGAAAAGACTCATAGTGGATTCATGAATTGTGGTCAATCATTTCAATCAGTGCATAAGGACTATAACGCTTTTGCTATTTAGTATAACTGTACAGTTCTTCCGCTATATGATAGACAGCGGGATTATTGCACTTAGTGTGGTATGCGGCTATAGATCTTCCTGCATTACCTTTTTTTTTCCCCCATAAATTTGCTACAGACAGCATAGCTCTAGTTGTTCAGGCAAGTTCTTTGGACACACAGAATTACAAAGCTAAATATGAAATCTTCAATTTCTACCTGTGCAGAACAACGAAGCAGTAGCTGAAACTGGTATTTTGTGATTTTAAAACATGCGATAATTCCTAGAACCACAGAGAAAGATCTCAGCTCTTCCTTGATGTTTTTCTTTTTTTTTTTTTCCAAGATTCTCAGTGATGTGCTGTTCAACTGGATAAAATCTTCATTGCAGGAAGTCCACTTATACAGACGAATAACTGTTCTAAATGGTCTTATGGTAACAAACACAGGGCTGGAAACCAGTTGGAATGAGGTGTGGATTTCTGAACATCTCTGACTTTCTCATATGATTTTGAGTTTAAAATTAAGGCAATTAAGACAATTGTATTAATTTTTCCACCTATAACAACACGGTTAGTGGGGGCAAAACCCCCAGTGCACCTTTGACTAATCTCCAGAGTGCCAATGCAAACAGAACAAGCTATATTTACTACCTGTTAACGAGAGTTAAAAATCCACATTACTTTCCTTCGTCTAGGAAAATACATTGATTTCAGCAAGCTTCAGAAGGGATCACAAGATTTGCACACTGTCTTAAAGGCTAGATGTTATTTATTTTCATTGAAATCACTACCCTCTGCACAGTTCGCTTGAGAAGGATTTATTTTCCTTCTTCCAGTCTGGTGTTCATCTTGTTGCTCACTGGCTGGATAATTTGAACCCTTCTGTCCTCCATATGTGCTCAGTAAATAACTAATAAATTATTATTTTTCTGAATTGATTCAATTTTTTCTAGCATTTTTTTCTGTTATGTTTATTAGTACAATATTCAAGTCTGCTTTTGGAGTCAAGATGCTTAGAAACTACTATATATTAAAACGTGAATGGAAGTGCTCCTGACAATTTATTTCCATCTAGAACTTTCAAAGAATGAATACATGTACAAGAATCCTTCTCCCTAGTACGTATCAACTCATTTCTAAGCAGTCACTTTTAGTTATTAGAGGATTCACAGTTTTATTCAATCATTTTTAGGCATTTCCAACAAATCCATTGGACGAGAGTTCTTAAAACTCACTGACGTTGCCAAGGGTCTATTAATCAGTAACAATTACTTCCATACATGCAAAACAAGTAAGAATAATATTTTTTCCACCTCTTTTTGTCAGAGATTTTTAATCTACAGCCTACAGCTAAACTTCAGTCAGTAAGAGGGGTACTAAAATGCCTATCAATTATTTTTCAAACTATTATGAGTTAGTCTGGCTAAATACATATAGACTTTAGATTAGTGACCTTGTATTTCTTGAAATAACCCTGACATTTCCTCCCTAAAATATCTTTGATTCTGTAGTCTGAGGTAAAAATAAATACACAAATACATAAATTTTATTCTGCTTATACCTGTGTCAGAAACTAAACACTCTCAATGCAGCTGCTGAAATGACATGAAGCAAGTTATCCTGATTACTCCACTTGGACAGCTGAAGGACTGAAACAGTTCTTAAGATGTGGACAAAGAGCAGCTATTATTAAAAACAAAACAACAACAGCGACAAAAAGGAAACTGAAAATAGTTTACTACACTTTCCTTATAAGTATCTGAGAAAGACAAGAGCCTAGATCTCCACTTCAGTTTCATTCTAAACACTCTACAGCCTTGTTGCAGTGCAACACCAGCAATATTTGTTATGTGGTGATATCAACTGGTCCCAGCTAAGGGTGGTGACTGCATAGGGCTCAGTATTATAGAAACACATTAAAAAGTCTTTAATATCATCCTCTGTACAAGAGACCCAGTATGAGGAAAGAAGCATTGTTCCAAATTTATGAAGAAAAGACCCATGACCTATCCCAGAGTCACACAACAGCAGAGCCAGTCATTGAGCATTGCTTTGTTAAAAAATAATGAAATATATATATATTATATATAAATGAATTACACATGCCTATTTTATTGATGCACTAAATACTGAAGTGGAGCCAGATTCTATGGTCACCCACTCCAGCACAAAATGAAACTAATCACTTTTTAGACACCGTACCATCACCGCAAAAATGTTGAGGATCTACTGTAAATGCAAATCCACGGAAAGAACCAAAAGCAACCAAGAAAATTCCTAAGAAGAGGTAAAACAAGTAAAGAAAACATCTGTAGAATAAGTCCTTCTGTGCTGAATAGACATTAACTTTACAAGCGAGAAAGTAATATCTATGTAATACAAAATTTGTTTTGTTCAAATAAATCAGATGACTAATTTCACTGTTACTATATCAACTAAACTATTGAATGGGATTCTCAGAAGATGATCTGTTTATGACAATGTTAATAGACTGCCTAGCAAACATTGCTTCAATTTCTTTGTCTTTCTCCTACCCTGTATATTTCACTCTTCCTACCTTGTAATTTAGAATTGCTCCCCATTTTTCTTTTTTTCTCACTTTTTCTGCCCAGTCTTGTGGTTTTATCACCTACTAGTCTTTCCTCTCCATTACAGCTCTTGTACCCTTCTTAGGATTCATGTGAGACCTTGCCTGTCTTTCACACCTTTAAGCACTTCTAGCCTCTCACATTGGTGCTTATTCCACCTTCTAATACCACTAGCACAGCTGCCATTAAGAGCCATCTCAGTTGTGATGCTGCGGCATCCCAAACTGACACAGGAGGATTGGAATGTCATATCCGTCAGGGCCCACTGAGCAACCTCGTGGTCAGAAATAAATCCTGCTGAAGGAGCTTGTTAACTGTCCGTTGGAAAATAATTGAGAAATGTGAAAGGGAGAAAAATAGTGATGGCTTGTTTGTTTTTGTAGTTTTTTTTTTTTTGGTTGGTTGGTTTATTTCTTTCTTTGTTTTCCTATGTGGCAATCACAGGTTATCTCTGCAAGGCATCATGAAAAAATAGAAAGGCAAATAAGAAATACTGTTGTATTTTTTTTAATTCAGAAGGCTGAACAGTGAATGTTCAGAGTGGAAGGGCCCTTAACACAAAGCTAAGAAGAAAAAGTGGTCTGATTTATCTATAGCATTAAACGATGGGTCAAGATAAGCTTCTGGCTTCAAAATGGGAAACGGTCAGGAGTGGGGATGTTTTCTTCTGGTGCAAGTACACACATGGATATGTGCACATGTATTTTGTCCCTTTGTTGGTATCAAGCACAGAGAAAATGTGGACCAATTCCTACCTGCTGTTATGGATTTCTGCAATTTTCTTTCACCCTGATCTGAGATGGTAATTGCATTGTCAATAGGACCTTGCTTCTCAATTAGGTCTGTGAGCAATGTGGAGCATCTTTAACAAGAGGATCTGCTGGCAGAAGTAGGAGAAATTCCACCAAGGAATTTCATCCTTGATGTGACATGTTGGTTGAAAGCCTTACAAAGATCTCCAGAGAACCAATTAAACACCAGGCACTCATCTATATGATCTCTTGTGGCTCCCTTCATTCCTGCATATGGCCCATAACAATGAAAGGCGACAGACCCTGTTACCCTCTAAAGGTCCCACTTAGCCCAGATTTCAAAACTGCAGCTTCCTTGTTACTGAGGTCTTTGACTGAAAACCAGGATTTGGATGCCAATGACGACTCAGGTATTATTCTGTACTAACAATAATAATAGAAAACGTTGCATTCAAAAATTGGAGCCTTGGTTGCAAAAGGCAAAGATCTCCCCAAAATCCCAAAAAGGCATTTTCTTGTTTGTGTTTTAAAAGCAGTCATAATTTTATCACAAACCTCTTAAACCTCCATTACAAAGTGAAGCATGAGAAAAAGAACAATCACATGTGAAATGTGCTTTCTATCGTCTTAAATATGTCAGTCAAAATCTCATATATTGACCCAAATTTCTGGGGAGTTATCCCTCAGAATATCCCCAAATCTTGTTGCACAGTTTTTGTAATCTGTCTGAAACACGACTTGTTTGTTTCAGCTGTTCTCAGATGCTGAAATAGTGCAGCATTTGATTATTTTACCTAACACTGCTAAGGTTCAAGTCTCCAAAGATTGGGATGTTTAAACACAAAATGTTTTAGTTCAAGCCCGTCTCACATAAACTGTTATTGATAACACCACAGTCACACACAGGTGACTGTCACTCAGGTGTTTATGAAGGCAGAAATAAAAATCCCATTCCACCTCACTGTTAATCAATCTTTGTCACTCCACCAAGTTCTTCTATCTGTTAAGCTCCCCCATGGCTAGGAAAAAGAAAAAAAATGTAAATGGAAGACCTGCAGCCCAAATCAACAGACCAAGGAAAAGGCAACACCAGGAGCCATACAGCTGTGCCTGGCACTGTGCTTTTTCAGGCCAGTACAAGTCACCAGAACATCCACCACAGCCAAAGGTGTCCTGGCCCATTTCTCTAACAGGTCTGTCCTATAGCCAGCAGTCCTAGGACCCCTTCTCCAATGTGTCATTTTGTTTGTTCAAACCACAACACATTCTCAGTCTGATTTATGTCTTTTTTTGCCCTTCTCACCACTTATCTGAGCCAATCCCCATCATAAGCACTGTCACACTGAGACCATCCCTATTGACTCCCATCCATCAACGGAGACCAGGCCAGGAAGGTAGCTAATCCATCACAGATGGCCCGGGCACTATTCCCATTAAAGGCTCATCTGGTTTATGATAGGTCTAAATTATATCCCAAAGGCTGTCCTCACCATTGTGATGCTCCAGACTGAGCTTGCACTCCAACCCAGGCTCCCTGTGGTCATCCACATTGTTGGTGTTTGCTCACGTCCTGTGCTAAGCTGGGATCAAGTTAACTCTGTCTTCTTGACAGGGAAGTGGGGACATAGATGTGTATTGGCAATAGCTTGAGATGCACACCTATCAGATGAGCAGATGCATCCTACCGTGCACTGTATCCAGACACAGAGCTGACTCTTCTCCATCCCCACATGGTGCTCAGGGTGAGCCATTAAGCACCAATGTGTCCTCACAGATAGACCCAGATTCCTGCTTCTTTGGTTTGATGGTTTGTGGATAGTATTTCTGAGGTCAATGAAAAGCCACAAAAGACTTTCTAAGTAGAAAGGGTGCCTTGGCCTACCACAAATACGAGATGACTCAAGAAGCAGAAAAACACCGGGGGCTACCAGCAGCTCCGGACCAGGCAGAACAGAAGAAAGACCATGAGAGACAGCGCTGGTGGGGGTACCTAGGCACAAGACCTTGGGTGGTGCCAGGAGTTTTACTACCACACATAGAAATCTTCTGGTGCTAATATGAGGGCTAAACTTGCTGCAGAATAGACTGGAAGAGAATGAGGCTTCTTAGAGATTGGCACAGAACAAGAGCCAGATAGAATGTTTCTATTATCTCCAAACTCAAATAAGACAAATTGTAGCAAATGCAAACTTGGAAATTTCTTCTGGGGTGCTGCCATGAAGATAAACAGAGGTAAACAACAAAGTAATTACATCAGTAAACAGAAAGAAGTGTAAAAGCAGTAACATAAAGACTAAAGAGAGAGCCTGATGGGTAGCAAGTACAGGAAAGGGGGGAACATCACTAGAGAACCCTTGTTCTTCAGAATAGAGTATTTGAGCTTTGTAGGGAAAATTTTCTTAGTGAGCATGATATAAAAAATTCTGTTGGCACAAACTGAGTTTCTAATTAGCTTAGGAACTGTGAAGGTGGGGAGGAAGGTAAGAGGTGTGTTTTAGTGTGTACCATGGGAGAAAACACAGCGTAACCTCAGTCCTTCTGACTTATGTTCACGGTTTACATTGGGTCATTATGAGGCAGGAATAAGCATAACACAGCCTGCACTTCCCTCACAGGAGCTGGAACAGCATGGGATTGGACAAAGGCAGCCCAAAGTTCACCAATTTTGATGGCATGGCTCCTGCTGGGCTAGCAAATGTTCTGTAACAACCAGCAGACTGTGACAGTACATATGGCATTTGGGGCACTGCTGTGCAAGTGATTATTTTTATTTTTTTTCATGAAGACCCCAGCTGGAGAGTGTGAGCCAATGTTTTCCAGGTAGGACACGACTCAGATCAAGAAGAGGTTTCTGATAAAGCCATGAACCTTTAGTCTCCTGACACTGAGTGTTCTTGTCTGAGAGAGGGAAGGGGATGTCAACATTGCTCAGGGCAGATGGAGACATCTGATGACTTGTCCAGCATCCACACACTCAATAAGAATTACATTAGTATTTATTATAGTCCATCATGGCCTGTGATTGAGTGACAACATTTAAAATTAAAATACTTATAAAACCCGTTGCACAGGCAATATATTATTACATAAATGCCATTTCGGTCATTGGATAGTTGGGAAAGATTCTTCTGGTGATGTTGTTGATACCATGATGAATACTGTCTGCCTAATGGTACCATTTATTCCTGTTTTGATGCAGCTTGACATAGATTTTTCTCTACACCAGCTCTTCATCAACTGTTAAGAGGGTCAGGCAAACAGATTTAGAAAAATAATAGCTGTTGTCAGAGGCATTCGGTACTCCGAAATAATGTGTTAACATTATTGTAAAAGGCAGTGTCTGATATAATTTCCTAAACTGCTACTCCAGAAGTTGTGTATTTTCTATTAGTTTTCTGGACTGTACAGATTTTTCAGTCCAGATAACTAAAAGCTGTTTCATTCAGGTCTGCTGCTCCTCCTGGAATGGGATGGAATGGGCCAGGGCCATGATCCTGACTCCTGTCGTCTCTGTAAATGTAAACGCAAATGTCACTCACTGATTGCGAACACTCCTGGTCTGAGGCGCAACAGATTTGGATATATTACTTCGAAAGGCCATGAAATAGGTGGTCCACATGATTCAAAGCAGGTTAAGATGTGAGGATAGCAGCTGGCTTAAATCTCAGGCCTGTGAAAATGCGATGTGAAGACAACTAGCAGAAGGGTGAACAGAAATTACATACCAATGCCCATCAGAAAAGCATATAAACATTGATGATGACTTTACATTTAATTTACTCCATAAACAATGTTTATAAAAGTATTTTTCTTATTATTGAAATTCTATTTTACAGTTTCCATTGTATATTAAACATCGATCATAGAATCATTTTGGTTGGAAGAGCCCCTTATGATCATTGAATCCAACTTATAATCTTGATCCGCTGCTATAGATCAAAATATTTCTCTGAAAAAAGATTGTCATAGATGTTTTTCAATTATTTTATGTTTCAAATTGATCCTATTTCTCTCCATCCCATTTCTTTTCACACACCATGGACAGAAACTGAAAAAAGGCAAAAATGTTATGGAAGGCAGAAGACTGTCATGTCACAGTAGATGGCCAAGGTGATGATACACTTACAATCTTGTCCTGTAGTGATACTTAGAAATTAAAATATTTTTTATTTCAGCTATGTTGTGCAGGTCTGAAGTTCTGACAAAAATAAATATTGATTCAGTATTTGACTTTGTCAAACATTTTGATAGAAAGAAGAAATTAGCATCAGTAATATGAGCACTAGTACACTAGCATCACTCGTTTGCAAGGATGGAAGGTAAGAATATGGAAAAGGGATTATGTAAGGTAAAAGAGAATCAGGACCAAATTATTTTTATTACAAAGGAGTAATCACTTCCTTATATACCGCAAAAACCTATCAATTTTCTTCCTGAAAGAAGTGAATGTAACAGAAATGTGTGATTCAGTGTAACCTGCTACTAACTGCTGACATACGGACACATTTTCTCCACGAGGTTTAACTCTTCTCATAGATTCGAACACACCTCAAACTTATCGCTGGCTGCTTCTTCCTTGCATTATTCGCCAAATTGTGGTCTTACAGCTGCACTTAATTGTCATGCTTTATTTTCTCCTTACAACCAGCAGGCCAGAAGAATAACAAAGAGAACTGAATTTAACTTAGTAAATGTACAAGCAAATGATCCCTTCATAAAGAAACTTTAGAGAGGAGAAGCATTTATTAGCATTCAAATAACACAAAGCTCTTGACAATCTGGGAAAAAATGTGTATATAGAAATAATAAATGTCCAGTCTTTTTTTTTTTTTTTCCAGATCAAAGCATTTAGAAATGCATAACAATTTTATTAACATTTGGAAGAAATTATACACTAGATATAGAGGAAGAGAAATGTTCAGAAAGCATAATTCACATGTTTATTTTTGTGGCTTGTTGTTGTTGTTGTTGCTGTTGTTTTGGGAAAAAAATAGAAACAACATAAACAAAACCCCAAACCAAACAAAACACACCAACAACCTCCTCAGTAATTATAATGGATTTTTACCTACATGTTCAATGATTTTATTTTTATTTTTTACCTTACTTCATGGTATCATGAATTAGTGTCCAATATAATTGCTGGCATAGTACAGTACAACATAAAATATTTGAAATACTTGAGTTTAGCTTGCTAAAAACGATAAGGGCATCTGCTAATTACCAGTGACTGAAATAGCTTATCTGGTAAACGACTTCTTTCCTATTTCCTGTAGTGAAATATTTGGACATCTAGATTAAAGAGTATTCTACTTGTGATATAATTAAATAATTTTCATCAAAATGTTCAATATTTTTATTAAAAAAACACATATGAGGACACTGATTCATCAAAAGTAATATTTCATTGTTTACTAATAGCTGTTGCTTTTAATTGTTTGAAAAGAGGTAATAATTATTTAAATAACCAGGTAGACACTTCCAGAAACAAGCTACATTAACCTATAGAACAGTATTAGATCACATTGAAAAGACATGAATGTGATTGACATACACAAATAAATACATTAATATGTTTTAGAATTTCGAAAAAATTTTCCCCACTTTATCATTCATAAAACTTAAAAGTCATTTGGTTTCATCCTAAATTAGAATGGAAACATAAGATGTCCAAAGTTCCTACAAATTCAGATCTTTTAGCTTGGAACTTTTCTTTCTTTGAATCTTTTCACACTACCTTCTGTTTAAATACAAGTTTTGTGCCAAGTTGACTTCAAAGAAAACTAAGGGGCTCTCTCTTTCTTCTTGAATTAACCTAGTTAATTCTGGTGGGACCTCTACTGTCACTCTTGGTCTCAGTCCTGGCAATTGCTTCCTTTATCCTGCAGCAATAATTATTTTGTTTTCCCTTACTTTGTTTGGTTTTGACCCAGCACCCACCATCCTACCATATAAACAGAAAAAGACTCTGATAGGGATTTCACACTAACTTTCATGGGAGATGACACGAGCAGAAAAGCAGCTGACACATCTACATGACTCTGTTGGCCTCATCAACAAATAGCACTTGAAAACCCAGCCCAGGAGGTTTTGCACTCTTCCCTTTGGCTGCCTGATTCCTTTCTGACAGAAAAAGATCAAGCGAAATTGTGTATATTTTCTTTGTCTTCTTGGAGCACAGTCAAGTCCAGAGGGAAATTATAGTCTTATAGATGTGAACACGCAAAGTGGTTAACATACGGCCCTTTAGTTATGGGGTCATCAGAGGGTACCTTGACACAAGCTCTTCACAGAGTATGGTCAGCTGAAGGAATTTCTACCTTAGCACTTTTTCATGGCTGCTCACATGAAAATATAGATTTTTTTCAAGTACCAGAATGGGTGAGAATAATATCACCTTTGTAAGACAATAACCAATCACAGGAAAAGCATCTTGGTATCTATCAGTTGATATGTTATCATATATACATTCCCTGAAGTAGTCCATATGGGAAGTAATCTTTTAAGCCAGCCAGCTTTGCTCTGTGCAGAAACAGAAAAGTTAATTCCTACCTCTGTATTGTCTAAATGTAGATGTCCCAAACAGAAGGAACAGCCCTAAACAAACTTCTTCCACTTCTGGGAAATATTTCTTTACACTCAACCTGAATTCATTACACTCAACATGCTGAATTTCATGCTGTAGTTGTTTGGATGGCTCCAGAGGTTGCTTACAACCAATATTGCTGTGATTCCACTCCAACATATCATGGAAAATGCCACACAAAAGGAATATTTCATAAATTATACATGTATTTATTTCATATCCAATAAAAATAATTTCAGCTTTTGAACCACAGGTACACACACGCACACATAAAAATGTCTTAATCCTTTTTTCAAATGATGTATGATAAAAATTTGATAAACAACATTATACAATGGAGGATACAAAAAGAAAAATGCAATGATTCAGATTACAATTGTCAAACAAAAGTATTATTATTTCCTTAAAAAAAAAAAAAAGCAAAACAAAACAAAACAAAACACAAACATCTTTTCATAGGGATCCTTACTCTCTAAGACATACTTGCCACATGAGTGATACTGTTGCATTGGATATAAATGCAACCCACCTGGAGAAAATGTCTTGGGGAACCAGCTGTTGAAGCAGAAAGGATTTTTCTGGGTCACTCTGTTCTGGATGAGAAAATAGTAAGTCCCTTTAATTAGGACTCTGCTAAACGGAATTTGGATTCCCGTCCTTCTGTGGTATACACTATGAAAAGGTACCCTCCAACTTTCCACACCCCCAGGACTCTCTTTCACTTGGTATAATAATTGTTATAATGCATCTGTAATGACTACAGCTGGGCAACATTTTCCTAACAAACCAGAAATAATATTCAAAGCTTTCAGCAATCTTGGGCCAGCTTCTGGGTGTTTTTCAGTTAGCCTGACTCCATATTCTGGGTACATTCCTTTGCCAGATTTTGGCTGAAACTTGTCCAGGAATGCTTGTGCCAGGAAGAGTTTTTCAATGTCACCTGGAAGTCACACCAGCCAGTTGGTTTTGTGGTTACAAAGACTTGGTAAGGCGAAATTCAGTAGTTTCAGATGAGATATGTTTTTGAGCCCACTCAGAATGGAGCTCAGATCAAAGACTTCTGAATGTGAACCTATGGAATATAAAGCAAAAGTAATAATAAATTGTTCTTCAAATCCTCTCACAAATAACTCCTCTATTTCACGTAGCTTCATCTGGATTTTCTTTGCTAGTATTTGATTAGGTCTATATTTTTCAAAGGACTGTTATAGGTAACTTCTTGCTTTTGCTTGCCTTTTCACAATAAAGAGGTATAAGCCCCCACATTCAAGACTATTCTCTGAGACAGGTGCAGTTATCTATGAAGTGGAGGAGAAGACTTCAAATGTAACAGAATGGTTCCTTTGTCTGACATGTCTCCTTTGACATGTAGGAAGTCAAGGAAGGGAGCCAGGAGGCCTGCATGGTTGAATAGGGATCTGTTGGGTATGCTCAAGCAGAAGAGGAGAGTTTACAGGTCATGGAAGCAGGGGCTGGCCACCTGGGAAGAATATAAGGCTGCTGTTAGAGGATGTAGGAAGGCAGCTAGGAGAGCCAAGACCTCCTTAGAATTACAGCTGGCGAGAGGGGTCAAGGACTGCAAAAAGAACTTTTTCAAATACATAGCAAATAAAACTAATACCAGAGGCAATGTAGGCCCACTGATGAATGGGGTGGGTGCCCTGGTGGCAGAAGATACAGAGAAGGCAGAATTACTGAATGCCTTCTTTGTCTCTGTCTACTCTGCCGGAGGCTGTCCTGGGGAGCCCTGTACCCCTGAGACCCCGGGTGAAGCCAGGTCAATGGAGGAGTTTGCTTTAGTCGATGAGGACTGGGTTAGGGAGCAATTAAATAGTCTGGACATCCATAAATCCATGAGTCCAGATGGGATGCATCCGCGGGTGCTGAGGGAGCTGGCTGAAGTCACTGCTGGACCGCTCTCCATCATCTTTGCCAAGTCTTGGGAAACGGGAGAGGTGCCCGAGGATTGGAGGAAAGCAAATTTCACTCCAGTCTTCAAAAAGGGCAAGAAGGAGAACCTGGTTAATTATAGACCGGTCAGCCTCACCTCTGTCCCTAGGAAAGTAATGGAACAGCTTATCCTTGGTGCCATCTCAAGGCATATCAAGGACAAGAGGGTTATTAGGGGCAGTCAGCATGGCTTTACCAAGGGTAAGTCATGCTTGACCAACCTCATAGCCTCTTATGAGAATGTAACAAGGTGGATGGATGATGGCAGAGCGGTGGATGTGGTCTACCTTGACTTCAGTAAAGCCTTTCACACAGTCTCCCACAGCATCCTCACAGCTAAGTTGAGGAGGTGTGGTCTGGACAATAGAGTAGTGAGATGGGTTGCAAACTGGCTTAAGGAGAGAAGCCAGAGAGTGGTAGTCAATGGTGCAGAGTCCAGTTGGAGGCCAGTATCTAGTGGAGTTCCTCAGGGGTCAATACTGGGGCCAATATTATTCAATATATTCATTAACGATTTAGACGAGGGAATAGAGTGTACTATCAGCAAGTTTGCTGATGACATTAAGCTGGGAGGAGTGGCTGACATGCCAGAAGGCTGTGCTGCCATCCAGCGGGACCTGGACAGGCTGGAGAGTTGAGCGGGAAATAACCTAATGAAATTTAACAAGGGAAAGTGTAGAGTCCTGCATCTGGGCAGGAACAACCCCAGGTTCCACTATAGGCTGGGAAATTACATATTAGAGAGCAGTGTAGGGGAAAGGGACCTGAGTGTCCTGGTGGACAACAGGATGACCATGAGCCAGCACTGTGCCCTTGTGGCCAGGAAGGCCAATGGCATCCTGGGGTGTATTAGAAGGGGGGTGGCTAGTAGATCGAGAGAGATCCTCCTTCCCCTCTACTCCGCCCTGGTGAGACCACATCTGGAATATTGTGTCCAGTTCTGGACCCCTCAGTTCCAGAAGGACAGGGAACTGCTGGAGAGGGTCCAGCGTAGGGCAACGAAGATGATTAAGGGAGTGGAGCACCTCCCTTATGAAGAAAGGCTGAGGGAGCTGGGTCTCTTTAGTTTGGAGAAGGGGAGACTGAGGGGTGACCTTATTAATGTTTATAAATATATAAAGGGTGAGTGCCACGAGGATGGAGCCAGGCTCTTCTCGGTGGCAAACAATGATAGGACAAGGGGTAATGGGATCAAATTGGAACACAAGAGGTTCCACTTAAATTTGAGAAAAAACTTCTTCTCAGTGAGGGTGACAGACACTGGAACAGGCTGCCCAGGGGGGTTGTGGAGTCTCCTTCTCTGGAGACATTCAAAACCCGCCTGGACATGTTCCTGTGTGACCTCACCTAGGTGTTCCTGCTCCAGCAGGGGGATTGGACTAGATGATCTTTTGAGGTCCCTTCCAATCCCAAACATACTGTGGTACTGTGATACTGTGAATTTCACAAGTGCTTTACTTAGCTATCTGTGCACAGTTGTCTAGGAAGCAAGACTGTCATCAAGCCTCTGATAGCCCAGTGGCTGTGATACAATTTCAGCCCTTTTTTCTTGAAAATATGTATTATATGTATATGTGTGCAAATAAAAATAATCATATGCATTTAAATATATATATGTACATATATATATGTAGGGAAAGTGGGAGGAAAGACGTGTCCATTAATGAAGGCTTGTGTCCATCTTTGACAATAAAATAGTCTATGGACTTGGAATAAAAGCAAACAAAACCAAACATGGAAAATCCAAATTTTGGATAAAGCTCTATCAGCTGTTTAGATGATATGCATTCAGAGGTATCAGTTGAATTAGCTAAAAAATGCACAGAACTACTGACAGCTATTATATTCAAAAATGTTATGGAAAATGTCCAAAGATTTAGACACGGTATCAATCTTCCAACATTTGACCCTGGTAATTACTGCTTTGTAAGACCAATTTCCAACCCTTCTACATGAGTTTCTAAAAAAAATAAAATAAAGGATAAACAAAACTCCAAGCATAGAGAGGATATCACATATATGAGTAATAAGCTATATGATTTTATAAAAAACAAATCATAGCAGTCAAACTCAATTGCTTTTCTCAAGAAACCAGTGATTGAAATTGAAAATCAATGATAACAGAACTGAGAACATACTTGGATTACACTAAAACACTGATTATGTCATCACAGTCATTAAAGTAATTTTGAATATAAAAATTGTCAGATAAAGCAGAAACAGGCAGTAGGGCTATAGAAAATAATTTCAGTGGAGCAGGAAGTTTGTAGAATGAATCTAAAACAGCACAGGAATCAACAGCAGGCTGAGTCTTATCAGCCTCCCTAGCAGTGATCTGACAAAAGCAGATGAGCAGCAGGTAGAAAAAACTTGTGGTGAAGGATGTTACAAGCATCTGCAGAGTAAAAATTCTAGCAGAAAGGTATACTCAGCAGCTATATAGGATGATAGTAAATAATTAACCTAGGTCCATGGTATAAAAATACAAGGCAATATGCTTTGTGGTGTGAGCAAACGTGGCATCACAATGGGAATGATAACACCTGAGCATTAATCTCAAAGCTGTTGCAGGTTTTAGGTATGGTGGGCTAGGCTTAACTTTTTTGAGTCTTTCCTTTTCTCCAGCTGTTGACCATTTAATGAATGCAAGCTCTTAATTGTTCATAGCAGGAAACATCCCCATTCAGCATTTGTGCAGCACACCTGTACGAGAACTGGACTACAGCCTCTGCCAGCTCTTCTTCATGCAAAAGCACGGCACCAATGCAGTCAAAATTTACAGATTTGCAACTGGTCTAGCAAGAGGATGAATTTTTGTATGATTGACTGTGCCACCATATGTTCTATGAATGAATATCCAAAATTTACCTCCACCTACTCCATGTAGAATTAATCACTTGTGAAGCAGTATTTATTCACAGGACAGAACAGAAAATGGATTTTGTCTACTAGAAGAAAATGCATTTCTTTCCCATGTATTTGCAAATGTTAGCCAAGATACAGATACATTTCCAAAGGGGATGGAATATTTATGCAAAAAAAAAAAAAAAGATTACGTTATCCAGTGTTAGAATGCTAATGCTGATGGGAAAATATGGAGAGGATATTAAACTTCATGCATCAAGGATTGTTCCATTCTCTTTCACCGAAAGCTGAATTAGTTTACATTTCACGTAGTGGAAGAGCTCAGTTTCCCAAGAGTAGGTATTTCATTTGAATTTATTTATTACCATATGGTAACATGCTCATTTTACCTCTCTACCAGGGAATAAGCTTACTGTGCTTCTTGCATAGTCCTTCTCCCTAGATTATCTTGGTATCAACCGCACTCATCAAAAGGATTCCAGAGTCAGACAGTCTCTGAGTTCAGTCTTTGTACTCCAAACAGACTCTTAACTAATAATCTCCATGAGATCATAAAACAGCAGAGACACTTGGAATTACATGCAAAGGTAAACACCACGATACTAATTAAAGAAATAACTTTTACAGACTAATGTGAACTTTTTGAGCCCAAAGCAGAATAAATACAGACAGTATATATATTGGCTGCAAATGTATAAAAGAGTATTTATAAAATGGGTAATTTAGATCTGATTAATGTTTATAAATGTGTTTATATAATAATTAGATAATAACCTATAGCTTTAAAGCATTTAATTAGCCTTGCAATATTGTCTCAGTGTACAAGGAAAAATAGCTAATTCACAAAGGAAAATGCAAAGAAAATCTGCAAATGCAAATGTGGTCAATTAATTAACCAATTTACATAAATTTGAATGGTTATTTTCAGGGCATCTTTGACATTTTGCACTTCCTATTCCCATCGCACCAGCAAAAATACTTTTCTGTCACCTATTTATATGATACATCAATCATCTCGTGGGATCACAGAATACCAGCACACGCTGCAGTATAACAGCTTCTACACACAAGCTTTCTGAACCGTGCAGAATCTAGCATCCCATTTCCAGCTGTACCATCTTATCACCAGCAGATGCATTTACAGGCTGTTATAGCTTCATTCTTACCTCCAAATGGAGAAAAGAATATGAAATATGACTTCATCTCCATTACATTTTTACATCCTGAATACCAAACAGATGGTAACAATTACAGATGGGAGTATATTTCTCACACAAGAAGCCAAATGCTGTATAGCTCACCAATTGAAATCTGGAACGAGTCACTTAACGCATTTAGTTTATCCAGATCTAAACTGGTGAAAAAGGGTAGAGGAATTTATCATAGCAGTTGCATGTTCCCATGGTTATCCTGGGAATAATACAGCAGCAAACTCCTCTTAATACAGCTGTGTCCATGCAGGTACTTTGGCTTCTTTCTATTATCCTTATAACAACCAAGGCAAATTTACTAACTCAGATGTAAGAGGAAAGTAATTTGCTTCAGAATGGAGATCCTTCTGTGGCAATTCCTGTCTATACTTATTTCCCAGAGCAGGAGTAAGAGGCTGTAACACAGTCTGGATTGCTCTCTGCTGGCTGAGCTGGGTCTATCCACCAGGCCAAAGTCACAATTCAAGAGCTGAGGGTGTACAGAGCAAAACACTGTTGGAAAAACAGCATCACTCAAACTTCAGGTCACTGCTGTGTCATCAGAAGCCAAAGCTGAAACTGCTGAAACAGATGTCTCCCTCCTTTGGTCTACAACTCCACGACCTCACTGAAGTGTATATACCTCTGTTTCACATCTGCTTTGATAACAATAATGTGGGCCCTTTATCCAAGGCTGTCAAATAAACTTAATGCCAAAAATTTATATTTTGCTATAATGCAATATTACACCTACACTGACATATTATTTACAATACATTTTACAGTACATTTCATAGACTGCACTACTGAGAATAGTGATTAATTTACTGAATCCTTTATTTTGTCCCCCATCCATTTAATTTTTTTTCAGTGGTGTAATTCTTTATTTATACAGTAATTCCTGGGCCACAACTTCAACCAATGCAAAGAGGTGTTTGCTTAGCTGAAGTCAATTAAATAAAACTGCCTCACACCATTTGAGAACCAGGTTTTTGTGCAATATATATGTTAAGTGTTAGGATGAAATTTAAAGCATAAAATAAATATAAGTAAAGAAACACTAAGGAAGCTTATAAGAATTTTGTTTGTTTGTTTGTTTCATCTTGTATCACTTAGGAATATCTGAAATTAAAAAAAAAATCCATTGAAGTTAACACTAAAATCTTGAAATATATATGCACTGAAATATGTAAAACTTTCAGGGGCTGAAAGAATGCATATGAATTGCTTCATGGTGTTTAATTTGATTTTTATTCTTTTTAATGACTGCAATTCTTTGTCTATAGATCAACATGTATTTCAAAAAGATAAACTACTTCAACTCCAATAAGAGAAAAATAGTTCATTTAGAAAATGTCATTTTCATCCATTTCAAAGTTTGTCCCCTTACTATTTTTGCCAGATTGAGGTTTTTCCTACAAGCATTTGTAATTGAATCATTCTAATATGATAGAGATAAACAGATCATTTTCTTTACGTTATTTCTTTCCTTCTGTTACATATAATTGCAAAATTCTTATAAAGAACCTAGCAAGTAAGCGTTCTTTCTCTTAATGCTTTGCCAGCACATTTTGCCTTCTTTATGCTGCTAGGTACCACTAAGTCACTAAGTCTCTCAGGTATGTTATTTTAATTGTTAAAAAAATAGCAGCAGCAGAAGTTGCTTCCCCAACTTCCACGCACTGCTGGTTTCTCTATGGAGGCTGCTTGTTCAGCACCCACAGTGTTTCCATCTGTCTCAGGCTCAGCCTAGTCATGTAGAAAACAGCACTTCCAAAGAGCTTAAAAGAAAAGATATGTTAAGAAAAGAAGAAGTGATTAAGACAATCAACAGCTGGTGACATGTCAGAGAAGATCTACGAGATTAAGGCACACACTTTCCTCAATTTTTTTCTGTCTCTTCTGAAGTGCTTGAAAGTTGAGTGCATTTTGGTTAAAACTGCCCAGCAAAACTTACTTTATTGCACCATGGATCAGTGAAATCAGAGTTTCCTCTTCTTGACAACTTCATCACCAAGCAGAAATCCTTGTGACCTAGCTGGAATTGCTAGTGATAAACATGAAACAAACAAACCAACCAACACTTGTAATACTGTCATCAATTTGGCAGTGTATCTATTTACCAGGGGTGCAACTGTTTTGTTGAACCCAGGATCTCCTCACCCTCTGGGATAGTGCTTGATGCACTAATTCTGTGATTACCTTAAGGGTGCTTGTTCTAGTCTTTTTTCACCCTTTTCCATGAGAAACTATGCAGATGTTGTTATAATACTGATGTGGGAACAACAACAACAAAATTATTTACAAGATGGTAATAGCATGACCTTCCCAGCTGTAATTCAACGTACAATCTAATCTGAAGCATTTAAAAGCTGCAATATCTGTTGTAAAGTTTATGACCCTCTGGGAATTACTCCTTGACTCTTGTGAGGAAACAATTTTGAAAGGGATGCCTGGTGAGCTAAAATTCAACTGCCCTGTGGAGAAAAATGCAGAGTCCAAGCTTGTCTTTTCAGTATGAAGGCAAGACTTTTATCTGTTGTACCGTTTGCAGCAAAGACAGCTGGTGTGGTACCACAGAGGGTTAAGATTCAAAAGATGCATGGGCTTTCCGGAGAAGTGAGTCAAGGACAGTTTAAAATTTTCTACGATATCTGCCTCTATCTTTGGCCATTCTTACGCCCTTAAAGCTCATGCTAGTCATTTATTGAAGTGTGGAGAATCAATATGCCACAGCATCTTGCAATATGTGAGTTGCATTCTGGCCCAAATGACTTAAAAATGAAACAGATCTCAATACAAAAGTGATTGCTGTATTTTGACAGAAAGTACAGTCCTCATTCCCCCAAACCCATCACCTCTGTGGTTCTCACTCTCCTTCCATATTCTCTTCTCTTCCAGAACAACTGGAATTGGCACTTGCTAAGTTGGTGTTTTTCAGAAATAGGTGCCATGCTTGCAAAGGACAGTTCTTGCTCCTGGGCATCTAACGGCTGCTCTGTGCCCTGGCTATGAATTTAATAAACATGTCTGTTAAAAAGGTGTAAACTACTGCACCTGCTTTTGCTGGAAAATATATCGGCTCATTTCTAAGTGCTGATGTCTAGGGCCACACAGAGTTTCAGTCAAGGATACAGAGATACATATGGAATTTGGCAATTGAATTTGGTCTGGAAAGGGTTTAAATGCACATACTAACAAATTTTCTTTCAAATTCTCTGTAGACTCTCCAGCTACATCTTAACTGATAAATAGGGCACAAGTCTGAATATTGTCCTGAGATTGTCACTACAGATTAACTTCTAGCGCAGTCCCTTACATGAGTTTTGCCCAGACCAAGTAGAATTCTCTCAGGCAAAGCTCAAGTATATTTGGTGGTTTTTCTCAATAGGTTGTATGGATGAGGCTACACTGTTTTGAAGCAGGAGGGAATTTATGAATATGAATGAAGTTATGTCACTTGCCTTCAGATCCAGAAAGCAAGCCTTTTTCCATACAATCTGCTTTTTTAGACAAAATATCCCCAGTGTAGTGAAGAAAATGCATCTTGAGATTATATTGGCTGCTTGAGAATGTTGAAGGGATGTGTAGGGCCAGGGCACACAAACCTTATACAAACTCTTTCTGGTACTTGGGAGGGTTCATACGATGATTGGTGCCCAAAAACTGCTACTAGTTTTTGTTTTGTTGAGTTGATTCACTCCAAAAGAAAACTTAGAAGTGGTTTAATATTTATGCAATATGGAGGATCAGCTGGTCCCAGATGTGAGATTGAACTGGTGAAATATTTATTTAGTAGTAAAGACTCAGTGGATCCTCAGCTGTTATAAATTTTTTCCATTACTATCATAAAAAGCACCAGCTATCTCCAGGGGCAATGAACCAAGACAGAGGCAGCAGGGCCACGATGTGAGAGGCTGACAGGGATTACTCCTGGCCTTTCCCCATAAAAAGTGAGATGAGATTTGAGAGAGTCATGAAGCCTTCTAAACCCTTCATGAACCCTTCTAAAGCCCATGAGAAAAGCCAGACATATATGATGAAAACTGGAGAGGGCAGCAGCATAAAACAGAACAGCAGAATTTACCAGTAATCCTACCTAACTCCACCAGGTTGCCTCTAGTGGAGTCATGGCTCAAACAAAATCAAAGATGACTACATTTACTGAGGGCTTGATCCAGGGTCCTTTGTCTCACATAGCTTTGTATAGAGCTGAGAGAAACAGAAGAAATCTCCTATAAAAAAATAAGATAGACTCTTTCTTGCTTTCATCCTAAAATTCTTTGAGAAAATGAACTCCTCAAGGGTGTTTCAATACTTTAACCTGAACAGTGGCTAAGCATGAAATGGATGTTATAGGACTAAAAGTTTCTGGGTGAGTGTTCTGAGGTAATGGAATAACATCCAAATGCATTGAGAAGGAAAAAAAATTTGCTGAGATAAGTGAGTTTGGGGAGACTTATGAGTGAATTTCTTGTTTTTCAGAAGGATTAGGGAGTTTCATAAAGGTCTATATGAAGGTGTGATAACACTTTCATCTATATATAACGCAAATTAGAGCAACAAGTATTGAGAGGAGAAGAAATATGTTTCTTGATTAGAAATTTATGGAAGTTTTTCTCACAATGAAAAGACATTTATTTTTATCTGGGAGGTATTTGTAATTGTGCAGGGACACAGTGCTATCTTGTATATGATTTTGTTGTAATTAAATCACCTTTGTTACAAGCAGCTACATAGGACAACCTCTAAAATATGAAAACAATCATTCTTTACTGGCATTTTTGAAGTCTCAGCTTTGGCAGACAGACAGACAGCCCCAGGTGCTACTGCAGCCATCTCCCCATGCCTTAATCGTTTCAATCTCTCCTTGAATTTTAAGCCTGAGAGCAACTGAATGCCTCCTGGCTGATGGCAGCCAGACTGACTTCGTGAAGTCTGAGAGAAGACAAGAAACTGGTTAAGCTTGTGAGCTCGAATTAAATGGCTGACAGTGAAATCTGCTAACACTGCTCCCAAGAAAAGCATGAGAGGTTTTTGGACAGTAGCTAGACCCGACAGCTTCTTACAGATTTGCTGTTTGTCCTTGGAAAGAAAGAAGGAAAAACAAAACGAACAAACAAAACCCCTCAACAATACATTTTCCAATAAGTGCTTAGTTTGTTTAGACACTAGCTTTTCTTGTTTACTAAAGAATCTTTACAAACTCCTCATAAGGGACATTATTAAATGTCTTTTAGTGATACTGTCTGAGTACTGAGATTTCCAAAGGTATTGGCAAGGTCCATTAACAAACACGTTTGATGAATTTAAATTGCCTTTGGGCTAAGAAGGAACATTTTGACTGTGAGACGCCCTGAGCTAGAGACAACTCTTTTTTTTTGTTTTAATAATTTTGATAAGCTTTTCTTTCCTTATTTTTTTCACTTTTTATTTTTTGGCGGGATGGAGGGGAAACATGCAAGCTTTTGTCAGTTTTCACAAATGTATTGGCAACAGAAGATGCAATGAACTATCATTTCCTATTTATCTTCTCCAGGCCAGTCATGACCATATAGAAATCATAAGCTCTACTGTTCAAGCATCTCTCTGCAAAATTGTTCTTCTCCTTTTCTCTTAGAATCCGCAGCTCAGCACTTTCAGAGAAATTATATTGGGCTACAAGGATTTATAATGTGACAAAAGGAGTGAGGTTTATGTTCACATGTGACACAAAAGTGTTATCTCTATCCTAGTGCTGAACTGTAAATACTGATAGCTGGAAAACATTATCCTGCAAATTATGGCACTACTTCCTGTAGAAAAGGGGAAAATCTCACCCTGTCCCTTGGTTGTAGATTCCCTGTGCTGAAGTTATGCTGCAATCTGCAGCTGGAAGAAGGTCACAAAATGAGTGTCAATAGGCTTTTGGAGACCCAGGCTCAGGTTCTGCACTAATGTAATCCGACACTGTGACATGAAAACATAAAGCAGAGGAATTCCTTATTTTACTAGATGAAGGCTTAAACAAGTCTTTTCCCAAGCTGTTTTGATTGTGTATCTAGTTCTTCCCAATTCTGAATGCAGTGCAGCAAGAAGATATGTTATGTGTTGAAAAGACTGAACACTTGAAAAATATATTTTCTTTAGCCTCCAAGTAAAATGGCAAATGGAAAAAGCCTTAAATATCTGTTTTGTTTTCCAAAATCCAGGAGCATAGGAGAAGAGTTTGGCCCTCACCAGAGCAGCAGATATTGGTGCACAGTGGCTTTTCTGGGGCAAAGAAATGCCAGAGACCTGTCAGTACTGTGTAATATCTTCACCAATGACATAAACATTGGGATCAAGTGCACCCTCAGCAAGTTTGCGGATGACACCAAGCTGAGTGGTGCAGTTGACACACCTGAGGGATGGGATCCCAAACAGAGGACCGGGAGAAGCTCAAGAAGCAGGCCCTTGTGAAGCTCATGAGGTTCAACAAGGCCAAGTGCAAGGTCCTGCACATGCGTTGGCTCTATGGCCAGTATGAATTTTTCATTTGTTTGTTTGTTTTACCTTAATATTCTTAATCATGATAAACAGAAAAGATATTCTTAGCAAACTGTAGAAATTCAAGGTTTTGTCTAGCTACTGTGTGACTATGCAAGGCAGAGGAAACATAGTTCTTGGGCAACGCATTGCAGTGCTGGATAAGACATCCAATCGTAGAAGAATCTGGAGCAAAAAAATCAAGAAACTTTATGTATCTAAAATTGAAAGGAAATTAGGCACACAGCAAGCAAACCATGTCTTCAGCTGTTCAGACTATAAGAGACAACTCTGACATATACTTAGTTTTTCTCTACAGCAAATGGGTGGAAAAAAAACAATTCTGTTTTTATGTGATTCAAGCCAAAAGTTCTGAAATCAATTCCATAAAATAAAATATTCCGTTTTGGATATCTTGCGTAGGAAAAACAGGTATATTGACTTCCCAGTGGAAAGTAAACAAAGTCAAATAAATAATAAACCAAAACCAAAACAAACAAAAAGCTAAACCAAACTAAAATATAATAAAATAAATTAAATAACAATCACCTACAAAAATGGAATTTTCACATTTTGATTCTTGCTAAACATTGTTTATTAATACCTCACATTTTTCAATTATGACACATTCTGGTTGTCAAGGGAACCTAAAGACAAAAAATACCCCAAATCATCTAAACAGCTCAGAAGTCCATAGTGACCAGCAAAGTTTCTTAAACCCAAACCTTGATTTATTTTGTTAACAGGAACAAAGCATTCAAGTATCAGAACTATTAAAACAACAAATAGCCTCCACAACTGTCTGTCATATAAAAACTTGGGGATCAGTTCATTTGCCTGAAAAAAAGGCTTCCAGTGTTGATTAAGAATGTCAAGAATATCCAAAATATTCACAGAACATTTGGGTATAATACAAGAATCCATAGATACCTGCACCTTTTTTTGACTGGTAATTGGAGATCAAGCAGCATACCTTCAACACCCTATATTATAATACCATACAATACAGTACAATACAATATTTTATTATACCACAATACTACCTGCAAAACTGAAATTTCCACAGGAATATTTAGATTCTCACTGTTTGTTTGTTTGGTTGGTTTTTTAATGTTTTTAAAGAACTTTGCACATTTCATTTCTGGAAAACACCCTTAGGTTGTCTCAAATGACCACAGATGCCAGTCACTACATTGTTCCCTTTCTATCTCTACATTAGAGTTGAAATAACTTACAGTTTCATGCACACTCATTTTGGTTTCTTGTGTCTGTATTTCTGCCTTAACTAGTCATCACCTCCATTACTTTTTCTTTGTCTCCTAGAAGACCTCTTATTAAAAGGCATGGTCTGCTGCAGAAATAATTACCCTCAGAAGGAGCTCTGGAGAGCTGAATCCTGAATGGGAACAGGCCTGTGGGGTTCCCTTCTGGCTGTTCTTAACTCTTTCCCTGCTTAACTGATGCTGCTGGGGTCCTATGTACAGAAAATAAAAATAACTGATCACCTATGGTGATCAGAGTCTGTGCTCAAAAGCACCTAGCTCATAGGAAACCCTAGCTCATAGACAACATAGACATAAGTTGTAGGCATTTAAATACAGATTTGTCTATTTTAATGCTGCAATACCAACTCTAAAGTGCACTGGGTTTCTGTGTTTTGAATACGTGGATGTAGTTCTTTGTGCATTTTGGTAAATATATGTTTCCAGTCCCTTTTAAGAGAATGTGTCCTAAGAGACAGACAGTGTCCTGTTTTATGCACATCTTGCCTTTATTTGAATCCATTACAATCCTCGTGATTCCCATTTTTTTGTTCTCCTTCTTACAGATTTTTTCATGAGTTTTTAAAAGCCTCTTAGTTACTCTTCAATAACTGGAAACAATTCAGAATTTCTAATTGCCTATTAAGGGAGATCAGAAATGCATGTACGGCAAGGCAGTTCAGATCCAAGGGAGATTATGCTATTACATTTTGTTCTTTTTTTTTTTGGATTGTTACTTTTACAAATCGGCAGATTTCTTAGAATAATATGGCTATAATTGTGCATCTGTTTTTTACTGGTAGTGACATTCTTCTCAGACTAGCCAAGAATACCAGCAATAAAAGGCAAGAGGTGCATAGGAAGCTGTGACAGTGAACAGAGCCTCAGGTAATAAACTGTATCAGGTTTGTGTTGGTTCCACAAAGCTCGTGTGTTTTTCCATCACACTCCTGAGATTAGCAGGGGTAGCTGAGGTCCAGGAAAAATCAAGAAAACAGCAACAGTAGCAGTTCCAGAACGGTATGAGGAAGAGGCAGCAGATGCATTGCAGAGGGTTCAGGAGAAAGAGAAAGGAGCAGCAAAATAATTCATCTATAAAGACTTGCAACCCACCAACAGCCGTAGTGTTCTTTCTGCAATTATATTAAGCTTATGTTTTCAAAAGAAAGGAGAGATTATTAAAGACAGCTATTACAGAGACACTTGAAGACACCTCAACCTTAAAGGTGTTTCCTGATACGTGGAGGTTTCTTGTTCCAAAATTCTGGTGACAAAATTGCTGATCCGTTTTATATTGCACTCTGTAGGACAGTGTAATAGTATATCTGACTCCACAGGCTTGAGATAAACGGGCTACTTTAAAGTACTGGTAACAAGAAGGAATCCTCACATCACCTGTCATGACACCGTTTTAGGAATATTTTCAGTGTTCATGTTACATCTTGGTAGTTGAGGGAGAAGTGTTTAACAAGAACCTCATGAAGGCCAGACTACAGATGAAGGTAAATTGTATTATGTTCCGTCTAGGGGAACTGATTTTAGGTGTTTCAAGTAAAGAAGCAGAGGATTTTTTTATGTACAACATCCAAGGCACGTTCACCTTATTTTTAGTGAGATTTGCAGATTTACAGTACTGTTAAATAACAGATCCCTTCCTGCATTGCAATTACTGAAAAAATTAGGGCTACATATCTTCAGTCTCAGATTATTCTGTTTCTAATCCTTATAACTATGAACCAATTGCTCAGTACAACAGAGAAATGTGTGTTTAAAAAAAAAAAATCGAACTAAAATGTCTTTACAGACAACATAAATTGTATTGACTGAGCACTTCAAAATATTTAATGGATTTTATCTTGACGACTTCATTGTGAAGTGGGGAAATAGTATTAAATTTTAAGCACGAAGACCTAAAGCACAGAAAAGCAAATGATCAACATTAAAACCAAAACAACTGACCCAAAAACCCACAAAAGGAAACAAACAACAAACTCAATAAAAATAGATGTCAGGCACTGATCTTTCTGAATTGCTGTTCTGATTTTCGTATCCTATGTGTAATATGTGTATCTTGGAGAGCAAAAATTATCTGAATAAGTTACAGTCATGGTCTTTCTGAATTAGAAAAGAGTTCTAGCTCTCCTTGGCACTAGATAGCTGATGTCTGATTCTGTGCCTGAGTTGCCCACTACAAATACTAATCATTCTCTATGTCTTTGAGGAAGGAACCCTTTATTCTGCACTCATACGGAACTAACTTAACAAAATCTTATGGTTAGTGACTCAGCTTTCCTAACTCTAAAACTTAAATAATGAAAAGACCTTCTGAACAATGTAACAGCTGTAAAAATAAGACAGAAATGTTTGTTATTGAAGAAGAAATGCACATGAACACAGGAAATTTGTGAGCTACATAAATCCCTAGTCTATCCTGTTCAAGAAATGTTTCTGTGAAAGAGAAATCATAATGAAACACTGAGAAAGCAGAAGGTTAATCTGATTTTTTTTTTCTTGTTTTAATCCTGAAGGTTTCATCCAGTCTCCCAAGTCTAAATCCTTGCATTTTAAATCTGTTCCTTCTCACACGTTTTTTGCATTCTAGCTTAAAATGTTTAGTAGCCTTGTTGCTTGTTTGAATATCCATTTATTGCAACGTTTTTGTTGTTTATTTTTGACGTACACAATAATTGGTTTTGATTGCACATAATTAAATGTTTTTACACGCATACTTAAGATTTTAGCTAATATTCACACCTACAAAATTCACAGTGATGCACATTCATATAGACAAGGAGGAAAATGCATTCTTAAAGGAAAAAATAATTTAAAAAGTAACATTAGCTACTATGGTGCATGAAAGCTTCTGAAATGCCTCCTTTCCTTTTGAGATGTCTTTTTTTCCAAATATTATTGAATGGCCATGCTCAACATACATCTCAGCTATTGAACATCCTATGTCAGTGCAGAGTTTTATTGATTTTAGTAGGTTTTTGCGATACTGGATCCAGGTGCAGAATTGGAGCCGAAGTCAGAACAGAGAGAACATTGATCTGCGATGATATGGTGATTCTTGTGTTTCTGCCCTGTTGAATCACATCACGTTTCAAAGTCATTGAATTAAAAACAATATGCCTGAAAATATCTGTGAGGCTTTTGCAAACTGCAGCACAAAGTATGTCAAATTACTCTCTGAATGATTCAGCCAAAATTTCTAGATGACTCGGTCACACAATCCATAGAGTTTATAATTAAAAGTATGCAGGTGCATGAATATGGGTGCATTTTTCTTGGATATGCTTCAGAGACCTACAAAAGCCTCAGACATTACTAGAGATGTGTCGAATTAACCATAAATAATTCAGGTAGCCTGAGAACTTCTGTGTCTGCTGTTTTGAAGAGAATCTGCATGTAATGATATTAGCTTTCCTTCTTCCCACTTGCATTTATTTTTGAAACAGTTCCTCGTTATTCAAATGTAGAGCAGGTATTTGAAACAAAAGCTCTTACAAAATAAATAAATAAATAAAACAAAAATTCAGAAGTGCTATGTTGAGTTTCTCCAAGATATGTCAATATGTTATTTTGGGGTCACAGACTGATGTTATGTGACTCTAAATGTCAAACATGAGAAAAAAAATAAATTGCTTCTCAGCTTTGGATAGACAGTTCTGTTCTTATATGCAATGTTCTATCTAAATTCTTGATTGCTTTATAAAAGATCATGCCCCTAATAAAAGTCCTTCTCCCTCTGCATTTTTGACATTGCTCTGTTTCTTTTCCTTTTCTGCCCTTCAGTAAAACTGACTCATGCAGCACATTTGGTTCTCATATGCACTTAGTTACCCTAGAAGTATAATAACTGCAGGGAATTAGTTAAAATTAAAAAGTGTTAGCGAAACAGAGCAAGTTATTATATATACAAAAAAAAAAAAATTGAAAGAGAAGCTGACTATTTTGAGCTGAGTTCAGCTGTATAATTTATAGTCTCTTGAGCAGAGATGGGTGAAGTGTTTTTGACCTAAATATTTCCACTGCAAACTACAGAATAATGTCAATCATTTGAGCCATCTAAAAGTTACGTAAAATAATGGTTATTATTTCAAGATTTTTAAAACAACAATAACAATTTTGCCTGAAATTATTTTTACAAATGGACTTGTAAAAGTAGTTTGAGACAAAAACATGCTTTTTTTTTTTCCTTTACATCTCTGTTGCGGGAGACATTTTCCTAAATTATAAAAAAATAAATCTCACTTTCGAGAAAAGCAACATAGTTTGTACAATCCAAAACAGTTGTTTTATTTTTTCCAGACCTGACACAAAATTAAGAGTTAATTGCTTGCTCAGCTCTACTCCTGAGTTTAAACAAGATCTCTAAGGGCTTTGTGTAGCCCGGATATCTTTATGTCTCTTTTGCCTTTCCACTTTTCTTAACTTATTGGACTGTTATATATTTCAGAAGAGCAAGATACTCTTGAGATCATACACTGCAGTAGATTGAAGGTGATCTTTGCTCAAGTCCCAGGGTGGTCTTAAGGTGTTATTACCTGTTTGTGGTTGTACAAAACCACTAAAATATGGCTTGTTCACTTGAATTATTGCACATCAGCTGAGAGTTACTGACTTTCACAGGTCAGGTCAACCAGCTGAGGTTGACAGGACCACTCACAAACTGTTTTTTCAATGAGGTGGCAATGGAATCCCTGCTCTAATGATAAATATGTACTTTGGCTCACTTCAAAGCACAAAGAGAAAGACACGCTACAGCCCCTAGGGAATAAATTTCTTATCAACAGCAATACATTATACCAAAATATGTTTATTATAAGTAAACAAAACTGCAACTGATGGAGGTTCGATCACTGCAGGGAAGACTAGGTTCCTGTGTTGCTTCTTGGTCTCTGCGTTGCTCCTTAATGATGTTTTGGACCTCACTTTCCACTGTTTGTTTCTCCACATCTCAAAATGGTGTTACCACTCTGTTTAAACTCTTATGTACTCTCCAGAATTAATTTATTTCACCCAGTTGGGGCGAGGGGTGAGGATGTTTTGTATGTCTGTCACACACTTCACCTCACATTCACACCTTGTTGTGATCTTCATAACTGTCTCTGCCCACTTCATGTTGTCATTAGGGTTAGGTGCAAGGCAAGAAACTCATGTTAATAGAAAGGCCAGCTTTTCCTCAGTTCTTTTCTTGCCAACTAATTTATTAGGCTAGGTGATTCTTAAAGCCTTTGACACCACTGGAACAATGTTTTCCATTGATTCTGTAATGGTCATTTGTGAATCATGATACATTGCAAAAACCAACCAACCAATCAAAATTACAGTATCACAGTATGTTTGCGATTGGAAGGGACCTCAAAAGATCATCTAGTCCAATCCCCCTGCTGGAGTGGGAATGCCTAGGTGAGGTCGACAAAATTCTAGGAATCTCTACTGAAACACCAGGATGCTGCAAGGGTTGGTGAATCCATGGGAGCCAGAACCTGCAGCAATCCTCAGGAGAACAGTGGGAGGGATGGGAGCCCAGTCAGGGCCAGGCTCCAACCCAGAACATCAGGAGCTTCTGTGGGGATGTTGCAGCTACACAGAACAACAAAGGAATGTCATTTTATACCAGTTGAGAAGATCTGGTAATCTCTTTCCAAACTCCCAGATAAATCAGAAAATGTCAAAAAGTTACTTCTGTGGAAGGAACTGTTCTGTTTCTCTGACAGAAATCTTTTTTGTGAGCTAAACCCATGAATCTGGTTAATCTAGGCAAAGCAATCTGTTCTCCATTTTTCCCTACATTACAAAGTATATATACATAAATGAGTTTTCATAAGATATATTCTAGTCAGTATCTCAGACTGAGTTTCCCTTCACTATATAATAATCAATACTGTGATAAGTTTTTTAAACTTTTACACTTGCTCAAGAGTTTGTTATATAAGCTTAATTGCATGTGTGAATGAATAAATGCACGTCTCCAAAGATACATATTTGTCTTCAAAAGCTTTAAGGTTTTACCACATTATAAAGGAAATATAAAACATGATGAGTGGGATTTTGTATGAGGGAATACGTGACATCCTCTAGAAAAGAAAAAGAAAAAATTAATTATGGAACACAGAAGCCCTTAAAAAAAGGAAATGGACTACTGAATATGGAAATTTAAGGATTTTCAAGTTTCTTATTTGCAGCATCTTTATTTTGGTGAGCATTAATAGCAGAATTGCACTGGCAATGTAAATCCCAGCAGAACTTGCAAATCTTGGATCAGAATTCATTTCCTCTTGTCTTTGCTGTAATAATGAGTACATATGGAAACAAATCTCATATTTCTTCATTCCCTTTTTCTTGAAGTCTTCAAAGACTGGTGAAAGGGGAATTTTAACTAGGTGGAGGAGCTAATGACGTGCAGCTCTGTAGCTCTCAGTTGCAGATGAGCTATTTGTGTTATAGGGATGCGCGCTGTAAGCAGGAGACCACTGACTCATAGTAAGGGAGTTTTCAGGTTCCAAAGTTGTTACAGGCTGGACAAAGAAAGTGCAAACACAAATGCTAAACCACTTGTCAAAGGTCACTGAACAAGTCGATGTCAAAGCTCAGGAAAGAACTCTTTTCACACCCAGGCAAAGGTCTCAACAACATGACTGTGCTGATTTTTATAACCTGGTTTTGGAGGATTTTTGCTTCCATAAAACCCTTGATTTAAATGAAGCTATTCACATGGGGAATCCTAACCCATTAGGATTAGGCCCGGAGCCCAGGCCTGAATGCGGTTTAGTGGCTTGCTGGTAATGAACTGCTGGGCCTGTACGTGTACAAAACAAGGCACATGTTTTTCTTATATGTTTAAGTAACCCAAACATAATCAGCTCCTCTCAACGGAGGAACTATATGTTAGCAAAACAGTATTAATATTACTACCATTACTGAGTTGATATTTTCCTGGCATTCTCAGAGATAGCTTGGGGAGGTGGGCAAAGAAACTAATAAGCTTAAACTATACTGACACTAGAATAAATCATTCTCTCAAATCAGGTTGTACTCGAACCCAGCTGTTACTGCTTCTCGGTTTCTGTGGAAAAGAGGAGGGCTAAATATCTTCAAGATCCCACTTGCCTCCTTCCTGGGTACAGAATTGTGATATAATTTTTGGAAAAAAGAGTCAAAACCTATAAACTGTTCTCCAACATTTATGTACATCTAAGAAGAAAACGAGGACATTAACCTGAGTACAGGCCTTTTTCACAGAAAAAATGAACACAAACCACCTTAATGTAATAATCACTGTCAAAGCATGAGATCTAGAGGTGAGGAAGAATTTAAATTTTAAAGAACTTTTCTGAAAGGACTTACATTTTCCCAAGTAATATCTCCCATTAATTTAACATGTTCATTGTTTTCCTACCCACAACCACCAAATTATTCTTTCTTTTTCGCATATCATGCTGATACCTACTGAAGGATTAGATTGTTTACAAAGTCTGCAACTGAACAGATTTTTCAAACTGCGGCAATTCAGAAGCTAATAGCCATTTCTCTTGAAAGTAGAAGGTCAAAATTACAACTCTGTGTACCATGAGGCTGTCACAGCCAATATGGTTTTGCAAAGGATCTCTGAGGCACAAACAGAATATACAACAGCAAAATTTATTATATAACTTCTAAACACTTAGGAATATGTTTCAGATTGACTTTGATATTTAGGTATGTGAGAGACTTAAAAAAAAATGAGCATTTTGGAGACCATTTTGACAAATGATACTCCCTCCAACAATTGTCCGGCAATGGAAGCTGTGTCACTTCTAAGTGCATCTAAATTGCCTAGTACTATTAAGAAGTCATTTAAGCTTCAGCAGTGTTTTGTCTGATTCTGAAACTGAGCACTTGAAATGTATGCTTTGTCCAAACACATAATGAAAACCTTATTTTTTACTTTCTTTTTGAGCCAGACTTCCTCCACAAATATATACACATCCCGGGCTGAAAAGAAATAAAACAGCAAATGGTGATGACATGTTCTATCAAACACATGAGTAAAATAGGATCTATCACTGTGTCAGTCTGGGCATAAAAGCTTTCTTCTAGAACTCAAGGGGATATTAAAATAAGAAAGCCTTTTTTTAACACTTTATGTGATTCATGATTTAGAAGCAACAGACATGAGTTTCACAAGCCAAGAAAAAGCTTAGGCAGATACACAGTAATACAGAATAAGTGAAAAGGATTTTTGATTAAGCAAACCACTCAAATGGACATAATAATTTAGATGTTTCTGCCATGAAATGAGTAGGAGAAAGCTTCTGTGGAAGTTACTAAGTATAATTTACGAAGTCATACAGACTATTGTAATTTGTTTCACTTATGTCCTTATATATTTGTGCAGAACTTAGAACTGGAAAGCGTCAAAGCACTGATGGAAATGAAATACAAATCCTATGTTCAGTAATCAATGGAAATGGTGTTTTTTTTCCTCTGATCAATCTTTTAGCCATTTTATCCGCCTCTTCCAATGTGAACACGTGGGAAAAAACAATAGACAATTACAACATAGCCATTTCTCGATCTCACAACTGTGCACTAAACAATTTAAAATTGCTGACAGCATAAGTGTTTATAAGTGTCAGCTCAACAAATGTAAAAACAGTCTGAAGAACAGTCTATCCTTAAAAAAGTACAGGGATGATAATGTGCTGGGTAAATGAAAATCTGATGATGATTCCTGTTACGTTGCCTCAAACTCCACCTTTCAAATGTGTCTTTCTATGCTGAGGTGGAATTAAACTTACTTGTTTGGACAAAACTAATTACTTATTTCTTAATGTCCTTCTTAAAGTTGTCTTTTGTTCGTACAGAAAATAGATGAATAAATAACAAGCTGCTGTTGTGTTGAGATCACTGCTCAGCATGCCAAGACATAATCCCGGCTTTCTTGGGCTCTCCATTCTGCATATATTGATGAAACTTGCATTTGGACTGTGAGATTTCCTAGTCAGAGGTGGTAATCTTTGTTCAAATTTTGTGTGTTCCCCACTCCAATGGGAACCTTATTCCACCACATGGGCTTCTAGACAATATAGAATATATGTTGTAAGGAAAGCAGTGAATAAGTGCTTTATTCACCTCAGTAAGTACTTCATAAATGAGTGAATCCTCATGCATTGATGATAACTTGAAGAACAGTATGAATGTTCAGGGAGTAATGTTATGGCATGGAAACTGGCACAGCAGCAGCTGTGTTCCCAAGATTGAAGACTTTGTTATTAGAAATCTACAGCTATCAAGATACAGCTCCAGAACTGCCTTTGGTTTACTACATGCAATCAGTAAGCACAAAAAAAACCCAAAATTTGCAGGCTTTCAGGGGAGGAAGGTAGAACAGAAAATGTTCCTTCCCACACAGAGGTCCAGAATTCAGGAGTGATTTGATATTCAAATCAATTATAGCTCCTCACGTGCTTATCTTAGGTCCTAATGCTTTGTTATACCCTTTGCTGGATCAAAATATTTGCCTTTGAGGTGCTAGCATAACAAAAAGTAAGACAGTGCCTAAACTCACTAGGAGATGAGCAACTTGCCCTGGTTTTCCTGACCACCAGGTTATGGCTTTTCAATATGCCTTTTCTAGCTGTCTTCTTGACAGTATACCTCCTTAAAGTAAGGAGTGACTTATAATACAAAATACACATTCTGAAAATCTGTGGGGGAAAAAAATAATTAAAAAAAAGATATTTCAATAAGCCAGTCTCCTAAGCTACATGAGCTCTTGTTGATGTATATCAGAAAACATTGTTTTTAACAATAATATCTCATGAAATGCAACCCAGTTTAAACAAAAGCATTGTATAGACTGAATTACAGTGAAACTGAGAACCTATCCCTAATTATCCTTTGAAATAAAAACTACATGTTGTACTGTAAAGAGGACTGCATATTAAATGAAGACTTATCACTGTATTGTTGGACAGTAATTGTATCTATGTCCAACTTACTTATTTAGTAGATAAATTTAGAACTGGATAATTTCCAGAAGGTTTCAGTACCCATCCACTCTGAAGTACTGCATCAGAGCAATGAATACAGTAAGGTAATATGCTTTCAGTACAGTAATAAGTGAAATTCAGCACTGATGTGCAAACAGGTTCAACTGAGTGTCCCTTACTTCAGCTTCATTAGAGTTCAGATTACTAATCGATAACTGAGTCAGCCATTGCTGCAAGCAGTCTGAGAAAATGAAAGTGAGAAAAAATACTGTTCTTGGAAGTATCATTTCTGGGGGATATTAGCTCAAGGGTTCACAGTCATGTGCCACCAAAGCCCTGACTCAGTTGCTGATCTGAAATATCATTGAGACAATTTATCCCCTGGAGCAACTGGAAATTTCCAGCTATCTATAGACATTGTTTTGGTCAGAGTTTAAATTCAAAAAATACTGTGGACAGGAATATGAGAAATAGTGGATTTAGATAAAGCAATAACTTATCTAAGAATCCATCTGTACTGTAGGCATGTGTTTGTGAATCATTCAGATTCACTCCACAAAAGAAAATAGAAAATTATACCAGTCGCACATATGCATTATTAGAGTCAACTGTTTGGTCAGTCATCCCCCAAATTACAAAAACTTGTCTGGCATTTGGCATAAAAATCTCCAGTGTCTACTATTGTGAAACAAACCGGGTAAGCAATTTATTTAGTTGTTTCCTTTAGTTGTGTCATTTCAACATGCAAGAAATCATAATATCCAGGTAACAATCACAAAAAAGGTCTACTGAGGTTGGTTACTCTTTTTTTGAGGTAAAAGAAGTTCAAAGTACATAGCTGAGAGCTTGAACTAGTAGCTTTGAAGTAGCAATCATGGAATCAGCAATTCTTGTCTGGTTTTGACTGCTGTTCACTACTGTATGACTTCTGGCATTCTTCCCTGCATTGCAGCCCCATCCTGTTTTTGCAAGGGTCATGCTGTTTGATGTGTTTCAAAAAGCTGCATTCTTGCAAATCTGTAAGAATATTCGTAGCTTTTTAGCACATAAATGAAACAAACTGCCAAAACAGAAAGGAGAAAACTGGGAGTCATACATTGAGCCCTTCTAACATTTCCAAGACAAGATCCTTGTACATTTATTTCACATTTTTTTCTTAATAAGTGATGTTTGTGCACTTATACCGCCAAGTGCAAGGTCCTGCACATGGGTTGGGACAATCCTAAGCAAAAGAACAGGTTCGGCAGAGAATGGATTGAGAGCAGTCCTGAAGACAAGGACTTGGGGGTGTTGCTGGACAAGAAGCTCAAAATGACACAGCAATACGCACTTATGGACCAGAAGAAGCATGACCAGCACATCGAGGGAGGTGATTCTCCCCTTCTACTCCACTCTTTACTGCATCCAGGACTGGAGAGCCTAGCATACAAAGGGCATGGAGCTGTTGGAGCAAGTCCAGAGGAGGCCATGAAGATGATCAGAGGGCTGCAGCACCTCTCCTATGAGGACAGGCTGAGAGAGTTGGGGTTGTTCAGCCTGGACAAGAGAAGGCTTGGGGGAGACCTTATAGCAGCTTTCCAGTACCTAAAGGAGGCCTACAAGAAAGCTGGAGAGAGACTTGTTTAGAAGGGCATGTAGTGATAAGACAAGCCATAATGGCTTTAAACTGAAAGAGAGTAGATTTAGACCAGATGTAAGGAAGAAATTATTCACCATGAGGGTGGCGAGGCACTGGAACAGGCTGCCCAGGGAAGCTGTGGATGTCCCGTCCCTGGAAGTGTTCAAGGCCAGGCTGGATGAGGCTTTGAGTGCTCTGATCTAGTGGAAGGTGTCCCTGCCCATGGAAGGGAGGGTTTAATTAGATAATCTGTAAGGTACTTTCCAATCCAAACCATTCTATGATTCTATGAACACAATTTTCATTTCTAACCAAGAAGACCTTCGACAAAGGTCATAAATATAATTCCTGAGCAAACCCTGAGATTTCTTAAGTAGCAACTAACATATGCTTCAAAGAGAAGACAGGCTATTAACACATCTTTTCCTTCCACAAAATCATGTGAAAGGATGTCACACAAACTCAGGCTTTGCTAGATGTCAAAAAATCCACTTTAGATAGAAATGTTATGAATTCCACTGCTGTGACATGAAAATCACTCCAATATCATTATGTGTCAGGTACTGGTGAGTCCAGTAGCACTGCCCATTCCTAAGAGAACAAGGCTTCAGTGTTCCTGTGCTCCATCAGACAGCCACTAGTGTGTGAATGCAGACGCTTGTCTCATTGCTTTTGGCCATAGTGTAAAGCACAATGCAGAGAAACCCTACCCAGAAATGTGATCTAATACTCCCTTTCAGAAGCACAAACATGCCTAATTTGAACACCTTCATCAAAAATAAAAGAGTCTGAAATGGGCTCCAGAGCTTTGGACAGAGATGAGGAGGAGGAGAGTCCCTAGGTGCAGCCTGTGAGTACCCTCAGAGCCCTGAGAGAAATCCATAGAGACCAGATTTTGTGCTAGTCATTGCAATAGTTATTTGTAATCCATATGTGGACTAACACTATGGAGTACCACAGTCTTTAATGTGATTGTGCTGCAGCAGGACTGCAGGGTATATAAAAGATATCATTGTATTTTTATAGATGGAAACCTGAGACACAGAGCCATTCCAGAAGATCAGGAGAAGAAAGTTATTATTATTACCATGTTCCCTGCAATAAGGAAATAGCCAACCATGAGATTATCATTTTGGGGTGAGATAAACTGCTTCAGTGTCATTGACAGACTGAGGATTGTAGAGCCAACATTCATCAGCACCTGTTGCAGCACCAACTCCATTAATGTCATAGGGAAATGCTTGTTGCAGCATAGATATTTTGGGAGAAAGATACTCACAGGGATTTTTTGCTCACTATTCTTTAATATTGCAAAATATGTGAGATTTTGCTTATTTCATATACTTTCAAATTCTGTTTCTGAGTGGTCCAGTCTTTTTGAGTTTTGTGGGTAAAATCACATGCTTAAACTGATAAAGGTTTGAAGGTTCTTCCCTCCTGAGGATGAGCTAGGGCACAAAATCAACTCAGACACATGAGTTCTTCTCTGGATCTGGACCATATTTCCTACTTCTGGGAAGTGCAGAGTCCATCATGTATTGAGTTATCTGTTACATCAGGAAAAAATGGAGAGGAAATTATTAACCAGATGAAGTCAAATCCACCAAGGCATCATTTCAGGATCAGGCTAAAAAGATAGCTTGTTCATTATAATTGGCCCAACTATTTGTCTTTGCTCATTCTGTTGATTTTTTTTTTTTTCCCTACAGGCCAATAATTGTCACCTGCCTTCTTCTCAAATAGACAGAATAGTAGAAAACACACTTTAATATCAGGGAGCATTCTCCTTTTGCAGCCATCTTCCACGCAGTGTCTGTTAGAGTTCAACAATATGAGGAAACATAGCACAGAATGTAACTGTTGGGGTTTTTTTATTTCATTTTCATAGTTGAAAAATGTTTCTTGAAATTAGTTTTCATTGTTTATCTTGTTCTCAAAAAAAAAAAAAAAAGACAGGACCACCTGCATATAGATAACGGGAAGGGAAATGAGTTTTCCTATCTTCTATTTTAAATACAAACATTGCTCTTTATAGTCAAAATCTTCTAAGGTATTGATGGTATCTTGACTGTATTTGTTTTACTTCTTCTCAATTCAATTTACAGAAAATGTACTAGTGCAACAAGAAACAGAGTAAATAAAGCTATGCACAACAAAAAAGCTTCAAGTTTCTCTCATTTTAGTCACTTGCCAGTGTTTCACCTGAGTATGAAAAGCAGACTTCAGCCTCTCAACAATTCAGCCTCAGAATTTTATGATTTGTCTGAAAGAAATTTAAAAGAGTCAACAATGCTGGGACAGATAATGATGGAAGGGGATTTGTTTTGTGTCATTTGTGAGATTATTCCAACAGAGAAATGAATTTTCTTACACAGCTACAAAAAGGTATGGCTTCTCATAAAAACATTTAACATAATTGTAATGTGGAAGAGATACATTACATAAAACCCCCGTAATCCAAGTGTCCCCATAATCTTGCCTGGGAGACCTTTAAATCAGCCCCTATGTCCATGCTTCGCTAGTGTGAAAATCATATTCTAAAAGAGGGCAGAGGGGAAAGGAGGTAGATGGCCAGCGTTTACATAGCATTTTGCTGCAGAGCTGGGAAATTAATCAGGACACAGTCTCTGCAGCTAAAAAGCATTCTTGTTGCCATGGTATATACTTACCTTTGTCATCTAAAAGTAGCATTTATATTGTGATGCAACTGTGATCTAAAATTATTTCAGTGTTCTAAAATCACTTCTCAAACTCTCCTTTTGCTTAGCTTGAAATTTTCTTCTGTGTCTGGAAAGTGTGACTCTGAGCAAGCCCGGAGCTGTTTTGTTACTGATCAGATACATACCACTTCTGTCTTAGTCCCATGGGACCAAGGCATATACTGCAAGGATTATACAATCTTTTCCTGATATTCATGTTGAGACACAGTACAGTAAGGGACCATGATAAAACATTCAACATTCTATGTGATTTGGTAACTGGGACACTCAGCTTTGGTTTTAGTCTCGTCTCCAAAGATGACGTCTACTTTCTGGCCCAAGAACTCTTCAAGGTGAACTGTGTAATACTGAAGGAACAAGATCCAAACCTCAGAATTTACCTTACAGATCAGTGTTCTTAACACAAAGCATAGAGTACTTCCTGTGCCTTTTTGTGTGCTGCTTATTCCTTCACTCTGTACCTCTGAACGTAACATGTCCTTTCTGCCAAGAGGTGTATCTACAGCAAGAAGAGTAAAAAGAAACTAACTCTTTGGATGCTAAAGTTATTCTGCTACTGCAGTTAAGGGGCATATCTAAAAATGTTTTTCATGTAAATTTTCATTAGAATATGAAGTAATGTCATGGCAAGTTATGCTTTAGATAGATTCAAGACTTCTTATATTATATATTTTTATATATATTATATATAAATATATTTTATATTTTTAATATATTTAATTTATTATTTATTTATTTATTTATTTATTTATTTATTATTATTTAATTTAATATATTTAATATATTTTTAGACTTCTTTTGCACTGGATTATGTTAATTCATCATGGAGTGGAAGTGAAGAAATTGAGCTCCCCCCTAAGAAGAGATATTTCCACATATTTCCCAACAATTTTATGAACAGCTAAGAATCTTCTACAATCATCACCAAAACAAGCACTAAAACATCGTGTGTCCATGACTCCAAACACATTGGGATTATAGATATTAGCGGGTACTGCTCTTCTTGTCTCTTCTTTGCTCTCATACAGTTCATTTACTAGGAAATATAAACAGAAGGAAGGGTTTTATTTTTTAATCAAGACTAATTCATAGTTTAGTTTTTCACTTCTCTTTTCATATTTCTAGATTTTATTTGAATTCCTTCAGTGCTAGGAAAAGGGATCTAACTGTGGGATAGTAAGTTCTTAATTTTGATGAAATTAGAGATAGAGGTAAGAGGAGAACTTTGGGTATAAGTTCGCCAATGGGACTGATTTCTGCCTTTTGAAAGTCCAATAACTTTTGCTCTTGTATAACATTGGATTTAGAGAAACTTGGCAACCTGATAAACTTGGCACCTATTTACTTTTTTTCCAGCTCTGATCCTCAAGTGCTCTACACGCTGACATGAGGTGAGATGTTGCTCGAACATGTTCCCACATAAATTTTAGTAAAAAATAAAACTGACCAGCAAATCTGCCACTAGGTGTGAAGATAAAACTTTGGGGATCCATATTCATTTGAAATCAGCACTTCCTTTTGCACCAGCCTCTACCAGGTAACTACTTTACTTGGACTGCAGACTTCGCCTAAATTAAAGCAATGACTTAGCATGAAATCTCCATGTCCCATTAGCCAGACTCCCTGATTCATAAAGTCTTGGTTGTTCTTAAATGAAAAGTCAGAGGTTTTATTTCATTGACTGGGTTTATGGCAATGAAATACATTTACATCAGGAAAACTTCTGACCTTTTGCTGTGTCTTTCTGAGAACTGCCCCGATAATGACCGTTCATATTAATCGGATATCTGAAAAACAGATGTTTTAGTACAATACTTTGTTCCCTGATGTTCAGTCACCCTGCTAATAGTACTCACTGCCACCCATCAAGAGATAATAGACTCAATAAAGTGTAACAAGATTAAACGGAATATTTGACTAGCATCAGTGTCTGTTCTCTGCCAGTGCCACACAACTCATCCAAACATTTTTAAGTTTTACTTTGTTGACTCTGTTACAACATGTATTGAACCTGACCCTCTTAAAACACCTCTGATATGATCTAGTGTTAATAAACCAATATGTGAATACAGGAAATGAGGACTTGGTCATTACTCAGTTCTACCAGGCCTGCTGTCATGGCGGAAACCTTTTTTTGAAGAACAGGATAGACAGGGTAACAACTCACAAGAGAACCTTTACATATTTCACCTCAGTTGTCAACATTTTTAGTCATTGTAAATCAGACTAATTCTTCTGTAGAGATGATGTCAATTAGCTTTTGGTTTTCACTGTTCACTTTTGTCCTATTCAAAACCAAAAATTATGAGTACTAAGTGTAAACTCATCGTACACTATGAAAGTTTTGAAGAATCATATCCTTCAGATAATATTTTTGATAGTATGTTCAAAATATATTCCTATTTTTTTCACTAGTTTGTTTCTAAAGTTGAACAGCTAGAGGTGGATTCCAGACATAAATCTGGAACCATGTTCTTTTTAGATCAGTTTCAGAAACTGTGTAGTATCTTTACCAACAAAGTATAACTCCCTCTTTGTCCCTTTTTTCATCCCATGAGTGATTTGATCTAATGAGGTTGATGTTTCATTTCAAATTCATGTGTTCAAAACTAAAAGGAATGGGATCTTCTCTGTCAAACCAGTAGAAAATTTGCATTTTTTCATTAATTTCTGGATTAACAGAAGGATAATACAAAACCAAAGGTAACTGTAACATAAACCCAAAACTAACTGAAGTTAATATAGATGACCTTAAGACTAAATTAAAATCTAAATTAAAATTCAGTTCCATCTACAAATATGGAAGTTACGTGTGTAAGCCCTTATGTATATACTGGAGGTTTACTGTGAGAATTACTATTGCTAAGGGTGGAAGACGCAATAGCAGTTGCCCTGACAAATTGCTTTCCTGAATATAATAATAGCACACTCTTTATAATGTTAATCGAAGAAGGATCCAGGAATAGTAAATACATATTTTATTCTATAAATCAGGTTGACATACCAGGGCTTACTTGAAACATATCCATCAGTGATAATCAGAAAATTAATTAATATAAGAGAAAGGAAATGAGAAGAGAAGACATCTTGGCTGATTTTTCAGATTTATGAAGGAGCTAATTAACAAAGATATATTCCTGTTGTCAAAACCCTTTTTTCAGCCACCTTTGTTGAGGGCTTGTGCATGGTACCTATGAATAGAACTGCAGCCATTTATAGGAAAGATAAAGACATATGGCAAATCCCTTACCAGAATGTCTCTCTAACTCTACTGTAAGACTGAACATATTTCCATAACTTTCTGAGCCATAAATCTTTAGATGAGCAAAAGAACTTAAAGAAGTTAAAGAACTTACATAAGACTCAACTGCTTCTTACGTAATGTGTGATATCTCTCATAAAGTGCTTTTCATGTGGCCCTAATTGAAGGAACATCCTTCAGGTAAATTGGGGTTGTCGGGGGGAAAACAAGTTTCCAAAATGGCCCAAAGTGGCCCAGGCAGAGGAGAAGGAAGCCAAGGAGGGAGCAGCAGCAGATGGAGCCCGAGGCCGGAGGAGGAGGAGGAGGGCAGGAGCTGCTGCAGGCCCGGAGCAGGGATCCCCTGCAGCCCTGGAGATGCCCCGCTGGAGCACAGACCCACCCTGCAGCCCAGGGAGGGGCTGGGACAGACTGACCACAACCCCATCACACCCCTGCAGCCCTCGGGGAGAGGATTCGGGAGAGAAGGGGTGAAGCTGGTTCTCAGAAAGAGTGGAGGAAGGTGTTGTTTTAATGTTTGTCTTTTGTTTCCCATTACTCAAATTACTAATCTAATTTTTATTGGAATTAGCAATTGATTAAACGAATTTTCCCCATGTTACCCTGTTTTGCCTGTGATGGTAACTGGTAAATGGTCTCCTTGTCTTTATCTCAACCCACGACCTTTTCCACCCTATTTTCTCCCCATGTCCTATTGAGAAGGGTGAGTGAGAGAGCAGCTGGGTGATAGTGTGGCCCTTAGCCAACGTTAACGCTGTATGACCCTGCTGACTTTTAGGTGCTGTGCAAGTTTAAGGGTCTCAGAGAAAGGGAGAAAGGCAGCTCACAGTTTGGAGTGACAACATCTGTGAAGGGTATTTTAACATTTGCACTGGCTCATACTCGTGGGCTTGAGCTACTCAGGTGGCTCAGATTTATGAACTACAGTCTTTAATTCTGTAGGTTTGGCCTTGTGCTGATCAATAAATAACATGAAGAGCTTGATGAAGAGCCTTCATGACTGCCAGAATCCCTCTGTTTCTGTGCTGAACAGCTTCAGATCAGGTCCTCATGCTGAGTTATATCTCTTAGCAAGTAAGCTGTTGCCTTCTTCATCACCTCCCGGATCATTTTACACTCCAGACCCATACAAAGCATGTTGTAATCTCTTTTTGAACAGCTACATTACATGGATCTCAGCAGCAGCCATTACATCTGAACTTGTCAAATCCATTTACGAGAAAGAAGTAAAAAAAGTTGCACTGACCGTCTCCAAATGCAACTAAAAGCATCTGCACAACTAATACCCTCCATTAATCTGTAAACAGTAATTATTAGTCTTTCATATAACAGAATGTTAATAGCAAGAATGAATGTTAATGTAATGTAAAATTAATCTAACAGGATTCTAAAACCACATACATTAGGAAAATAAGAATAAGTCATTTATGCCTTTAATTATCTATGTATATTTGGGTTGTTTTCAGTGAGACGGAAGTATAGAGTATAAGACCCAGAAGAAACCTTCATTTTCTCTAGCCTCTTCAGCAACAAACTGTATATTTTGGTTAATGTGGAAAAGGAAATTACTTGCTACAACAGAATATGACTTGCAGAAATACAGGGTGTTTCGAAAAGATGGACCCATTTCGATTTCAAATAGGGTCTATCTTTTGAAACGCCTTGTAGAATTCCAGTATCAGAGGCACCAGTCAACAACAACTTTGCTTACATTACTTGAAGATGTAACCAGTATTTACACCAGTATCGCTAAAAGTTTTGGTTAATTTTGACAAATTTTAACTGCAGAAAAAGTAGCTATCTAGCTTAAATTGTGTTGTGAAATAAGTATAGCCATGATAAAACTGTCTCTCTTAATCATGACGGGCTTTGTACAGAGACACTACAGCTCTCAGGGGTTTTTTTGTGTTCGTTTGGGGTTTTTTGCTTTGTTTTGTTGTTGTTGTTGCTGTTGTTTGGGTTAGTTTGTTTGCTTGTGGGTTTTTGATTTTGTTTTGTTTTAAATGGAAAATTCCTACACCTGCCAACAGGAATTGTGTAGATGTATCTACATAAAGCTATGGCCCTGTTTCTACTAGAAAGAGCCAGATTATGAACAGAAATATTAAAGCAAAGGTTGAGTTATTTTATTGTGGAGAAAGAACGATAACAGCCCTGCATAAGGATCAAATTAGATCAAGATTATTTTGCTTAGAAAATACCTCCTGGAAACAAGGGAAGAAGGGACACACAAAAAATGTTGTACAGATCTGTAAAATCAGATATGGTATGGATAAGCTGAACAGGGAAAAGATGGGAAATTTGGAGAAGACAAATTTCAACATTTGTGGCTTTCTAAGACAAAGATATTTTTTACAGGGATTAGACAAATTAATGAGACAGATATCTGTCACAGACTATTAAATATGAAGAAAAGTCTCCTGATTAAGGAAGCTTCTGAATCACCAGCCTTGGTGCTGGGAAAATATTCTAGAAATTATAGCAGCACTCTTGTCCTATTCTTGTAGCTTTTTCATGCAGTATTAACTCCTGGACAATGCTAGAGCCTTGATATGCGGCTGTGTGAGCCTTTAATCAAACCCAGAACTGTTTTAAACCGGGGTTATTTATTTTTTGTTTTTATTGTCAGTAACATGGAGTATCTCCTCTGTATGCATCATAACAAAACCAATCATTCTGCTGTTTTCAGTAAGCATTGCAATAGATCCTATCAACACTAAAATGTTCTTGACTATTGAAATCTATCCTAGTTTACCTTTCTTTTGAAGAACTATTGCCAGTTAGTAGTAATGGTTATGATGCAAAATACAAAACCTTGCGTTTGAGAAGGAAGGTTTTCCTATTTTCTTTTTCTTCTGTTTCCAGTTATTTAAAAGTTGCTTGATTCCTAACATAGAAATGTATCTGAAATATTCTCAGAGATTATTGTCAGAGTGAGCAAAGGCCAGGCAAAAGAAGTGCACTCTTAAGTCTTTGAAGAGATAATAAGTGTTCAGCAGATACAGACTGACTAAATTTTGCTAATCTGCTCTTACTTGCAAACATACAATTCCCCCAGATGTGTTTTGTATAAAGCGCATTTTAAAGAGGATAAACAGCAATGCTTATCTTTCCATGGGGAAGCTTCTAGCAATGATTTCTTACTGAATTGTGTGGACCACTCTGTAAAAACGTGCATGTACACTCCTGCAGGGATGAACACGACATTGATCCAACATGGTGAGAACAGAGTATTGTCTGCACAGCCGGAATCACAGCGGGGCACATGGCACACACTAGAGAGCAAAAGCTTTTTAACACTCTTACCCACACCCATTAAATATACATTCTCATGTACTCACATTCAAACACTGCTTTGATTATATGATAATTTCTACCTTTTTAGTATTGCAAAGGGCTGTGAGGTACAGAAATAGTGATTATATCCATTTTAAAAGAAAAAGGATTTTCCATTAGTAACCAAGCCAGAGAAATATGCTCTCAAACCCCAGGTCCTGATTGACAGGTCCCATTTTTCCTGATTACAGGAAACATGTTTTCAGAGTGGTTGAAAAAGTCAGTCATTGACATTGAAAGAGATAGCCCACCTGCTTAATCTAATTTCTTAATAGTCTCTTTGACGTAGTTTAATTTTCAGTCAAATACCAGCATAAGCAAAATCAACATTTTGATCTATGTAGTTTAATAGATAGAAAGCCTTGTATCTTTGAAAGCTCTGTTTTCTTACATTTTTTAGTTAGTCCAATGAGAAAAATCCTCTATAATTTTGTCACATTATTCTTTTGAAACTATCAAAATCTTTAATATAGCTAGCAATGTAAAATAAACATAGTTCATACTAAAATCAATGGTCATTGACTTTTCAATGCAAAATAGTTTCTACTTCAAAAGTTTTGGTTTACTTTATTTTTTGTGGTGCATCATGAAACATGATAGCTAGCAATCCATATTTTTACTAATAACATTTATCCAGTGCATTTTCACTTCAATTTATTTTGTGCTGATCATCCAAGCATAAGAATACACTTTGCTAGCAGTGTCTAACTAAAAAATCGAGAATGTCAGTAAAAATAACACCTTTCTTCATAGTTTTTCTCCTTGGGTGTTTTCAGAGTCAGGTCTGCTAAGCGGACTGGAAGTTGTATATTTTTCTCATTTTTACTTATATTTTTCTTGCAGAAGTCACACCATGATGTGAAGGTATCACTGCAGGATCTTTACTACTACAGTGACTTTGAGTTTACTCTGTATTTCTAATCTGAACCTCCCCATCTGCTGGGAATAAAAAAAAAAAAAAAAAAGTGTATATATATATATATCTATATATATATATACACTTTTTTTTTTATATATATATATATATATTCAGACCAGTACTCAAAATTGAGCTCAGGATCTGTTTTATTAGACATTCTAGAACTACAGGGTAAGGATGGGATTCACCTTCTAGATTTATAGATGAAAGTGCTGAAGTGATAAACAGTTATTCTTACTACCACTGAGGGTGATGGTGACAAAACTCTCACAAAGTCCCTTTAAGTACATAATGCTATAACATTCCTGTGAAAATAACTCATACTTACTGGCAAAGAGACATGAACTGTTAAGAATCCATTTCTATTATTTATGGGTACCGTAGGTAAATGGTACTGAAGATCCTAAAAAGACCTTAATATTTTTCTAAAATGCCACTTTATCGACATCCATGTCTTGCTTCTTCACATTTTAGTTTCTGATATATCTTCATCTGTTCACATTTATATTATCTTTTATTATGTTACAAAATGTAGAACAAATTGAAAAAGATAATACATGGAATATTTTGATTGCTAGACAAGATTTTGTTTCAGGTTTGTATGTAATAAACATTGTTTCTTTCCAAGGTTAGTATCAATGATTATTGTCCTTCAAGGTAATTTCTAATTTTGTTTTCAGTTTAGATCAATATTTGTAATGTTAATATATACAATAAAAATATTTGAACTTTACAGGTATGTCTTCCAAATACATTTTATATCCTCTGTAAGGTAGTGTCCAGTGCAGTAAAGGACAGCACACACAAAGTTTAAAGCTGCCTGTACAGTTTGGAAAATCCAGGAATGGTCAGTGTGTAGCAATACTTCACAATTCTTTTCCATTCCATGGTGTCCATGTTTTCTCCTTGTGACCCAAACCAGGTTTCCCTGCTTGTTCTCTTTCCTATTTGCAGGTCTTTGATTTTGATATTTTTTCTAGAGTAACTTGAATTCCCTATAGCTCGGTTCATCTCCAGAAGAACTTGGAAACTCCGCTTTCTGTCTCTTATCTGCCTACTTGTCACCTTCTTCTTTTGACCTATTTGACAATCTTTTATAGGTGATTATTAACTCTGCAAGGTTTTATTCCCCATTTTCTAAAAATAAAATAAAATTCATTTGTCTCAATTCTTTCCTATTTTGATTCTAAATCTCTGTGCATGCAGCTGTCTTCCACGTAATGCTTGTTTCGGAACCAACACAGGGGAACTCACCTTTATTAATTGGATCTTCTAGTTGAATCCTACTGTAGCACAAGAGTAACTAGGGCTGTAAGTCATCACTTTTGAGGTCTTCCATGATCTCTTTTACCAAGGCGACAGTAACTAAAGAAATATTTACTCTCTGTGTGTCTTTCTTCCTTCCCTCTGCACACGGAACACTTCAAAGACTCTTGATCTCATGTTTCCTTAGGGGAACAAAACACAACAATACAGGCTGGTATTTGTACTAGCAGTTAGTACTGAACTTCGATTCTATTGAGCCCTAAACAAGTGTAGATATAATCCATGCCTGAGAAAAAAAAAGACTAACGACAAAATGCCTCAGATTCCAAACTGAGGATCAAGCAGAAGAAGAAAAATAATAGTGGTTTTCAGGACTGAAGCACAAAGTATCAGCAATCAAGGGATAAAAATTCTTCTGAGGGCAGGTAAAAATCAAACAACATACTCCTTCAAAAGGAAACTCAATACTTTCCCTGATGGAAAACCCAAGTAAATGAAAATGGGCTTCCCTGGTTATGAGAATGAAGGTGAAAACTGCCATAAAGGTTTCCTGCACTCGAGAAGAATATGGGTCAGGGAGAAAAAAAGATGCACAAGCACTGGCTAGTAAATGTCAAACTATGAGCCAAGCCCCTGAAATCATAAGGCCCTTCTAAAATATTTTTTTTCTCCTTTATTTCTTTCTTGCTTTTTTTTTTTTTTTCCTTGAGGGACAAAAGTCTGAAAACCACTTTACAAGAGCACTTGGATCTCAAGCACATCCCAAGGATTTTTGCTATGAATTTTTCTTTGTTTCTGCAAGTCTTAAGTGGCTTTGAAGATAACTACACCTCAGAATATTTCATCTCACTACAAATTTAATATTTTCTCACAGTGTATAGATAATGCTATTTCAAAGGCAAGTCCTAACTAGGATGTTCAAGAGTAATTTAATGAAACATCCTTTTTTGCTACTTTGGGTTTATTGCAATGGTGAGAGTTTACAAGATTAAAGTATTGATGAAACTCGTGTTAGAAAACGTTTCTTGGGCTGCAAAATTTCTGCACAACACAGCAGAGATATGTCAACCTGTGAAAAATTCAGTGAGGGGGTCAGCGAGGCAGATTTGCATGGGAGGTGAAAGCAGAGCCAAAACTGTCACTAGATTATCATCCAAAATGATCTCCCACTGGTGTGAGGTCCTCCCACTTTCATGTCCACCTCACCCACACCTTGAAATAAATCCCCCCTTACCAATACACCTACCAGGTGATAATTTTTCGCACATTTTAGGGAGGCCTCCACACTCTTCTTTTTACTTCTCTTACCTAATTTATTTGCTTTTCACATGATTCTTGTGGCTTACATGACAGGATTTCTGGAGCATCCAGTCCCGAAATGCATGGATTTAATAGGCCTCCTGTGTCATATCTGCCAGAGCCATGCACATACTAATATTTCATGGATTCCCTAAAACATCCCAAGTATCACCAGGTGTCTGTATTTGGGCAACTGAAATTAATTCCTTGAGCAGAAATACAGGAGTTCAGAGGATCGTTCAGCTGATTTGCCAGTAGGTGGTAAATTCAGAATTATTTTCTCTCTAGTCTCAAAGCACTCAAAATTCCATTGATTAAAATGGGAAATTAGGTACTGATTACATCGGAAAACACTCATATTCAGCTGTCTTAATCTAGACCTGAAGTCCCAACTAAAACTTCAGATCTGTTTTAGACTTCCTATGTAATCTCTTGTAGGTCAGCAATAATTTTGTACTAAATATTATCAAATTAACATTTCTTTTCCAGGGAAAGGCACTGAGAAGATAAATGCCATCCTTAAGACTGACTGACATAAACAACCCAGATGGATTTATTTCTCAGAAGTACCAGTTAGCTGCAAGGTATGGCTTATGGAAACATTATGCCCAGCTCTCTTTTTCGTACTGTGCAGATTCAGGATGCAGTGAATCAGCATACATTACTATGAAGATGACAATCTGCAGTACTGGTCTTGGACAAATCAATGGATCTATTCAGCTTTGAGAAGAGTATGCAGCATATGGGATTCTAAACCATGTGCACTCAAACTACGAGTCTGCAAGTCCAATAGCAAAGTAAAGTATTATTTTGCATTTGCAGTGAAGTTCTTGACATTATTTATTTCCAACAAAGAAACAAATAAACAAACAAAAAAGAAAACAAACAAAAAAGTTAAGTGTTTTACACAATATGGTAGCCAGCACAGCAGGTGTATTAATCTCACCAAATGTATATCAGCAGGAACTTAACTAATTATACTAAAGCACTGCTATACCTACTGGAGAGAGATGGATTTTTTTGCCGGCAAGATGTTTGGCCCATTTTAGGCCCCTAAAATGGGAAAAAATATGCACCTTTCTTAAAAATGTATTTTACAATCTGTTTTCCTGTAGTGGCCAATAAAGGCTTATAGACAACTAGCCTAAAACATGCTTTTAATGCTCAACAAGGTAAGACTGTCTCCACAGAAGTGCTTGGTGCTGTTTTGAGCACTGTGGGATAACCTTCATGTGGGGCTAGAGAAAAGTGTGGCTCTCCTAAGTTCTGTGTAGCATTTTCCATCAGAGTACAGATGTCCCTAGTAGCCCAAATCATCTCTAATTATCCTAAATGCTAATTTTTAAGCAACTTGATCTACCCTCGTGAAGTCATAGTTGTATAAATGTCATCTCTCCTTAACCCACCCAGAACAGCTATGTATCATTCATACTTGTGTTACTTTAAGCCTTTTTCTACATTGTACCTGGAACAAAACAGGACTGAAAGCCATGAATGAGACTAAAACAAAACAACAAGAAAACAAACAAACAAACAAACAAACAACACTAAGCTATTTCAGATCATTTACCATACAAAAAATAACATTGAAAAATATAATCTTGGAACAGAAGAAGACAAAGAGAATTTCAGTTTGGTCCACCCAAAGAATTTTTTCAGTCTGAATTGAGCTATTTTTAAAAAATCTTTAGTGGAGTCAGATTACAGCTTTACAATTTAAAAGTTAAATATATGCAGATATACACTAAATTATGTGCTCTAATTAAAATTGATGTTATTTTCTTATATTTTCAAGAAATTGAAATTATCCCTTTGATTGCTACAGTAGTTGCCCTTTGAAATTAAAAAAAAAAATAAATTAAAAGGCTGTAATTAATTGTCTCTATGTATTTTCTGCTACTCAGAAGTATAAAAATATTCTATTCAAAACTTTGCTGTGGGCAAAACAAAACATAGTTTATATGTAAAGTCAAGTCTGCCTTATCAGTGTAACTTAAATCTTAAAAGCCTACTCAAAGAATTGGTACTAGCCTAGGCTAAAGTAATACAGTAAAATATATATATTGCATTTTATACATTTTCACTAGTGCTTTACACCTTTTTTCATTTTTGATCTGCTACTTCACGCTAGTAGTGAACTTACTGTATGTGAAATGCCTTCTCTATACAAGATATTTGCTCTGCTTACTCATTGGTACCCCTAAAATCTGTTTTTGCTCCTCCCTTGTCTGCATTTCTCTGAGCATTGGTGAGTTGTTTACAATGCCAAAATTCTCAGCATTATGTTATCTATAGTCTTCTGCAGTGCATCCCATGTCCCCACTTTTGAGGACTCTGCTATTATCTCAAGACAAACTTCTTCTACTCTACACCATTACGCTAGGGTTGTAAGTAGCTGATGCTACACCAAATAAGTACTTTTTACCCCTGTCTATGTGAAAATTATGGTTGTACCACACAATTATACAAAAATAAGCAAGAATAAAATAGGCGATAGCTAACTGGCCATTAAAAATTGTCACTAGAGCTAAAGAAGCTTAAATAAGGCTCCAGGCAGGGCAGGTGAAGTTGCAACAAAAACTGGCAGTTCTGAAGTCTTGCAGGGTTAATTTGAAGCCTGTGGTCTGTTACTGACAATGACAAAATAATATTTACTGATCTGCAGGGCTCCACTAAGAAGGCATGAAAATAGGTAATGTTGTTTATTACATTCACCATGAGACTGGTAGTCCAGACATCTTAATTCCGTTCTTTACTCTTTTCCATATGCATAATGTCTTTTACCTTTCCATAGCTCAGCTTATTGTCATAAGAAATGCAACAATATTGCACTTGTTGCACAGATATGACAAAGATCAATTAAGTAATGCTTCGGAAAGATTTTGAGATCCTCTGAAGTCTTTATCTTGTGAAGTGCATATGTCCATAGCTTTATTTGAACACATATTTAACTTGAACTGCTGGGACTTCTCATATATTTAAAGCTGAACACAAGAATCAGTGTACTCAAGGAAAAGAATCAGAATCCAAAGCACCCACCATGACCGAGCTCAGAAAGATAACTAGACAGGGATAAAGGATTATTGGGTTTCTTTGGGTACTTTTACCCTCAAGGCTTGACAGGCAGCCATGAAAACCAAAGCACACCATGATTCTAATGCTGAGGCTATTTTATTATTTGAAAAGCATCATCAAGACAAATTCTGTATGCCTTGTTCCTCTGGAGCTATGGTAGGATGTGACCCAGTTAAATCATTAGGCTTGCACCGCTGCAGCAAATACTCTTTAACATTAGCATCACTATCACAACATAGCGATCTGGACAATCAGGTAGTGAGGTGGACTGCGAACTGGCTGAAGGGAAGAAGCCAGAAAGTAAATGGTCAATGGGGTGGAGTCTAGTTGGGGTCCTGTATCTAGTTCAGTGCCTCAGAGGTCACTACTGGGGCTTGTGTTATTCAATATATTCATCGATGATTTGGACAAGGGAATAGAATGTACTATCAAAAAGTTTGCTGATGACACCAAGCTGGGGGGAGTGGCTGACACACCAGAAGGCTGTGCTGCCATTCAGAGACCTGGACAGGCTGGAGAGCTGGGTGGGGAAAAATTTAATGAAATATAACAAGGGAAAGTGTAGAGTCTTGTATCTGGGTAGGAACAACCCCAGGTTCCAGTATAAGTTGGGGAATGACCTATTAGAGAGCAGTGTAGGGGAAAGGGACCTGGGGGTCCTGGGGGACAGCAGGATGACCATAAGCCAGCACTGGGCCCTTGTGGCCAGGAAGGCCAATGGTACCTGGGGTGGATTAGAAGGGGTTGGTCAGTAGGTCAGAGAGGTTCTCCTTCCCCTCTACTCTGCCCTGGTGAGACCACACCTGGAATATTGTGTCCAGTTCTGGGCCCCTCAGTTCAAGAAGGACAGGGAACTGCTGGAGAGAGTCCAGCACAGGGCAACAAAGATGCTGAAGGGAGTGGAGCATCTCCCTTATGAGGAAAGGCTGAGGAAGCTGGGGCTCTGGAGCTTGGAGAAGAGGAGACTGAGAGGTGACCTTATTAATGTTTACAAATATATAAAGGGTGAGTGTCACAAGGATGGATCCAGTCTCTTCTCGGTGACAACCAACGGTAGGACAAGGGGTAGTGGGTTCAAACTGGAACATAAGAGGTTCCACTTGAATTTGAGAAGAAAGTTCTTCTCAGTGAGGGTAACAGACACTGGAACAGGCTGCCCAGGGAGGTTGTGGAGTCTCCTACTCTGGAGACATTCAAACCCTCCTGGACACCTTCCTGTGTAACCTCATCTGGCTGTTCCTGCTCCGGCGGGGGGATTGGACTGGATGATATTTCGAGGTCCCTTCCAATACCTGATATTCTGTGATTCTGTGAAAATAGAGGAAGGACAAGAAGTGAGACAATCAGTCCTGAAGTTCTGGAAGGACAGTGGCTCATTGTGCAGCATAGTGTCCATGAATGCCATCTTGCCCTAAGGTATTTTCCAGAGGAGCTGGTGTTAAGGATTGAAACAAACAAACAAACAAACAAACAAACAAACAAACAACATAGTTGTTTAATGCATCTGGCTTGAGAATCCTAATGGACACCATCATGCCCTGCAACTAACATTAATCCAGTGGGGAACACAAGTGCTTAAAAATTTGCCTAATCTTTTTACACATAAGATTGTAGTCATGCCACAGACACGCTTTCAGTTCCATGAGAAGATGCGTTACCAATTCAAATGCATAAACAATGTACTGCAAAGCCATTATCTGCCTATATAGGCTGCTGAGCTGTTAGAGATTTGAAGTGTCAAAAGTAATTGTGTGGATCTGTGTTCTGTGGAGAGTTTTCAGCACAATCTGTGTTGTTACATTGATTAAACTATTTCAGTTATCTGGGTCATCAGACCACAATGACAAGTCATTGATTCATTGCACGAGGGTGAATGAAACAAGGTAAGGATTTGTTTTCAGTGGCTTACTGCAACTGATTTAGTATATTATTTTTACATTTGTGAGATTGTGCTGCTTTTGGCTGCAACAGGGTTAATTTTCTTTGTAGTAGCTAGTATGAGGCTGTGTTTTGGATTTGTGATGAAAACAGTGTTGATAACACAAGGACTTTTCTGCTTCTCACACCCTTCCAATCCAAACTATTCTACAATTTTATGATTCTATGGCTGGAACAAGCTGCTCTGTGTCCATTTGCTAGGAAGAAAGCAGTGAATTTAATTGCTACATTATTTTATATCTGATGCTTTCTGAATCCTTCTGCTCATCAGTAGGACCAGAAAACTGAAAAAAAACTCATATATGAATGTGTTTTCAGTTCAACATATCAACAGAGATGTAAATTAAAATTAAAAAAAAAAAAAAAGAGCAAGGCTTACTGGAATGGGAAATTTAATGTTTTAAAGTTTGACTGAGAAAAATAGATATTGTGTAGTAATGCAATTGAGGAAAACAGTTTAGAAGAATCTAGGGGAAGAAATGAGATATTTTAAATCTTATTTCTTCCTTTTTTATGTCTACCTACGACCTAAGACCCCAGAGTTAGAGTGAATTATTACAACATGCAGAAATAGGGCTCTAACTTATTACATTTGAAATCTATGGTAAAATTCCCATTAATTGATAAAACCACAAGCACTAAGACAGCTCGATGTTTAGTCTGAGCTGCTGAGGGCTAGGATTTCACGGATTCAACATTGTAAGGACATGAGCCGATATAATCAGGTCATCAAATACCTACTTTAAAGAAGATAAATAAAATGAAATTCTTGAATAAAACAGTGGCAATTTACAGCAACAAAGAGTACAGCTTTACCTACCTGTTAAGTTCATATCTAGGTTAGGCATGTAAATCCTTTCTTCAAAAAGTTAAGGAAGTGTGAATTTCATCTTAAACGATGTACAAAATAGGCTCACCCTTTTCAAACTCATTCCTTATTTTTTTATTTTTTCAGACAAACACAGCCTAATCACTGGACTATGTGTATGAAAGTGGGGAGGGCACTGTCAAACAGAAGAAATGCTTCAGGAAATGAGAAACTTGGTAACAGTCCCCACACCATTTTCTTCTACATTTAAGACAGTAAAAAAGGATTCTTGTTCCATGCTGGACACTGAATACACAGTTACCTGTACCTCTTTGCAATGCACAGCAATTAAGTTAAAAAGGCCATGCTTCCTTGGCTCAGCCAGCTATATGGTTTATCTTCCCTGTTCAACAGGTATTTCTGGCTGCAGGGTTTCAAAATCAATGCCTCATCATTCTGCTGTATGGTTAGTCCATGCTTTGATGGTTAGATGAATATAAAACCTCCACTCTGGGCTGGGAGGTAGATACAAGTATCTCGTTTTCCGAACAAGTCTGCTGACACTGTGCAAAATGTGGCTTGCCATGTCCTTCTCTGTCTCCATTTCAAAATGTCCTCTTAGAGCCTACTGCTAGATCTGGACACTTCTGATACAGAAAACCATAGGTTCTTCCCCATCTTTGGCTGGAACAAATTGCCTTAGCACTCACACTAGAGCACTTTGGAACCAACTCTCATGTTAAAGTACAGATGAAACTTTGTGTTCCAAAGTAGGGAAACTCATTAAAGTTCAGGTTCAAGTAGGCCTAGAAAGTGCCCTAAATTCTTCTAAGTTCTGCCTAACACAAAAAGCAAGATATACAAACTTAGCGTTTAGACACAACAGCAGTGGGGAAATCAGACTGGGAAAAAAAAAAAAAAATAATAATAACAAAAAAATTCCCACTGACCTGGACTGTTACTTAAAATAGGAAATGGTGAAGGTATCATGCAACAATATTGTGCACTTTCACCAGCAAAACCAGCACAATTGGAGAGCTTTAGCAACTAATTATTCATCAGCTATTGATGAACCAAGGGCAATATTATTGCTGAAAAACTAAGAAGAGACCTAGATTTGTTGTTTTTCTTCCAGAAGAAAGAAGGAAAATGTTCTTCAGAAATTATTTATTACAAATGACTTCCTAACTTCTATTTTTAACCTTTAGTCTTCAGAAAGAAACCTATGCCTTTTAAGGTTTGCACTCTTTGCTTTACCCATTCCTTATGTTTACTAGACTTTGTATGAGTCACTGCTTAGTTACTGCAGTATTTAAATTTGTAGCTGTCTATTCTCTTGGCATCCTGCATAGGGTAAGACATATAACGATAATATGAGATGATCGCCATATTTCAAATGCAGGAGGTAACAAAAAAAGAGGAAAGGTTAACTGACATACACAATTTCCTTTTCTATTCATGTTTTCCTGTCTTCTGTCAGTGCTAGCAGATGAAATCATTGTCTTTTTGTGGCTCTCGACTCTCTTACCATCATTGCTTTGCTACCTCAAGGGTTTTTCATCAATATTTGACTGTATGTAGCTTCACATGTAGTTCTAGATCTTAAAGCCAACAAGCTTTTCTGTTCCATCATTCTTCATTGACTCATCAGTGACACATTTGTTGTAAACATTCACCAATTCTCTTGTATCTGCCTAGTATTTTGTGAAAAAAAAAAACATCAAGGAGTAAAAGTGACTCTATCATATACATTCTCTCCAGGATTTTATTCTTCATTTAAATTCTGCTATCAATTATTCTCGCTGCTGAGACATTTATTTCAGGAAACAATTTATCATAATCCCATATTCATCTCTTCAGCCTTTTAGATACTCTCCAGAAGCAACCATTCATTAGTTTCAGCCTTCAGCCAAAAGAAAGGATTTTAAAAAGTGAAATATTTAGTACCTTGATACACAGCTTCCATTAGATAGATTTTTCTTCAAGGACTATATTATACAGGAATTCCATCATTTTTAAGACTTCAAGATCTTCTTCTCTATCACCTAATCTCTATCAGATTGCTTTAAGATGACAAAATCTTAGAGTAGAATTTAAAAAACAAACAAACAAAAAAACCCAACAACAACAAAAAAGAAATTCTGGAGACTGGTTGTTCTATTTTTCCTTTTCTTTTTTTCTTTTTTTCTTTTTTTCTTTTTTTCTTTTTTTCTTTTTTTCTTTTTTTCTTTTTTCTTTTTTTCTTTTTTTCTTTTTTTCTTTTTCTTTTTTTCTTTTTCTTTTTCTTTTTCTTTTTCTTTTTCTTTTTCTTTTTCTTTTTCTTTTTCTTTTTCTTTTTCTTTTTCTTTTTCTTTTTCTTTTTTCTTTTATTTTTATTTTTATTTTTTCTTTTGTTTTTCTTTTTTTCTACTGCTTGACAGCTGGTCAAGCTGGGCCTGAAAAAGAGTGGAGAAGAAGGGTGTTGTTTTAATGTGGCCTTTTGTTTGCCACTACTCACATTATTAATTACATTTTTATTGGAACTGGCAATAAATTAAGTGAATTTTCCCCATATAGTCGTGCTTTGCGTGTGACAATAATTGCTGAATGGTCTCCCTGTCTTTTTCTCAACCTGTGAGCTTTTCCATCCTCTTTTCTACCCCTATCCTGTTGAGGAAAGGGAGTGAGAGAGCAGCTGCATGGTTTTCTGGAAGCCAGACAAGATCAACTGACCACAGGGTAAAAATAATTTTATATTTTATTAAGAAAAAGATGCTTGTCATCATCAGAACATTTTAGGAAGCCTCTGAATGACTTATAATGTGAAAAGAAATGAGCAAAAAAAAAAAGTAGGAGGTTGTTAAGATGATGCAAATTCACTTATTTTTCTGCTGTCGGTCTTGTATAACTATCTGTGCTGTTTAACAGAGATCTCTATCCCTGAATCATGCAAACAAGTGTTTTCTTTTTATTACTGCTTGAAGGAGAAACACATTGGTCTTTAAGCATTTTTTATGTACTTTAAAGATTTTTAAATATGGCTACATTTTATTGGAACAAAAAAAATGATTTCTCAATAAAAAGTGAAATAATAATTATAATATTTTATAAAATAATTTAGGATGATGTTCTTGCTAGAAGCAGAAAGTGAATGTTTCGAATGTTCCTGTCACTTAAAGATTTGCTCATGTTTTACACTGAAAAAGGAAAATAGAAATATATGCCATCCAGAGGAAACATTTGGGACATATAACCAGACATCTACAGTTGCAGAACAGCCTTTCCATTATCTGCAACAGCTTCTTTCAGTCTTGCAAATCATCTGCTTGCCTCAAATAGAGATTCCTAGTTCCTTTTTGAGGAGCTCATCCAACCAAAGACATCTGTAATGCAGAAAATGACATCCATGATGCAGTCAATGACTTCTGTCATTCATCTGTTCTGAGGTTGCGCAAGTCAATCTCCGTTTTCCTTTCCCCAGAATTGGACAACTTTACCCAAGGGAAAATAAGTTGTAAACTCACAGGAACGTTCTTGATGTGATGCCTGATGTAAATCAGGCTAGGAAGCAACTTAAGCCTTTCACAAATGTTGTCAGACCACAGACCACACACATATGCACACCCACAGATAAGCAAAATATACATAAAATACATGCACACATGTTCTGTCTTCCTGATGCAAAGTAGTGAGCCCAACCCTGAAATTATGTCTAGTTTGCAAGTGAAACAATATTTCCCGTAAATTAAACTTTAAAATAGCACACAGAAATTAATGGAGTTTGCTGGAATTATTCCTGTTAATATTCTAATAGAATTCAGTAGAAACAACAATGTTTATATTTAACTGATTCAAATTGCTTCAGAATCATGTGACATTCTGAGAGTATTTCCTTTTAGCTTTGACTAAAGGCAACAGATTTCATAGCATGCTTGAAGTATCAGCTGAAAAGTTCTAAAACTTCTCCTAACAAACTGATCTGTACTGAAAGCCTTTGTTTTTCCCCATTACGCTGAGATTTAGTAACATACTTTTATAAAAATTAAAAAGGTAATAACATCATAAGAACTAGGGTTGTTTCTCTATCTGAGCTTATTTCCAGCAAGAATGAGTTGACTTACTATGCATGTGTGATGGTGAAAAAAATAGCCCTTAGAATTCTATTTTGTCTCATTAATTTTGACATAAATTTTAAGAGTGTAGAGTCATAAAGCATAGATTAGGTGTCACTCTGCATTGATCCTTTAAAGAAAAGGAAGCTGATTATTCGAGGTTTATTTCACTAGGAAATTATTTGCCTGGATTACTTCAACTTTTAATTAAATTGTCATATAACACATATAAAATATCAAATAAAACAGTCTTTTGCTGTGCGTCTACATTAATTTTATCATGTTAACTGCCTAACTTAAACTTTCTCAGTGCCAATTAAGTGCTATATTGGAATACATTTAAAATATTTAAATTCTTTCTTATATTGCACTCTTGTTAAACTTTTAATTTTCTTTTTGTTGTAATTAGTATTTGGGGAGTTCAATTTTTTTAACAGTCTCTCGTAATTTGTGTTTTATATTACTCTACTTGTTTGTCATGAGGTCAGTGGAGCAACTTCTGATTTTCGTAGTGGAAAATATAGTTCATGAAAGATTTTGTTAGCTTTGTTTCCTAGGAAGAATGTACAAGATTTTTGGATTGTCTTTGTTCTGATTCCCCACTCATCTCATGCCTGAAAGCAATAATCTAGTAGGATGGAATACAGTGTAATGATAATTAAATTGCAACCAACAGTCCCTGGAATATTTTCTGTTCACGGCAGCGTGAGTCCTCCAAGATGACATCCAGTCACAGTACAGAATTTAGAACAAGTTGAGGACTGTTTCCAACACACAGTTTGTTGCCACTGTTTTGGAGGCTAAGAAAGTTTAGCTTTACCAGCTAGTATTGTCTAAACCAGACTTTCATGGCCAGACAGGAAGAGAGTCCCATGTATTCTTCCTGCCTAAAGTGTTACCTAAAATGCAAGTCCAGTCACTTGGATAAAAGCAGGAATGTGGCAGTATATGATGTGTCTATGTGGCTCGGATTTCAGGGCAGTACAGAAATAAGACTTCATCTCTGTAAGAGGTCAGTCGCCAGACCAGAGTATGTTCCAGGTTCTCCCCATCTCCCAAATATTCAACAGCCCAGGCAACATGATCCTCTGGTGCCAGACATGGTTTGGTTCTGAGGGACATCCCAGCCTTGCCTGAAGTCGTCCTCCCGTGTAAGGCAGTCTTGAGCCTGGTACCATTAAAGAGTGTAAAATTAGACTCTGAAATGAAGGTCAAGCTTCTTATTCCCTCTCCTCAAGTAATAACTCTTTGGAAAAATTTGTGAAGCTTAATGTTTCTAGTGTACTTGGAGATCATTGGCTTTAACTGATGCTATTAATACAGATGCAACCCTATAAATATGTGGCTATATTTTTCAAAACCAGGAACAAGTCCAAATTAACATAAGAGCCAAAGGACTTCTTGTTCTAATTTACAAGGTAAACATCCAGAGAAACCTGTTTGTTTTGTGGTTGGGTGTTTTGTTTGTTTGTTGTTTGTTTGTTTTTTCTAAATTCATTATGTCTCTTTCCCCTCCGGTCACCATTATTGAAAGTAAGCACTCTTAATTTGAAATTAATAAGAGGATAATGATGTGGCACAGGCTGCAGAGCATCACAAGGAGCTTGATAGTGCTGGAATACCAGTTTCTTTTTCTCATTGCCTGTAGTTTACAGTTTACACACCTGCCTGACAAGAAGCTTACACAAAGTTCTAGGGAAGAATTCTGCCAGATACAAGAAGAAATAAAAAATGCTTAAATTGCCTTTCAATTGCCTTTGTTTCTTAAAGAGGCTGATATGATAATATGAAAAGACACACTGGAAGTGTCCATGCTCAAGACTAAGGGGCTACAATCCACAGCTGAATCCTACAGATTCAATCTGTCAATGAAACGTGCACTTCAGGGATGGGAGGTCTTGAGCCCCACTTGGACCTGAGCCATGTAACCTTGCAGTTTCTAGATGTTTGTAGTGTAGCAAATGCAGTAAATTGTTATTGACCTTGTTAACCACCATCCCAACCTCTTCAAATAGAAGCTACACAGACACCTCTCATATGGCGTGTTTCACACAAAAATGCCAAGTAGAGTAAAACAGTACCTTATTGCCATGCTGGCCATGCAGTACCAGCATCCAAGAAAAAAACAGTCGTACTCCAGCACTATAAGTAGGATACAGACTGATGTGGGCCACAAGTAGGTATCTGGATGGTAGTTTCTAGGAACTAGACGTACTATTCTTTTAATAGTAGTTTCTAGGAAACAGAAACTGCTACTACAAATACAGCTCAAAAGTGTGATTTTTTTAATTTGAAAATTCTGCATGATTTGTCCTGAGGTAGGACTCATTTGAATTGTGTTTGAACAGGTTCACCACATTTTAGGTGTAACATCATGAATGGAACCTTTCCCATATTGTGGCTAAAGTACTGTAGGCACTGAGTGGAAGAGGCAAACTCTGAATTCTCAGAAAAACAAACATTTCCATCTCTCTGATAATAGCACTCTGTTAAAGGGAAACATTTAACCATTGCGTCTCTATATATGTATGATGCATTTTTCTCCTGAGAGTGTCTTATATTGTGTGTGCACAAAATGGTACTAACACCTATGGCACACACTGTACGTGTTGCTTCTACCTCAGACTTCTGAAACTTTAACTATAACTTAGCATCCTTGGGTTGCCTTTCAAGAGATAAAAAATCATGTTAGTCTTTGTTCTCAGCTAGAAACTTTCAATATTCAGATATGCTAAAGATTTCAGGTTTGGGTTTGTTTTCCTTTCTTATTTCAGACTCTTTTAAAACCTTACATTGCCAGGACCATCTGCTGGTCCATTAGTAAGGATTATTTTACTAACACTTGTTTATAAGCACAGTTTTGGATGCAGAATTGCAAAAGCATAGTTTTTCAGTGAAAAAAAAAAAATAAAAGAGGAGGGCCAATTATGGGCAGAACTTGATCCACTAAGCAGCAAAACCACTGAGGTGTCTTAACAAAGCCAATCCCCTACCCAGGGAACTGTCTAACAGTCTTTTCCACCAGGGCAGACTTGATCCAAGTGGGAAGTTCTTTTGAAATACATTGAATAATCTCCCTCCCCCTGCCCGAAGAAGCTTTTTGGTAGCGCTGAGATGGCAGGATCAGGGGCCAGGAAATTTTCCTGTTATTGTTGCAACCCAGCTGCGAAGGTTTAATATAACTAATGGCAGCAGGTGGTTTCTAATACCGAAAGGTCACTGAGTCACAGGAAGCCAACTGTCCCTACCGTATCTTTGCAGCTCACAATTATTATTATCTATTATTGTTCTCTATTTATAATAGGTACAGTAAAATCTTGGAAAAAAAAATAATCTATCCAGAGATGCAGGAATCTTTTCCAGAAATAAAATATGAAATCTGAATTAAAACCAGCAGCTGCTCCTAATCAGCAAGCCAAAGAGACATAGTCAACTACAACAGAGTGCAGTCCTGACCATGCTTACATTTCACACAAATGTTGGACCTTAATGTGTCATTTCCTGAAATTCTGGCTAAAAAGACAGACCACAAGCAGTTCCTTGGAGTCCCTCATATTTAATCTGACCTCCAGTACCAACTTTCTTTTCTGTTTTCACAGGTTACCTATTCTTTTGCTGCCAGACTGCATTCTGGGTTGCCTTTAAGATGAAGTTTAACACATTATTCCCTGTGGTGCTCTGGTCCCAAGGCCACAAAAGAACAGAATACAGTAACTAAATCTGATTTCTTTCCAAAACTGACTTCTTTATATTGCTGTTGTGAGATTATTGAGCAGCAGCTGGGGATTCAACAAAAACCCAGTAGGTAAACACAAGTGCTAAATTCAGGCATCTTCTTCTGTCTCCACTATGTATTCAGTCAAGAAGGGCCAGCTAATATTTACATGTATCTTTTGCAGGACTGGTGTGATTGGGTACCAGAAAGATGACAGCCTTATAATCCGATGTCTGCTATCTGACCAGTAGCTTCTAATATATGCTGAACAGAAGAAAATGTGATACCATTTTGAAGTGTGTATAGAAATGTCATTTGAAAAGAGGAGAAACTGTACAAATTGGGTCTTTGGGAACAAGAAGCCAAAAAAGACTCCAACCCATGCTGACAGTTGTACCACTTCTCACTCCAGTCCTGTCAAACTTTGGTCAACCCTTACTGCTATCAAAAGAAATAGAAGAGATCTAACAATATCAAGTAGGAAATCCAGTTTTCATTCATAACTGTATTTACTCTGATAATTCATACATGAGTACAAAGCTTAAGTCCAGAAAGTAGTGATAATTTGTGTAACAAGTTTCACAAAACATGTCTGTGTTGTATGAAATGCTCTTAATAATTTTTTTTTTCAACTTGCTTGCTGTGGAGTTTGCTGATTTTCTCTATTTTTGATATTATGGCAAAGTAGAGGAGCTGGTTTCTGTGCCAATTACTCTATGTCTTTTCTTTGTATTTACCCTCTAAATCACCATAACACTTAAGGTCTGTTTTGAACACTTACACATGAATATAAAAAACCCTAAATAATTTTTAATGAAACTTTCAAGGTTCACAAACTTGCTCTGAAATAACTGTCAAGGGTTTGTCTACTCAATAGCATATTAGATAGAAATTGCAGAAACATTATTAGAAGAAAATTGAATGCTGCAGTGGCATTCCTACCTACGACTGAGGTGTATTAGAAAATTTCCTATAGCTTTGGGTTCAAGAAAATTGCTCATTTATGTATTCTAAAATATTTTCACTGTTACTTCAGTGGTCTTTATGAGGAGGACACTCTTATATAAAATTCTAATAACATATGTTTTATGGCATCCAACACTGCGAAGTCTTGGTCTCACTTCTGGCATTTAGGCACTAGTTTAATATACAAAACGAATCATCCGAGGAAGTGAAATTGCAATTTTGGTAACCTTTTCCACGAATGATGAAAAGTGTCAAAATGCATCATTAAGGTCAACACTCCAATATTTGTTTCTTTACTAAACCAATATAAAACTTAACATTTATTTCCTATTATCATCTTTCCACAACATATTGCTGTTGCTTCAGGCTTTGTAACTATATGAAGCCATGTCAGCTCCAAATGTCTTTTAACACATATGTATTCTTTGCTGATTCTAATTAGTTGTCCCCCAATTTTAATAACATTATTTGGCCATCTCTGATTTACGGAAAACTCTTCTTACTACTCTGTTTTTATTTTTGAATGGTTCTTCCAGAAAAGACATAAGTATCAATGAAAAGTGAGTTTGGAACTGCATGTGCCACTTGGAGATGAACATCAAATGGATGGTGTTAACAGAGCTGAGAGGTGCAACCTTTCAGTAACTGAATGAGGCGATCAACCAGCTGCTGGCAGAACAGCTCCTGGTCTGGTGGTATTCCAAATCTACCCTTTTCATTTGCTAGAGATCACCTGAATGTCAGTCTCAGATAGAATTTGCACCAGTGCTTCTCCAAATTTCTGAAGGGAATAAATTGTTGTTGGTTTGCTTTTTAGCTTCTCGTTCCTCTTGACAGGGCAATGTTCATTCAATGGCAATGTGATATTACCTTTCCCAGGTGTAAATAATCAAGCTTCTTCATTTTTTTTGTGTGTGGTGTTTTTGGGGGGTTTGTTTTGTTTTGTTTTGTTTGTTTGTTGTTTTTTCCACAACTGATTTCAAAATTAAACAATTCTGATGTTGGAAAACTATTGTTTCGTCTTTGATTTTAACATTTAGCATGTTGCAATTGCATTAAAGAAAACCTCAAATATCCAAAAGTGTTTGCTGATGTATACACAAGACAGAAATTTGAACATCCTTCTGATTTTTACCTCCCAGTGAGGAATTCTTATTTTTTCTTATTTTTTCTTCTTCTTTCTTAGTTTTTAACTGGTGCTTTTGCTTTCTTTGTGTCTCCTCTTCATTGCCACAGGTTCTGGAGATGGAAGCACAGTCAGACCTGTTCCTGGGAAGCTGTTGACACAATCTCTTTACCTTACCACAAGCAGGACTTGTTTGTACTGAGTGAATATTGATTCATATTCAACTCCAGCATAAGCCTCAATTTTAAAAGACACTGAACATTCATAATTTAAGTCAAGGATTCAAGAAAAACAAATCAAAACAAAACCAAATACAATTAGCAAATATTTTGCAGTGGTAGAGATTCACCAGTCAATGTTGAGAATTGTGCATTTACAGTTGAAATTAGTTATATCCCAGTAATCAGAATGCAAAGCAGGATACTTTATAGGTAAAAAAGAAGCAACAAAGTTATGCACAACTAAGATTTGTCCCTGTGTTTCTGTATTTAATACAGATTTGAACAAGGCCAGGACAGGCAAGATCATTGAAAAGATAAAACACATGAAGATACTAAGAGTAGTTGCTCTTTTATAAGGCAATTTTGTAAAAAAATCTCTTTACAGGATAGCCCTGACAGTCTAGATGAATATGCCCGCAGATAGAATAGGAAATTTAATGTCCCATGACATAAATTTAACTACATCAGGGATGAATTTGGGTGAACAGAATGCATTAAGATAAAATAATTCCCAAATAAGGTGGGTCAAACTGGTATCAATAAATTAACAGAAATAGACAAACTCAGTATTCTTACAGGCTTGGTGGTTGTGCTAGTGGAGAAGTAATAGTCCTGAAAAAGGTGAGTAGGATGCTTAAAAGAAACAGGGTCCACTTGTAAGAATAAGCATGTTTCGATATACCCAGTTAAGACACTGTGCAGAAGACGATGTCCAATTTCAGATAACTCATTGCATTTAAGAAATCAAGTGGGCAACTCCATAAGATTGTCCTCCTCCAAACCACCCCACCTCCATTTATTGACCTAAAGAAATTTAAAAAATATTTTCAGTAGCTATTCATGGGAAATCTCTTCTATGATTTGCCCTGTACAGTCAAGACTTACTGTGTCTGCCTGAGAAAAAGGGAAGACTTAGAGGCACATGTTACCTGTGCAGAGCCAACATTGATGCTGTACATACCTTCATGGCCAGTAGGTGAAGGAAAGTTGTGAAGGTACGATCTGGCTCCCACCACTACTGAGTGTAGATCCTTTGGTTTCATTAGAAGAAATATGAATTGTCAAAAGACCATTGAATACATCATAACAGGAATGAAATGGGAAAACACGTGGAGTCTTTGGTAGCCAGAGTCACGTGTTGAAAATAATTATTAAATGACTTTTGGGAGAAGAGACTCTGAAGAATCTGGAAGTCTTTTGCTATGGCTGGCAGGACAAGCTTCCCACATGTCAGCTCCTAGAAATCTGTCCCCAGCTTACATGAGCCATTTATTTTTAAAACTGTAAAGCAAATTTTTAGAAATATTCCGACTCAGCTAAGGTGAGGGACAATATGCGAAGAGTTATTTTCTTTCACTTTTTTTTCCTTCTTTCTTCCATCTGACATTTGTAAACAACTTCGTGCATTTACCTATTTAGAAATTTGACTGCAGAAAACCACTAGAACAGTGTCAAGGGGGAACTCAATGAGGATATGATGGTGCCTTTTATACCGTGTTTAAAGAGCATACAATTAAGACAAGCAGTTTTGTTCAGGTTTGGTCCAATTAAGCTTTTTGAGGTTTCAGGTCATTTAAAGCTAATACCAATTTTTAAGTCTTATTTCCGCTTTTCATCCTTTGTAATATTGAATATGTATTAGCAAAAGCAGGTATAGGCAGTTTCAGTTTAAGAAAGCTTTGAGACAGTCCGAAACAAGACATAAAGAACAGAGCACAATAACTTAACAACTACTTTTGTTCCTCACAGAAACACATAAAGGTGGATCATAAAAATAATTTCCGGGAGGTGTTATTGCAAACCAGTTTCCTCCCTGTTAAATGAAGATCCAGAGATACAGTTTCTACTGGTTGGATCTATTCACACTGCATCCATTTCTGTAACTATCCCAGAGAAGAAGAAAAGGAGTTATTATGCTTGATTCATCACAGAAGGCATTGTCATGCTCTTACACATTGGAAGTGTATCCTGCCTTTGGGAGAATGACAAAATGCTGGTCAGAAATTTTTCTTTTTCTTTTTTTTTTTTTCCGAAAAGAAGGATAGTTTGGCCAAAAAAAAAAAAAAATCAAGGAAAAATAGGTTTTATTGTTTTGGAAACTCACAAAAAAAACCAAACAAACAACAAAAAAAAAAAACAACAACCAAACAAAACCAAAACAAAACAAAGAAACAAACAAAACACCAAAGTCCTGATGACCCAAGGTTTCAGCTCTATATGATGTACTTAAACACATCTGGGCATTGTATTTCACACAGAAGGCCCAGCCTACAGAAAAAAAAAAAATAGCCATGATTTCTACACTGTATAATGACTATTTTAATATGTTTTTAAAAATTGTGTGCAAAATATATTTCTCCTTTTTTGTGTTGAAGCGTTTCTTTATTGAAGACATGCAACTCTTTCAGAATTTCTCAGAGAAGTGGAAACTTTCTTTTTTAGGTAACAATTACTCTAGAAAGCTGGTTTCAGGTATGAAAAATGCAGTCAGAAAATTTGCCAATGATTAATTTAATATAATTTATTTATGAAATGTGCCACTGCAACATAATCTTCATGCAAGACATCAATGCATTTGAGATTTTGAGAATCCTTAATAGAAAGCTAAATACTGTCTACAGGAAGCTCTGTAACATTTGAGACATCAGAGTAAGTCTATAAATAAATGAAATTTCATGTTTAGAATGACTTGACATTTTACAAATGTCTATTTGTCACCATCAACTTTCCTTTAAGACTTTCCAAGTCCTACAAATTGCAAAGAGCAGCCAAGAATTAGTTCAATATCTCTTCATTGCCATCAAACAAATTACTGTATTTTCATTTGAAAAAAAACCTCTTGTCAGTTTAATTCCATTTTAAGAATGATAAAACATTATACCTGTAGACTGTTTCCATTAAAATTGTCTTTGTTTCCAGACTCACTGCTGTATATCTGTTTGAAAAGCTGATGAAGATGAGTCTTGGGTCTCTTGGAGACTAATATGAAATGTGGAATTTTTCATAACACCTTGATGACATTTCAGAAGTAATGTCTCCAAATCTTTCTCAGTACGAACCAACAAAACAGTGAGGAATATTTATATTACATTGCACATATCCCTTCCGATCCTTCTACAAAGCAAACATATGGTTATGAACAACGTAGCTGGAAGCTGGGCATTAGTCACCCTCTAAGCATAAGTCATCTCATTCATATTAGCTGTTCTAGAATATTTCAGACTTCTGTGTGTGCTAGTAGACATAACACATGACCTACAAGAGACCTGTATGCTGCAAAATCAACAGCTGAAAACCACACATGATGACATAGACTTATAGAATTATTTGGCTTGGAGCAGGGACGTCTTCACCCAGATCAGGTTGCTCGGAGCTCCGTCCGGCCTGGCCTTGGATGTCTCCAGGGATAGGGCATCTGCCACCTCTCCTGTTACACTGTTCCACCATCCTCACAAAAATTCCTTCTTCTTATTTAGCCTGAATCTCCTCTCCTTTAGTTTAAAACCATCACCCTTGCCCTGTTGCAACAGATCCTACTAAAAAGTCTGTTCCCATCTTTCTTATAGCCTCCTTTTAAACACTGAAAGGCCACAATAAGGTGTCCCCAGAGCCTTCTCTTCTCCAGGCTGAACAAACCCAACTCTTTCAGCCCATTCTCATTGGAGAGGTAATTTTTCTGATCATTTTTCTGGCCATCACACCCTTTGCGTGATGCAAAACAGCTGAAAAAGCATTCAAATACAAGCGATGAACAAGTTACAAAAATAGAAACCTTTCTATCCCTATAAAATGTTTTTGGTAGATTTTGGAGAGTAGTGTAGTTATTCATATCTGAAGAGGAAGTCAAGAAGCAAAAAAGAATCTGTGAAAGTGTTTGCGTCCCATCAGGAAGCAAATCTCAGTGGTGAATTTGACTCCTTGAGAGAACATCTTATCCAAAGAAATGTTAGAGCATGAGAAATCAGATTGTGAACTGCTGCACAAAACACCCAGAACTGCTGCTTGCATTATCACCTCGAGTGGAGAGATACTGAAGTGTCTGTATTTCCTCCTTGACCTTAGAACCAAATCAGGCTTTCGTTGTGTTACATTCACACAGACAGTCACCAAGAGTCAGCACTTGCAACAAAAGGAGCCCAAAAAGTTCACCTCTTAAGGCTCTCATGCTGCTAATATGCAAGTATATACTGATACCTGCAAATGAATAGCCCCAGTGAACTAGAGCATGTCTTTCTGCAAGAAAGGAGGTCTAAGATTTTGGAGGACATATAAGAAACGGTGTTACAAAAGCACTCAAATGTACAGGAAAGCAGAAGCACTTATACATCCATCAATGCAAAGGGCACAACAAGCAGGTATTCAATTAATTGCAGTAACCTTACTATTATAGTCCTGTTGATTTCTTCTCCTTCCCAAGATTACTTGCTACATCAGTCAGTCTGATGTAGCACAACCGTGTTTCAATTGTATTTGTATTTTTTCTCACATGGGAATGCTGGCATTCATGCCAGGTGGCCACCTTTGCAGCAGTGATCTGCGTGGATGAGTTTGATTGTAGAGGAATATCTACAGTATAAGGCAAATGCTACTCAGAAGCCCAGGCTGGCTTTTAAACAAATGGTTTTGTCAATTTGGAGAAAGCTTTTATTCTGAGCTTTCCCATTTTCACACAGGCTGACTGCATGAATTCTACTGTAAAGTCGCACTTCAAACAGCTTGCTGGCTTCCAAAAGAGAGATTTCAGAAAATTGATATTATTTTTTCTCTCTATTTAATTTCTTTCTGCTGCAGTGTGTTTCCTCCTATTTACATTCTCTTCTCTTTAAAGGGATTTGCAGGTCAAACACAAACAAGATTGGATCACACAGAGAAACCCAGTTATAAGAAATCCCTACACTACTCCCACAGTCTCTTCACACAAGTTCCAACATTTTCCAAACTGTTTTCTATTTTTCTTTTTCTTTTTCTTTTTCTTTTTCTGCTTCTTTTTCTGCTTCTTTTTCTTTTTCTTTTTTCTTTTTCTTTTTCTTTTTCTTTTTCTTTTTCTTTTTCTTTTTCTTTTTCTTTTTCTTTTTCTTTTTCTTTTTCTTTTTCTTTTTCTTTTTCTTTTTCTTTTTCTGCTTCTTTTTCTTTTTCCTTTTCTTTTTCTTTCTCTGCTTCTTTTTCTTTTTCTTTTTCTTTTTCTTTTTCTTTTTCTTTTTCTTTTTCTTTTTCTTTTTCTTTTTCTTTTTCTTTTTCTTTTTCTTTTTCTTTTTCTGCTTCTTTTTCTTTTTCTGCTTCTTTTTCTTTTTCTGCTTCTTTTTCTTTTTCTGCTTCTTTTTCTGCTTCTTTTTCTGCTTCTTTTCCTTTTCCTTTTCCTTTTCCTTTTCCTTTTCCTTTTCCTTTTCCTTTTCCTTTTCCTTTTCCTTTTCCTTTTCCTTTTCCTTTTCCTTTTCCTTTTCCTTTTCCTTTTCCTTTTCCTTTTCCTTTTTTTTTTTCTTTCCCAGTAGGTAGAAAGAGTCCTCAGGTTCTTTTATGTATCGCTGCCTGTTTTTTTTCCTCTTTTTTTTTCCCCAACACAGGGATCTTCCAGGAGAGGAATTAACCCTCAAATGGCACATTATTATTATTATTATTATTTTAAACATAATGTATCTTTTTAAAAGTCTGAATAGGAAAAGTATGTCTTATTGCAGCATCAGTGCACAAATGGGATTGTGGGACTAAGTTATTCTTTGCTGCTCAATCTTTCAGTGAAATGTCTGTTCACAACTTTTGGCTGCAAAAATTTTAACGTCTAAATAAAAAGGTATATTAAGACCACAAAAAATGAGAGTGAGGTCACTTTTTTGCTGTAATCGTGTAGCGGTGATGATTTTTCTTTAATGTGAAGTGCACCGCTGGATGCTCTGGATAAGGTCTTTGATCATGGTAAATCTTATGGTGAAAGCATTCATAAATGTACGAAAAAGCCCAAAATTACAGCACTGTCACTTTGCAGAAATCATTTCTTTGCACTTAAAACTAGTTATCCACACATACAGGACTGGTTGGAAAAATGAAAATCTGAATGGATAAATGTACTTTGTTGGATAATTGTGAAAGATGTAGGAAGAAATGAACAGATTAACTCAATTCATTTCTTCAGTATAGAAATAAACACTCAAAAAATTGACGTGCTTCATGTTAAAAAACAACAATAAAAATAAAATATTTCATACTTTAAATTGAATTTTGAGTCATTTTATTGGCTTGGTTCATTCCCTTTACCCACCTCAAAAGAAAACAAAGTTAGATAATTTCAGGAGCACTTCCCCCTGCTCCAAGCACAGAAACAAATCTGTTTAATGTTCAGAGAAGGATATCTTTCTAACTACACAGCCCTACAAGAAATGGAAAAAACAGAGAATGGCCATTTTTATGCCACCTTCCCTTAATCTCCTTGGAAGAAGTGGGTGAGAAACCAGCAACTAGTAACTGGAGACTTGATTTCAAAGAGCAAGCAGAGTGGCGAGCTAATTATTTATGGTTTAAGCTGCATTCAATTACAGCTTCAAAAGCAATAATGGAAGAAGCTACAGAAGAATTTTCATAAACATTATACAGTCTAACTGAACATGATGGAAAATACAATTTTCATCACATGGAAAGTGCTGGAATTTCAACGTCTGGGTTTGTGGGAAACAATGAAATTCAAAGTTTCTTCCTCCACTTTGAAACGGTGCAAACCATTCATATTTGACTTCATATGATTAGAAACAGAAGTAAAATCATAACAGCAAGATCTGAATTATCATTAAAAGTGCAACAAAATAAGTTGAATGATTCATTAAATTACTACACAAGATTAATTCTTCTTTGCCAGTAACTACAATGAAGTTTAAAACTTGCTTTTATAGTCAACATTCTAGGTTTTAGGAAATATTTGTGCTAGTCCGGAGACTACAGATACTATCTTTTTAAAGCTGCCAACAATACCTGGAAGCTTGCTGGAGATACACTGGAGACTTTTAATATGGCTATATTAATGTATTTTTAAAAATATTTTAAATTACAAATGAGTCTTCTAAATATTGTGCTAACGTAAGTAATAGGTGGCAATAAATAAATGTAACGCAAAATCACAGACATATTGACATTTCCAGAATTTGAAAATTATTTTAGGAGAAATTTAATCAGAGTATCTGTCTACAAACCATGATGCTCACCTGTACTGAGAAATAAAAAATGTTAATGATATTTGTTCCTTCTTGCTTCAATTGGCTTAGCATAGAAAAACAATGAAAGCAGAAGTACTCAGCTAATAGCAGAGAACCGTCAAAATGCACACACGTACTTATATATGTATATACAAACAATAATGCATGTATATTATATAGATTGATAGATAGATAGATGATAGATAGATAGATAGATAGATAGATAGATAGATAGATAGATAGATAGATAAAATCACAGTGGGAAATATAGTCTGTTACCATCCTATGGCTATGACAGGAAGTTTAAAGCAAAGTTGAAAGTTCAGACACAAAATCCTTTTATTTAAATTGTGACTGATTAGTTGGACTCCTTTTGGAACTGTAATAAAAAAGTTTAAACAATTTTTTGAGTCACATTCCCATTTTGGGTAGTCCACACTAGCACAGAATAAAATAATGTCTTCAACCTCTGTTTCTACCTGTACCTGCAGAAGAGGCAATATTTGACATTTTCCTAATGAGGACCTCATTTCTAAATCCATTTAAACAATCTGTTGCCTCATACAACATTTAGTCTATTATTGGTCCTTTTTAAGTGCATTGCTCTCACATCTTGAAAGATATGTAACTCTTGAACACATACTGATGAGGATAACTCCTTAGCCTCTGAAAGCACTCAAGGTTTCTTTTTTTCACATTTTTAAAATTTGAAGGTCATGTTTCTTTTTGAGATTCAGTATGAATCAAATTTTATCATTGTATTAGGCAGATTCAGGTAGTCAGCCTTACTGGCCTTTTTGTATGCCTGTAAATATGAAGAACAACACTGAAAAATCTGCTGGAGGTTTTTGTTACATTTGTTGGTTGTAATAATAACTAATAAAAAAATATTAGTAGGTATTTAGCATAATTTTCCCTTTTTGCTTCATTTTGGTTTGGTTTGGTTTGCTTTGGGTTTCTTTTTGGTTTGTTGGGTTTTTTGTTTGTTTTAATTACCGTTTTGGTTTTCTTCAGCATTTACATTGCTCAGTGTTTTAGGTCCTTATATACACAACAACAGAACATACACATATTTTGCATTAATTTCCAGTGATGAAAAATACTCCATTTCTAAAGCGTGATGAAAATCCTACCAATAGCTGTAATAACAAATTAAGGTGCTCACTGTTTCCAACAAAAGAAGAGTGCTTTACATGAAAAGAAGAATGCTCCAGCAGGGGGATTGGACTAGATGATCTTTTGAGGTCCCTTCCAATCCCAAACATACTGTGACACTGTGATACTGTGAGATATTCGCAGAAGGATGCAGGGCAGCGAGACACAGGAATTCACTCTTTCAGTAGTCCACTCAGGGTATTTCAACATTTCTTTCCTTAGCTGTAACTCCCTCCTGTCTATGGTTATTACAGAAGTCTGCACTTATTAAAGAAAGGTCCTTATTGTTTGCTGACTGATATTTTTGCTGATATGTTACTTCCAACAGGAATTTCTCCTTTGTCTCCAAATTCAATGGCTATGAGACAAATTTATTCGACACGTCCATCCTTTAGTCTGTTAAATTTTACTTCCTTGTAATTCAAGATCAAAGATAAGCTATATTGTTTGGTTTCTGGTTGGTTTTGTGGGTTTTTTTGTTGTCATTGTTTTGGTATGATTTCTTTTCTCTTTAGGGCCAGCTCTGCAGTACAAAGAAAGCATTATCAAACCCCTTTTCATCTTGTTACACTAAATCCACTAAATTATTCAGATGAAGAATATTAACAGAGGAGATGTAGTATAAATACATACACAGAGCAGTCATGGATTTATCTCTTCTCTAAGCAGTCACAACATAAGAATTGGAAACAGAACTGTCCTCCTCTTTTTTTTTTTCTTTTTATTGTAACCATTAAAACCATGGAATTCAGACTGAACTATAAAGCAAATCAAAAGCATTGTTTCAAATCAAATGAACATAATTCAGTGTGTCAACACCAGGCTTTGAATCTTCTCTTGCTCCATCCTTACTTTGACAATCAATCTGTTTCTATGCACTGAGCAAATTCATCCTCTTCTTTAAGTGCTGTTGTAAAACTTGGTATCTTACAGTAGTCTGTTCAATACAGAAGATTGCTCGCATGCTCTTACCTTTACTTTCATCTTAGCCTTCCAGGATGAAGTGAAGAGAACAAAGACAGAAAGGAAAATATCAAAGCCAGTATCTGCCAAACCACAGTAGAAGTATACAATAAACATTGTCTGCAAACAGAGACATCACACTTCATCTATTCATTGCAAATCTTCATCATCTTTCATCAGACAACACTGCTCTAAGTGTCCCCTGGTATGCTGTGTCTTATTTAAAGTAAAAGCTCTTTGGGGTTAAAATGTCAAGAGTAGAAGTGACGTGCTTATGGCACCACATAAAGAACAATAATATGTCTTCAATGCACTGAATCACAATCCATTCAACCATTTCAACATACGTAAGAACACTACAGTCAGACTGGGCAAATCATATACATTTACATGAAAAAAAAGCAGCAAGTGCTTTAATTTCTGTTAATATTATAATGCATCTTTCACTTCTGCATAATAGCAATGCGACTGACTTCATCAGGATAGTAATAAAGTACACTGTGAAGATTTCTCCCCTCAGGGAAGGGAACAAATGACTCTTTTGCATGTGTTTTGTGACCTGAGTTGCATAAGTGGTTGATGCCTTTTAGCATCTGGAATTTAAAATACAGATGTGTTAACATCTGGCCCTGAGGTATCAGCCACCACTGCCACAATCCCTCCATAAATCTCAAAGGTTTTTGTTCCCAAAGTGTGTGGGTAACATGTTGACCTAACAGCTCAGCTGTAAGGTTAATATTTCCTAACTGTGGCAACACGTCTACAGGGATGTGGACTGAAACCACCAATTTAAGTCACATAGGCCACAGAGCTTTCAGGAGACATCTTTGCTATTATATCACTCACTTGAACTGGTATTGAACTAAGTTACCCAGAGATTAAAAGGTTGCTGCTGATTCTCAGAGCCCCATGAGACCTTCTACACTAACATTCATTTGTACAACAGCTAATTTCCTGTGTTTTTACAGCAAGCTAAAGGATGGCATTGAAACCTGTGCCATCTGCAGCTATGCATCTAAGCAATGGCTGCTTTATTTCTCGGTACTATAAAGTGTATTAGAAATATGAAGCTATACTCACCACATCCAGCTTTGGATTTAGGTAAAAATATACCAGCTGGGACGGTAAGTAGCATGAATCAGGCATTTTACAGGTTAGCACATGTATCCTCTATAACTTTCATAGACACTTTCCTGATATTAATGTCAAATGATACAAACATGTTTTCTAAGCCTAGTTGCATTTCTGACTTTCAGTCATCATCATCATATTATTAACATACTTCAGGCATTTTTTTTTCCAATTTTCTCTGTGACAGAGAGAGGCAGGAAAGTTTTCTTCTCATACCTTTTAATCTCTGTCTGCAAGTAATATGTCCCCCCTGGTGATATGTGTCTGGTTGTCTCTGCAGGTAGGTCTTTATCTAACTCTTTTTTATGCCTCCTTGAGTCACAACACGCTTTTTCCACTTTTCTTTTGGGTAATCACATTTACTTTCTCTCCTTAGCTTGCTCATATTAGCCTTTCTCTAACCTAATTTCTTTAACTTACATATCTGCTTCACTATTTCTTTTTTCTGTATGTATCTCAATTTTTCAGCTTTTTTCCACAAAAAAAAATTTATTAGTTTCATTCTCTATTTTGTTCCCTCTTCTCTCCTCTAGGCTTCTGTAGTTGTGACTTACTGAAGGTAGAGAGATCTGCAGAAATAATACACAGCAATTCTCTTTCTCCTCCCATGTTTCTCAGCACTGATACAACCTTCTTGAAGACAAGTCCTTAATTTTGTAAATGAAGATGTACTCAACTCCCTCCATCCCCCAGATTTCCCAGAGGGGCCAGAACCAACCCACAGGATTTGGCAGCTCGGATACAGACACTTACTGCAACCCCTTTTACCTGAGCAGTGGGTCATGATCCAAACCATATCAGAGAGGGAAAGAAACACATTCTGGATGACACTGTTAATCATATGTTTATGTTTAGGTAGTCCTGCAAGGAGCAGGGAGTTTGACTTGATGATCCTTATGGATCTCTTCCAACTTGGGTTAACCTACTATTCTATGACTGCTTCTTGTGGTCTTCAAGGTTTCACCTATCAGTTTCTCCACAGACTTCAATGCTGTTGAGTGCAAATGCTTTCTCCAGTTTCTCAGTTGAATTCTTCTGTATCCGAAGATCTTGTGTATGTGATTTTTAAAAGACATCAACATCTGAAATTTGAGCAGTATTCTCAGGTGAGCTTCATCCTTACTGAGGGATTAAAAAAGAGCTGAGCAGATTCAAATCAAACCAAACTTCCTAATAAGCTCAGGATACACATTTAAAAAAACAGTCTTTCAAAACAGATCCACTCTTTAGCTACTAAACATTTGCACACCAAGCTCTGTGGAGGTTCCTTCAAGTATTTGTGACTTGTTAATCCTTAGCACTTAGGGCCAGAAGATCCCATTACATGTCCAGGACCTCTGTTCATTCACCTTGTTTTCAGCCTCCTAATTTGATTTTTACTAAAGCATTTTCCAGTAAGTTGTAGCATTGAATACATCAAAACTGGAGAATTTTCTGTCTCCCTCACTAGTGTTTTTTTCATTTTTTTTCTTTTGATTTGAATAAAAGTAGATTTAAAATACTTTGTGTTTCCATATACCAACATATCCAGTGATTCAGTGAAAGCAGTACAGGAGAAAGTCAAGTCATATCACAACAGCCCACTACAGAGAGCATATGTAATAGGCAAGTACAAATGAAAAAAATCCACATAAATACATAATTGTTTCCTCAAGCAGTGATTTTTGAATGCTCATTATGTCTGATTCTAGTTAAACATGGATACAGACAGTTTGTGCTCCTCTCAACCTGCAATTAAGAGACCCACTTAACAAACTTGAAATTGTTCACAAAGCCAATTTCTTCATAAATTAAAATGGTTAAAGCCGCATTATCTGCTTTGTCATTAAGATGGCGCAGTATGTTCTTCCTGGACCCAATTATCCTTTTGATAAATAATTACCCGTTCTCCCTTTTCTATAATTTAGACAATTTGTTACATAAAGAATAGGTCTGATTCTCAGTTGCATCAAGGTGTACTTAACCCTCTCACCTCCTTGAGAAGTAATAGAGACATTAAAAAGACCCACTAAGAGTGACCTTGTGACTTTCAATTGATTACAGAGTTAAAGATTTTACACCAGACTCATGCTGACAGCCTTGGGAGTGGTGTGGATTCTGGTCAAAGGTCAGTGTTAAAAATCTACAGGCAAAAGGAACCTAAAAAGTAGAGAAAACACAGTAAGATTTAAACCTTAAGCAATATCAGAATACTCACCAATATCAGAATACTCCATTTAAAACTCTTCTGCTTTCTCTCTGCTTTCAGCTTCTCCCAACAAAACAGGAGTCAAAACCTGACTTTTCAAGTGAAGATGTTTGTGTATGGGCAGATGCAGGTAAAAAGCTGCTTTTCTTAGTGCATTACAAAGCTTCAGAACAGCAAAGTTCGCTAAAAGCATTCTGACTGATGCTCTTAGGCAGGATAAGTTTTGGGTCCTTTCAGTATTTTGGTCCAGTCCAGTTAGATACTTCTTAGGTAACACGATTTGGTTTTTTTTTGAGTTTTGGAGATTTATTTTTTCTTATTGGTTGGTTCAGTTTTTGGGGGGTGTTTGTGTTTGTTTTTTTTTTTTTGTTTTGTTTTAATATTACACTGAGTAAAGCGGTAATGGTTGTGGGATGGAATTCATCTTCTCCACCCTTTGCCATCCCAATGTCAGTAATGACTCAGGATGCAGGATTTACAGGAGGAGACCTACATCCTTCTGGCCTAGATGTTAGAGACCAAGCAAAATACCCTAGAACAGTTAAAATAGCACTAAATGCCTAAGATTAGGGATGTACATTAAGCATCTGAATCACACCCTAAGACTTTTTACATTAGAGACACTTTATCAGAATGAAGTGAAAATCAGACATACTTAGACAATCAAAAGGGGGTATTTACACAGGTAAGCAGATACTTCTGGGCTGGGATTCATCTGACCTGAATTTGGTGGGAGGCAATTCAGCTCCATACTCAGACACCTACATGATCTAGTTGCAGATGTTCCTTCTCATTGAAGGAGTTGGACTAGATGACCTTTGGTAGGTCCCTTCCAACCCAAACTATTCCATGATTCTATGTAGGGATCCACCTCTGAGCTGGATGCAAAGGAGCTGAATATGGTCAGCTCAGTGGCTGATCTATGGAAGAGGAGTTTGCGTCTCCTTTCTCCAAGGTGAGTGCCCCTCTCACCAGACTGGACGACACAGAGGGTGTGTTTCCAACACACCCTCAGGAAAGGGCCTCTGTAAACCTTTCCTGAGAAACAGAAAAACAGTAGAGAAACTGAAACACTCTGGTGGGACAGAACATTTCTTATACTTTCTTAAAAAATATATATAATGGCTGAAATAACATTTGTTAATTCTCAAGACATTTGGGCTACTCTGAAAAGGCTCTTTTTATTGGACAAAATTTATCCTACATTCCCTTATTTATTTATTTATTTACTTGTTTATTTGATTAATTTGGTTTTGAGGCTTCTTTTTACCTCATTCAATCACAACTTCAGCTATTGTGGCAGGGGAAATACAGAACAAGATTCAATAGCAGTTTCTAGCCCTTAGTAAAAATGAAGTTAACTTGAGTTCTGCTATGGTTGTTCATGTTCACGGCTCACATGAAAGAAATGAAATTGGCTGTATTGGTGAAAGAAGGAAGACACAATAAGTTTTGGAAGGGCGGGATTTCTCTTATGTTTAGTTGGATGCAATTGTAAATATTATTTCTTTGCTTCCTTGCTATAAGAAATATCCCCCGAATAAAAGATTTTGCTGGATAATTTTAATTAAAAAAAATTCTTACCAATTTCTTGTTTAATCATCTTAAAGATTAGATTGATTTGTAAACTGAATTAGTACCAAAAAAAATAGAAATTCAGATGCACAAAAACCCTCCAACTCCACAGTTTGTTTTGCTTATATCCAGCATTACTGAAGATGGATTAGAACCAAATATATTTTTTTACCTTCAATGTTTTGGCTGAAAGTTTTTCCACCAAAATTCTGCATCATAAGGAAAAGGTAGCTCCTTACATGCCTTTTGACAGCTGCATATAAAGCAGAGGTCTAGGGATGAGGAAATAATGAACAGACAATCCTCTTAAATTCATGACAACCTGAAAAATTTTATGCTGAGAAGAGTTTTGAAGTCACCACTAAAATCCTCTGTAGATATGCTTCTTAAAAGTTATACTGATATGTTGCACAGTTGTGTTGCCTGTTTGGACTAAAAATGACTGTGATGGCTGAAACTGTAAAAGGAAAAAATGTAAGATCTGAATCTGTATTTTTCAAAGGGAAAATAACCTGATATGTCACTTGTCTGATTTCTCAGGAAGCTCTAATTAATTCTTAGCTTTTACCTTCTGTTCTGAAATGGCCATTTGTGACATTTATTTATAAATATGGTAGTCAAGGTCAGAATCTTAAAAAGGTGAAACATCGATATATGATGGCATCCTCTGCATTCATTAATTCAACTCAAGGATTTTAAAATGCATTACAACTTATACAGAAGAAACAATATTTTTCCTTCCCATATGGCCCACAGTACAGTCCAGGTGTAGAACCTGAACTGTCTAGCAATGGAAGGAAGAAAATTAAAAATAGTGTTTCCGCATTGCTTATGGAATGGAATTTGAACCAGAAGCACAGAAAGCCCACCCTAATGGCAATGGAATGTGAGGAAGACTTAAATAATTTCTCAATTATTTTAATAATTTATTTTATATATATAATTTATTCATAAATTACCTTCTTAATTTAATAATATCTTAAATATTTTATATTTATCTTGTCTGGTTCTTGTTTGCCCATTGACCAGTTTTATTTCATGTACTCTGCAGACTGTTTCTTTGACCTGCTAACTAAGCAGTGTCATGAGAGGATAACTGGATAGGGCCACGGTTCCACCTAACCTGATGGCACGTGTTAGCTGATGCTTAATGGTCAGTATAAGGGTAAGGAAAAAGATTTAGTTATGATGCCCACAGTTTCTGGTAAGCAGTAGCTTAAGAATTTCTTGAACTGGAAGCTGATTCAGTCTTTGGTAACTTTAGGTAAATGTATGTTCTTTGTTTCTTTGTTTTTGTTACTTCATACTCTTTCACAGTTCACAATACCCACTTCAAGTAAGCTCTGCTATTAAAATATCTGGTGTAAGAAAAAACACTTCATTTTTTTATAATTTTTAATGTGTTTATTGAAAAATTCTTTGGGTGTTCCTTGTTCTGGTATCATAAACGTAGTAGTTAAGATTTGTTTTCCCTTTCTCAACATCTCCTCACCCTCCTCCCAGAACATCCAAGTTTTCACACCAACCAGAAATGAGCCATTATCTTAGATGACTCCTGAAGTGCCTTTTTTTTCTCAGATTCTATAAAAAATGAAAATGCAGAAATGTACAGAGAGATTTCAATAAATCAAGAAGCAGCCAAAACAGTACGTATCTTTCTCAGTGGGCATTAACCATTATTCCTCTCTGGTCATTAGCACAGGAGAGCTGACTGTGCATGAATTCATACAGAAGAATTAATGGGCCACATCTGAAAAGATAAAAGCTGAGCTATTAAAGCCAAAAAATAACCTAAAGGAAGAACAAGGAATGCTGAGGAAAGATTAGATGAGCAAATACTGCACTAAGGACTGTGCATATAAATATATATTCATATACAGTTTTACAGACAATGTGGTTGGTTCCATTTCTGCTGCTTGCTGAAAAAAAAAACCCACATCAGCATCAAACCACCAGGTTTCTCCATGCCACTAAAAAATCAGAGGATGCCCCTTGGTAGAACTCAGCAACATTATATGACTGTCAGAAGGGTTCTGCCAGGACTTAGATAAAAATGAAATGTAAGGAGGTTACTATTGAAAAAACAGGATCCTGGCACTATTGACTAATATACTAAACCTTCCAATGCTCAAGTGAGCATATTTTCCCTTTTCACCAAATGTCAATCAGAGGGAAATTAATTAATTTATTTATATATTTATTTTAAGAGAGGAAAAGAAAATAAGGTAGATAAACAAGCACATAGTCTGTTTAAATAACTGACTCTTAAAATTATACTAGTAGTAATGTGCCAAGCCAATGAATTGCTTTCTCTTCCATGCAGTAGTTTTCATGCACTGTTTTAAATGTTAAAGCCTTGCTGGTCACAAAAGCCAAATTGAGGGTAAACTGACCTTTTGATATTTGACTGTGCTTGTTGTGCCTTGCTTTGTTGTCTCACAGTAACTGAGGTTTTGTACCAGTACTTTCCTCTAGCTGCTCTGCTCTCTAATAGGTGCTTTAGCTAATATAATAGCTTTGCACAGTATTTTTGCACAGTGTTGGAAACTAAGCATAGATGATCTATAACATCCACTCATGTCCCAGCTTTCAAGGGACACCTTGAAAAAAGATAAAATTCTTCTATCTCTCATACTGCAGAAAACATAATATAAAAAACTTGGGTTTTTGTCTTAATTATTTTTCTAGCAAAAAGTTTTCTACTTTTCTTCTTTTCATTTTTTCAGTAATTTTTGCCATCTGTGCTGGAAACAATTGTTTGAGTTTCATACTAACTATTCACTTCCTTCTGAATGCATTTGACAGAGTTCACTGGTTTGGACTTCTATACTGTATTATAATTCCAAATATTCTCTGCTTTATAACATAACTGCTTTCCTACAAAGAAATAACTGTCAAAAGAAATAATGCAACATATCAAAAAACGTGCTTTGGGCACGTCCATTAGTCCTTTCTATAATATTTATCTAATCTTTGCTCCACCAACTCCACCAGACTATTCTTTCCCTGGTGGACTCCTTTTCCTAGCAGCTTTCAAGGTGAAGAGGTAGGAAGAGATGCAGCATTTTCATCTTAGCTCTTTGCCATCAGATTTCCTTGGACAATATAGCAAGGCAGAAGTGCAACACCTTGAATGTGATGAGTTAGATAAAACCTTATTTCCTCTCACACCTATTTTGTGCACTACAAATTTAAAGGAGTGGTGAAATATCCACCCCAGATACAAAGGTGCCATGTAGTTCCCAGAAAGCATATGGACAGTACAGCAATGAGGGTGTGACATGCAAATCTGGACATAGCAGACATTAGTAATATGCCAAGGACGTGGCACTCACAGTTAAAACTAGTCGATTTTCCTTTAGAACTAGCTGTAAGGAAAGATAAAAAATTCCCTATCGAAACAGTGGGCAGATATTCTTAGCGTCTCACCACGCCTTCTGTGGTCACAGACAAGTGCTTCCAGAGGGTGCTGGTTTGGCTGAACCAAGGTAATTTTCCATTACGTTAGTTAATTTTCTTGTTGACAATTAGCATAGTCCTTGGTTTTATATGTAATTTGAGAATAACAAAGTAGCACCCTGGGATAGGTTTAGTGTTTTCTTCCAGTAATTCTCCAGTGTTTGGGACCTAGCGTGAAAAAATGTAAGAACTCACTGGTGTTGGTACTTATTCATAGGGAAGTCAAGCTCGTCCCTGAGTTTCTCATGTTTTGCAAGTCAACAGGTGTACGGATCCAGGACAGCTGATTCAAGTTGGCCAACAGAAGTATTCTATACCATGAACGTCACGTTCTATATTTAAGCAGGAAGTTGTTGGGAGCATCTTTCCTTGATGGCCACCATCCCTGAGGGCCTCCTGCTCCTGTTTCACTCCTGGGTCGTGGTTCCAGAACCCTCCCTGTGCCCTCTCTCTGCACGTTTACTGAACTCCCTCTTCTCCCAGTGTCCACCTTCTGGTGTTCATGTCTGGGAGCACTGGTTCCAGTGGCTAAGCATTTGCTTTTTATAATTTTTCTCCCAGAGAAGGAAAGGTGAGTGAACAACTGTTCACAACAACACAGAGGGCAATTAATTGTGTCCTAAAATCATAGAATAATTTAGGTTGGAAGGGATCTTCAAAGCTTATCTAGTCCAACCCCTGCCATGAGCAGGGACATCTTCACCCAGATCACGTTGCTCAGAGCCCCATCCAGCCTGGCCTGGGATGTCTCCAGGGATGTGGCATCCACCATCTCTCTGGGCAATTTGTGCCAATGTTTTACCACCCTCATCATGAAAAACTTCTTCTTCATGACCAGCCCAAATCTCCCCTCCTTTAGATTAAAACTATTACTTCTTGTCCTATCGCAAAAGGTCCTGCTGAAAAGACTGTCCCATCTCTCTTAGGCCCCTTTGAACTACTGATAGACCCCAATAAGGCCTCCCTGGAGCCTTATCTTCTCCAGCTGAACAATCCCAACTCTCTCAGCTGGTCCTCAGAGGAGAGCTTTTCTATCCCTCTGATCATTTTTGTGGCCTCCTTTGGACCCACTCCGACAGGACCATGTCTTTCCTGTACTGAATGGTCCCCCAGGGTGAGATAAATCAGCTTCCAGAAGAGGTGACTTTTATCTCTGACTTCAGAGACAGCCTAGGTGGGGTTTTTTTGGCTATATGCCTCCTTCATTGACTTTTAAGCCTGTTGACATCCAGTAACGTGTCAAATACCTTGCAGCGTAGAAGAGAAGCACAGGAGACTGGTGATTACCTTGCATGACTGATGGGGACCTTTGCTTTTCAGGACAGGCAGAGGTAGGGTATCTCAGAGCATCTCAGATTGTTATAGGCACTTGCATTTGCAAAAATCCCTCAATATGTTAATAATATGGAAGGCAAATGCCCCCAAAACTGCAGCATAACAAATGAAGAAAAATACAGGTATTAAGTAATACTGTGTTTTATATGACAGCAAATATGGATGCAGTATACAACTGAGGTTCAGCATTATAACAACGACTTTATCTTATATAAAACCAATTTCATTTCAGATTTATTTACCTTTTCATTTATTCACATGCAAGTGGATGAAGAAATGGAGTAGATGGTACTTATGTCCTTAATTATACCCACTTTACATTTTGAGGAGTGGAGAATTACTGAGCACTATGCTGTGAGAGTTTGACCTAAGTATAAACTTCCTGATTCTACACTATGTAAATAGCAGTTTAAACCTTCCTGGGTGACCTTTGTCTGATTCAGTAAAAAACATTTAGACAGATCGAAAAAATTATGTACTCACTTATTCTTCCCTGAAAAGAGATTAGCCCACGTTTATGCATTTTCTTGGTTCCTGGGCTGCTGAAGTGCTTTTTAACTGATAGTTAATGGTGTTAATTTTTCCACATGTATTGTATTTTACAAATAATTTACTAGCAAAAATCATTTTAGCTTTACAGCCATCATGTATGCTACCTCACACGAAGAATGAGAAGACATTCCCTGTACGAAGAGAAGAACTAATGAATTCAAGCAGAACAAAGAAAACATTAAAATACCTCTAGAAAACTGCAGGTTGGTTTTTAACATGAAATAGGGGAACTGGGCTGAGGATGGAAGGCTTAAGATTGCAAAGTTTTCTAGACTCTTGTTACTGTCTATAGATATAGAAAATATTTTTAAGGAATCTTTCTAACTTTCTTCACTGAACTCACTGAACTTCTTGTTAACATTTTCTACATGACATAGACTATAACGATTTATAAAGTAGATGAAGATTTAGAAATACATGTCACCTGTTCTTTATCTTTCCAAATGTGTCTCGCTGTACTGTCAAGTTTGTTCTGTCTGAGATTTACAAAACATAAGCAATGAACTCTCTCTATTAATATAATTTCTGTCTCAAAGTCACAGCAAGTCACAGAGTCTTGTGACCTACAGCAAAATACTGGAGGTTAGATTTTCAAGCACTCAGCACCCTGTGTTTCACTACAAACTTTTACACACTCTCAAAAAAAGCAAAAAGGTGTGATCCACGAATAACTCATCGATATGTGTATGGTGGAAAGCTGTCTTTTCAGGAAAAAACTTTAAGAAAATTACTTTAAAATTAATTTGGGGGGATTCTGAAAGGTTTGAACTGGAGAGAAAGATTTGCAACAAAAATGTAGCTGTGTGTGGAGTTGTACATGTTCCCCATGGACTCATTAGCATCAGCTGGAGAGATCATTAGATAGGTCATATCTCCTGCAGCCCCAGCTTTTTGCTTGTTCGTCTTTTTGAAGATCGAATCTTATATAGCAAGGGTTTCCTACCTGTGATTTGTAATGGCACATGTACTTCACTTAAGGTCATGGCCTATCAAGAGTAAAGGTGCAAGGAATGAATCTACTCCAGGAGTTTCTGGAGCATCTTTTTGAATAAAACTCATTCCCTTACTTCAGGTTTTTGTGGGGGAAAATAAATAAAGTAGCAATTTCCAATGGAAATTAAAATACTCTTGACTTTCCTGATCTGTAACTATGTTGTTGAGGGCTGATGAAAACCATAGTCATAAGTTTTACATGGCTACAGAAAACCTGGAATTAGCTGGGCAATCCAATTGCAGAAATACCTTTCCACCCCACTACTGCTAATTGCTCTTCCTACCTGCCTGTGCACAAATCTTGTCATTTGCCTTACGCTCAGATTTTACTCTCAGATTGCTGGGACCACAGAGCTTACAGGGCATCTAGAATTCCAGGGAACGGCTCTGTGATTGTGGACACTGTGGACTACACTAATTAGAAAGCACAAAATAGTTTAGCAAGCTGTGAAATGTGTACAGTAAACATATCTGTCCCAATGGCATACTACAAGAATTAATTTATGCATTCCCTTCAGTGCATTCAGAGCTGCTCTGATAAGAGGTACTACATAGGAACTAAGAATAATTCATTTATTATTTATTAGTCGTTACCTCATTTTATCATACGTGGAGAGAAAACAAACAGCAGAAACCTGATTCTCTAAGCTTAGAGTTGCTCAGTTTGCACCTTAGGCAGCTTTTGCAGCTTCCCTGGAGTTATTTGTAGGCACAGAGAAATTGTCACCTAGGAACAGATCAATGGACTAGCTGGAGCAAGTCCCTGTCTCTAACAGTTATCAGTGCAGCTGCTTCACAAAAGAGTGCAAAATTATTATAGCGAATCTGATTGTATGGTGTGATATGTTACAGGACAATGCTGCCTAGCTTCAGTGGGTCACACTATACCTTAAAAATAAGATAGAATAGCTCTCAGAGTTGTAGTGCTGCTGTTGCAATACCATTGTTATTTGTGTTTATGGCATGATCCTGCTCTATTCTTAAATCTACAAAGCTACCCAGAGGTATTGACACACCACCTTTCTGTAGAAATGAATTACAATGGTGTGTCATCCAGTTTCCAATGAAAGGCATTACTCTTTGAGCAATCTTTAAAAAAGGATGTGTCTTTGAATAGAATTGCATGCCTCCTCTCCCTGAATTTTGTTTTGTTTACTTTCAATAAAGGGAGAAAGGAGCATCTCAGTGTGTCTTGCTGTAACATCTTTTATGCACATCCTCCTGCAGAAGCCTCCTGACTGTAAGATCACTAAGTTTCTCCCACACATCCCTGCTAACACTCAGAAACTCAGCAGCAGGGAGTCCCTTTGATCCTGAGCACAACTTCCTAATTGCCCTGAACTACTGTACTGCAGAACAGTTGAATGAAGACAAACTCACTGGAGGAACAGGTTTGCAATGCCAAACTCATTTTATCTGAGCCGGATGTGAAGTTAGGTCTTCTGGACTATGTCTTGAATGCATTAGCTTGGCCTTAAGAGAATCCAAAGTTTTGCATCTTCGTGGAATGTTCTTCACAGCCATCATTTTTATATACTCTGATTTTTCTCATGGTATTTCTTGCAGTTGACTTTGTTAAGGCTACTGCAGCAGGTATAAGCAGTGCTCACCTGCTTTCCGAGGCCCCATGACAAGCCCATTTAATTTGTCCTTTAAGTAACTTCCGATCTATTTCCTGGTAAGTGTGTTCTACATTCCACAAAGCCTGGCACATGCTCTGCCTCACGTTTCACCCTAAGCCCTGCCATTGCATCTTTTATTTCCCCATACTCCCTTGCATGTGACAGACAGCGAGGCCACTGCTGTTAAAGTTCATCTGTCTAAAGGTGTATTACTTGAGCATGTCATCAAGCAAAGTCACTTTAACAGCATAACATAGCAATACATTACCAGAGAATGGTATTTGATGATGTATTGCTATGGTACAAAAGAGAAATGCAAAATGGCTGAAAGCCTGTGTGCATGGTCACCCTTATGAATGTAAACTAACAGAGACATGTCTTCAGATAGCTGAAATTTGGGAATCTCAGCTAGTTTTATCAAGACTAATTAAGTGGGTTTTTTATGTTTTTTTGCATTGTTTCCCTATCCGGTCCCATTTGTGTGTTATATTCTTCACGACAATTATTCCAGAGTCTAGGTTCTCCCTACTAAAATTCAGAGACTTCTGTTTCTAAGATCATACTAATCTATTTGGAAATGCATGGTGAAGACTCAAACAAGCTAATGGATCAAACTCCTCTGATGACTGCACAACTAAGCCCCATGGATTTCTTCTTGATGGAGCCCCTGATAGCCAAGAGGGATATCAGTCTTTATCATGCTGAAAAGAATGAAGTTATACGGATGCATGATCAACATCATCATCAACATAGCTATATCCCATTGAACCCCCACTTCTGAAATAGCTAAGGTGGCTCTGTGAAACTGCCTGAAACATCAGAGGACCAGACTGATTGCTCTAGGTCTCATGTAAAGTTCTGTGTTGACATGGCTGCAGGAGGAAAGAGAGCAGAGAGATTCCTCTAACTTCAAGTTAAGTCTTTGGACTGATGCCGGAGCCATTCATGCTGGAAGGAAAAGAAGAACAAAAATAAATAAGAAGAGCTACTTTTCAAAGTTTTTTTGTTTCCAGTAAAGGAGTCTGGAGTCTGGCTGTAGGACAAATTCTTCTTCTACTGCTAGATGGGAGGCCTCTATTTTCTATATGTAGTTTTGGCACCCAGACTGCCACACCAAGCCCTTTGCTTAGCACAAAATAACACTTTATATGAAACAGGAGGTATGAATCATTGCATGATAAAATTAGTCTCTTCACTCAAAACTCTGCTAAGTAGGTTTCCTTGTAGTCAGATTATAAAGCATGAGGAAAAGGCACTCTGACTCACAGAGTGGAAACAAAATCAGCACTGTTTTACCACTAATATGTGAAAGACATTATTCGATTGTTCCCTACTGCTCTCATGCAATTTATCAGAAATAATATGTCACTTTACCCTTAGAATGCCTGTTTTGAGTTACCCTTATGAGGTGCAAACCCAGCACACTGGCACTGAAGCCTATGGAAGTACGCGGAACTAAAAGAAAAGGGAGGTAAGGACTAGGCCTACTGTTTGCTCACTCCACGTAATTTTAGAAAGGTTACCATGATTCAAAATATTCTGCCTCATTTATGCATAGATATTTTTTCAATGCTTATTACAGGATAACTGTTGAATCTGTTTAACCAGCTTCCATAGCATCAGGAGGTACACTTTGATGTACTTCTTTGATGTTCAAAAAGAAGAGCTTTACCATTTTATGAGAGACCATGATTGGGTTTCAACAAGCTTTGTATTAATGCAAAATCCCTCAGCTGATATCCTTGCAATTTTGCACCTTTCCTACATGTTAAAAAAAAAAAAAATAGTTACTGTTGCAGAGCTTACACAAACAGGTATAAAGTTTAATAGCACATATACAAATACAATAACAAGCAGTCTGCTGTTTTCAGTGCTCTATCTCTCTCTTCACGTTTGTGAAAATCCCAGCACATCCTCTTCCAATGCCTGTTAAATCAATTCCTCTGCTGACGTAAATTGGTCTTACTCTATTGACTTCAATGGGACTATGCCAATATACACAGGCAGAAAGTCCTTCATCATGTCTACATCTATAATTAATTCCAACTATTGCTTTTTCACCCTTATATATTACATTTTCATAGCTTAAAGTCAACAGAACATCCATTTTTTTAATGCATTACACATAATAATAAATAAGCCAATGAGATAACAGTACTTCCAAAACACTGAGAAGAGATTATAATAAACTAGTGGATTATAAAGATGTTTGAATCCATCATTTTAGATGCTAGCAAAACAACAAGTTCAAAAGATGAGTACATTTTTATGCAGTTTAAGTATTCTGCTATCATGAATCACCAAGTTTAAGACTTACTGCTCAAACCCCTTTTTAGCCTGTTCCCAAGAAATATTCATCATTTTTAACTGCACTTTTTCATTTCTTGTGGAATGGATTAGTCCTGAAAAAGACCTCTCGATTCTAATTATGGGTATCCATCTAAAAGCAAACAACATCAGAAAAAGGCTGGTTCTCTGTCAACAAGGTCCTCTTAAAGGGTTACATTTGCTTAAAGATAGATCTGTTTATCTAGTGTATACTGTCTTTTCCACTGCCAGAGAAAAATCAATTTGGAACAAATTGTGATAAGGTTTTCAGTAGCATCACCACAAACATTTGCCTGGAAGAGATTATCATACTATCACACCAAGCTGAGTCTGGGTGGGTGGACTCTTGTACCCTCAGAAACTGAGAATGTGTTGGAGGAGAGTCAGTGGTCCTGACATACCAGAATTCCCATCAGTGTTAAAAAGGACTAACAAATGTGTAGGAAGGTTTCTCCAGCCGAGTTACCCAACAAGCACAAACATTTGCTCCCTTGAATCTCTGTTCTGCTACTGCGGACTTCAGAGCACCCCAGAAACTCTGGGCAAGAGTAACCAGAGACATTAATTAGATTTTGAATTTGCTTTTTCTTCCCATAAATGCCATTGGTGGTCATTGTAATTCAAGCAAATACATCTGTATTTTTGATTTATTTATACTTAACATAATATTGCATTACTTGTCAAGGGGGAAACATAATACCTCATCGTAAATGGATCGGCAAGAAAAATGTTTCTGCAGTGTCATGAATTGTTGATGACTTTCTCTGCCAAAACTGACATCTGGAAGTTTAATATAGCAGTATGTTACCAACAGCGTTTGCACCCCATAATGACCTTTTTTCAATTTGAGAACCAGTAGGCCATATTAAGATTAGCTACATCATGGTGCCCAAGGGAAGAAATCCTAATTTAAAGAGAAACTGATGAATTTAAGGTGGCTGTTGTTGCCTGTGCACAGATCTCTGACACCCTATTTTACTTTTAAAATGTGTGGGTGATGTCATGTTGGTTGCCAGAAGTGCCAATAAGATGGAGGAAGATATGCAGCCAAGCATACATTGCTGAGGTAAATATATCAGCATGCAATAGTGGATACTACACTGGAATGGGTAGGTTGAATGTTTTATGTAACTGAGCACATGCAGACTCTCAGGTAAGCAAAAGACTGGTGGTTCTTCCTGCCTGTATGAGGAGTTACCTTATAAAGAGAATCAAAGCAGAAAGAGCAGGTTTCATCAGCTGTTACTGCAGAAAATCAGTTTCTAAAAGCAATACATTGAACTAGCTGACAGCATCCAGCCACTTGTCTAGACCTTAACGGTGGACAAAATTCACCTGATTAAACATATTTGCCTACAGCAGATATATTTATACCTGAATCACTTCAGATTTCCTTTACAATCAAAGGAAATCAAGTCAGATTGGTTACAAGGTGGAATTCTCCTTATCTTAAAAAACAATAGAATAGTTCTCCACATGACAGGTTAGAGTTGTTACCATAATCTCTACATATAAGAATCAACTATAGAGACTACAAGAAGTGTTCAAAGCTACAGAGTTACCACATAGTTCAATGTAGAGGTGAACTCCTACCTTTCTGAGGTTTAATACAGGTCCCGTTGACAAGGCCAACTCATCAGACAGCTCAGGAGAGAGAAGATTCATCTGCTTGCTGAAGGGTTGGATACTGAACACAGCAGAATGGAACATCTTGGCTGAGCAAGTAGATATTCTCCTGTTCTCAATGGCTTCCAAACACTTTTGTGTATCTACTGGAATTTAATTTTTAAGAAAGCAGGGCAAAGGAAATGTTTTATTTTTGTGTAATTTTTCTCTTTCTTCTAAAGTATGTTTAAAAAGGAAAAAGATTTCTGACAGCAGCTATACATTCATCCTAGTTTGTCTTGAAAGATCACTTCTTCCCTGAACCAGAATTAAATGCATAAACCCTTTCATAGCAAGATATGCTGGAGATTAAAGAAATAACTATCTTTCATAATTCACGTATAGCAGGGGTGAAAAATAATCTGTTATTATCTAGAACAAAGAAAGTAATTTATATCCAGACATGAATACTTAATCATTAGACCAAGTGATGTTGCCCATATTAATACAGACAAAATAAATCAGCCTTCAAATGTACTGCAGCCCTTAAAGCAAAAGGAAGATAAATCAGCTGTTTGCCACTGTAAAAAAGGATAGTTTACAGAATGAGTGCAAAGTGACTATCCCACTAAATACCACAGGAACCACACTAGAAGGGAGGTTCAGTTAGATTATCATAAGACAAATTAATTACTCAAGTTTTTTCTGGTACCTGCTAGTCTACCAGAACAACAGGATAGAAAGTAATATTTCTTTGTTTCGAGGGGAGAGGAGCTTGAATTTGTTTTGAGGTTTGTGTTGTTTTGTTTTGTTTTTTTCCAAAACAAAATGTCCTGAAGCACTGAGACAAAACTATTTTCTGAGGTCTCAAAGTCATGTTCAGTGCTATTGTTCACAGGGTAGCTCATCAACATCAATCAAAGTAAAGGGCTTCCAGTAGTCTTCAAGTGAAAACCAGATAAAAGATACCTTATTCTGGCACATACTGGCAAATGTCAAGAAATAGCATTGTTTAAGAAGGTATTATAATCAAGAGAGTTATTAGTTAAATGTTAGACATGATAGCAGACAAGCCTGGGTGAGGTGATGGATTCAGCAACCACACAGGAAATGAATATGAATGTGTTTGATTATTTCACAAAATATTTGAAGTATTCAATATTTCAAAAATATCACAGTGTTCTACATTACTGGATGGAGGTGATCAGGAATGCACTGGAAAAGAGGGTTCATGTAATTGTCCTGCTTTGCCCCAGCTGTGAGTCATGCATCAGGAATAATAACATCTTGGAAATATTATTCTTGAAATGCTCGTGTAACCAAATGAAATCACAACTTGGTACCTACAGTTCATGGTTCAAAGCGGTCAGAATAATTATTAATATATTATTGCTGCATTTGTTCTTAAATTTGGACTTTGAGCTGCCAGGGACAGACTGCAAGCTTCCCAGATACCTCTTCCAGACACAGACTGTGAACCTCCATGCACACTTTAGTTATTTACAAATAAGACTCTGCTTCAACCTGTGGCCAAATACAATACGTTTTTTTGCTCTATGTTCTTTGCCAGGCATAGTCCAATGAGACTGGAGATTATGACTTAAGCGATCAGTGAACGTCTAATGCTTAATTTCAATCACATCAGATGCTCATAATTTTTAACATCCAGATCCAGCTCTACTAGTGGAAATTTTGGCTCTGCCTCGTGGTGAAACACTGATAGATACACGCATATGACAGAGGATTATGTGAAGCTTAGATCAATTGCATGTTCTGTCTCATCTTATTTAAAAAAACAAATATAGAAAGTTAATCTAACTGGAAGGAGATGGACTGATCTCTAGAATGTGAATAGAGCTATCATATTTGTAAAAAAGGCTGCAGTTTAACTCATGTATAAAAATAACAATAACAGTGAAGAGCCTCCCTCATATTATGTTAATATACCTTAATCATGATAAAGAGGGATGAAAGTTCATGGGAATGGGAAATACGTGGTGCATATCGACTCACTACTCTGCTGAGGGCCACAGATAAGATACTGTTAATTTTGTGCCTGTCTTTGTAGAATATTTTATCTGTGTTCGTAAAGTACCTGCAACAGTGGCTCCTTGTCTGTGCTCTTAATGAAAAAGAGCTTGACAGTATAAGATAATGCTGGGAAACTGGAGACAGTGACAAAGGTTCAGACTGGACATGGGGAAATATTTTCATTAAGTAAACATCATTTAATTAAATAATGCGATGCAATGGAAGGGAAAGTTTGTAAGATCCAATATTGTCTGCATATATGTTTGTATATGCATATGAAATAATTAACAATGGTGCCATGGAAAAATAACACTTCTGCAGTATTTCAATATGTGCAACAAAATAAAAAAGAGTTCTCAGAGCTCAACGGAGCAGAGTTTTATTGAGATAATCTCTGATTCTAAATATTTTTAGATACTTAAAGAAAACAAAAAACACAGCGTAATGCAAGTGTGCAAAAATCAGAAAGAGAAACTTACTACATGAAGGTTACGTTTGCTTACAGGATCCAAATTAAGCTAGCAATGTCTATGTATGCAAGGAAAAAAGAAATGCTATTATAGAAGAGAGAAAGAACATTAAAGAAAAGCAGGGAGGCAAGGAAGAGTTCATACCACAAATAATTTCACTGTTAAGCCTCAAAATATTTGGGCCTTAACTGTTATTTTGTCACACTCAATGGTGCATCATCATAAGACCAGGGGAACAGTTTGAGGCCACTCTGCTGCTGAAAGAGAAATCTGTTACGATTTAATATGATAGGGTTTGTTCTTAGTTATTTTTCAAGAGACTAGTTAGAAACACTCCTATTAGAGTCTTTGGGGAATTTTACTGGAGGGGAGCCAAAGACCTGCTTAAAGGAATTTGCTAACTTCAGAAGAGCTCAGCAGATAACAAGGACCCGGGGGTCAGACCTTTGCCCTGTAAGAAACTGAAGAACATTTGGGATCAACTTGCCTGCTTGGCAAAAAAATGTGCTTGGGACACTCCCTCCTGGGGAGATAAAATGAGAGTGTGGTCTCTGTTCATATATATATTAATGCTTTGTGTTTCCTTAAACCATGTCCTTCAACTTTGTTGGGAAAAAAAAAAACAACCAACCAACCAACCAAAAAAAAAAAAAAAAAAGAACACAAACAAAACCACAAAAAAAACCAAACAAACAAACAAAAACAACTAACCAAACCAACAAACAAAAAACAACCAACCAAAAAAATAAACCAAACCAAACTTATTATAACATAAAATTTATAGCTAAACAATGTCCTCACAGTATTCCTCTCCCACTTTTCAACCCTTGCATCTCCCCTTCAGGACTATTATATATTTTTTTTTTATAATCACTACAAACATAAGATATTACTTCTAGATCTAAAGCGAACATTACCTTTTAGCTCTCACCAGAAATATGAGCACTAAACTTTGCTTTACCTTTGAAAAGAAACCCTATGCATTTTATTTTTGGTGTACATACTTGTAAGAAAGTTGTGCAATGACAAGAAAATAGAAAAATAACTAAAAAAATGAACATTTTTTTTCCATTGTGGGTTACTGTATTTACAAAAATATTGATTTGTTGTTTGTTGTTTCTTTTTTTTTAACTGACTTCTAAATTTAGAAAGTAATATGGATTTTTTTGGTAGCTGCTCTTTTGTTGGTGTTTGTTCTTTTTTTCTTTCTTTCTTTCTTTCTTTCTTTCTTTCTTTCTTTCTTTCTTTCTTTCTTTCCTTCTTTCTTTCCTTCTTTCTTTTTCTTTCCTTCTTTCTTTCTTTCTTTCTTTCTTTCTTTCTTTCTTTCTTTCTTTCCTTCTTTCTTTCTTTCTTTCTTTCTTTCTTTCTTTCTTTCTTTCTTTCTTTCTTCTTTCTTTCTTTCTTTCTTTCTTTCTTTCTTTCTTTCTTTCTTTCTTTCTTTCTTTCTTTCTTTCTTTCTTTCTTTCCTTCTTTCCTTCTTTCCTTCTTTCTTTCTTTCTTTCTTTCTTTCTTTCTTTCTTCCTTTCTTTCTTTCTTTCTTTCCTTCTTTCCTTCTTTCTTTCTTTCTTTCTTTCTTTCTTTCTTTCTTTCTTTCTTCTTTCTTTCTTTCTTTCTTTCTTTCTTTCTTTCTTTCTTTCTTTCTTTCTTTTTGTTCTTTTAGAGATTGCAATAAAATTAACATGTTCTGGGACCTTAAAGCTAAGTATTCGAATTAGCTCACCTGTGTCCCTTAGCTTTGCTTAAACCTGAAGAAATCAGGAAAAATTACAGCTGGAAAAAGGAAACTATGTAAAATAACCAATCTTCTGAAGGTCCCTTGAAAGGCATGTGCCACTCGTGAATACAAAAGATTGTCCATGACAAAATATTCAGTGCTTTACGCCAGAAACAGAGAAACACTGTGTTGTCACAATTTTAAAGACCCAAGATAACCTTGAAAACGAGAAACAGTCCAGCCTGTAGAGCTGTTCCTAAAGCCTTATACACCAGCGTAACTGCAAATGGCCCAATCTCCAAGGGCACTGAAAAACTTAAGTTAGACTGCAAGGAGGGGGTGTTATTTTTGTTTTGGTTTGGGTTTTGTTGTTGTTGTTGTTGTTGCTGTTTTAGGAAAGTTCTGGTAGAATCCCAAAAGGCTGGAGACATTAAGGTGGAATAAAATTGTTCTCCCCACGTTTTCTTCCACTCTGAGCTCAAGAGAGAAATAAAGCCACAGAGTATCTTCCATCAGGGAGAACTCTTCCATTAAATGTCCCTGGCAAGCTCACTGCCCTAGTGGATATGTCTCTAGGAATATATCCAGAAGAAAAATGGTCTTGTTGTATGCTCATCCTGTGAAACCAAATGTCACTGTGAAACCTTGAATCAGTACATTTTTCAGGTAACACTGAACTCATTCTTACCAGCTAAGGAAATCTGACTGTCTTCAAGCCTGCTAGGGTCTCTGCTGCAGTTCTTGCCAGGGATCCTGCTGACATCCCTGCCACAGTTTGTTTAGAGAGCAAATAAAATCTTTGTCACAAAACACAACACCTGCCACAGCTTCCTATCTAAAAATAAAATCTGATCCTCGTATCTCACTTTTTTCTTTACTCTTTTGTTTTATACATCAGGGGATGACATCAGTGATTTGGATTATTCAACTGTTTCACTGGAGCTTGCCAAAAATTTGGCACTTGACATACCTTTTCAGAGGTCCCGGTGGAATAACCAGGCTGGAGTCTCAAGCACAAGGCATTGCAGTTATGTAGTGGCAGGGAGAAGCAAGGAGGGGGTAAATATGCATGAAATGCTTTTGTGAGTGAATGATAAAGAGTGAGATGAATATCAGATTTCATGCAGACACAGAAGGAGAAATCTCATTAGTTACAGAGAGAAAATAAAAGAAGAAGAAAGAAAAAAAAATCCAAAATGGTCAATTCCTCCTTTTACTGTCCGTTTCTCCACTCTCCATACATTGCAAGCTGGCATAGTATAAAGCAGGAATCTAAACTTAACAGACCAAGAAGGTATTTTCATATCTATCCACCATGACAAATTAACAGACTTATAAACAAGTAAAGAAAAAAAAAAGAAACTGTAAGCTTAACTATAGAAGGTCTTCTCCATCTGTACAGTGCAGACATCAGATTCTGATTAACTGTGATACAGAACTAATCTCTTCAATTAATGCAAATGAGCTGCACTTTTATGTAGACTGTTACCAGAGGGCATTCAATGATATTTTTATTCACCACATTTGACCTTAAAAATGTTTTGTAGTCATCAAGGATACAATTTTTCACACAGTGGGGATGTAGGAACAGCTAATTAAGTGGTGTTTAATGACATTTGTTCCTTAAAGGAAGGCTGATTAAATGTAGCATGTAATTTTTTACCAAATCAAGCAATTCAGCCAATTTTCAAATGTGCTTAATAAGCTAGGCCTTAATAATTGCACATCTTACATAGATGCACCACAGTCACAATGGTTTGTGGGCCAGTAAATTTAATGTTACATATTTGTGAGCCTTAGTTGGTTAGAACGCAGAGTTCTGGTTTCTTATTTGAATTGTATTCCTTTTTGAGAGTAAAAGAAATTGTATCAGTTTTAGAGAGTGGAATATACTCACTTGTGAACAATCACTGCAAAGAAACCTTGAAAGCATTTCACAAATGCACAATTTTCTGAGATCTTACTTTGGCAATTTTAAACCACCCTTTGCAAACAAAAACACAGCTTGCCTTAGGTTGTAGCCATGGTTAGCAAGGCACCTCATTTTTGAAAATCAACATGTCTCTGTATCAGCACAGCTTATATGGTCTAAGAGAAGCTCAGGGTACCTGGGGTGAGTGAGCAGTTGAGTGAGCTCTTATGCTAGGAAAGCTGGAAGAGATGGAACAGGTAGCTTTTTTTTTTTTGTTTCACTGAGAAACAAACACATTATTTTCACCATGTTTATGAGAGCTGAATAACTTTTCTTCACCGGGAACTGCTAACATTGGTTGTTTACTGTATTACTGTTGCAGTTGCACTCTCCCCCTGTCCCCCTTTCCTTCAATGTGGAAGTTGCATGCACAACCTCCTCTCCTTCAACACATCCCACTCGCCTTCAATGGGGCAGTTAATAGCTTCTTTTGTGTGACCCTTGAGTCTGTTAGCCAGGAAAGAAGGAGAGGTGCTGAGAAGTCACGAAGATTCTGGGGTGACCATAGAGAGAGGGGGTGGGTGTGTGCAGAGAAGCCAAGAAGCTTCTGGAATGCCCACAGCCAGATCTGATCAGACTATAAAAGCAGGGTGCCTGCCAAGGATCCCCTTTGTGTGGTCTTCTCAGAGCCACGGGTCTCCCGAAGCCAAGAAGCCCTCCCCTTAGACTGGGATGCTGCCTAAGGTAACTTCCTGAAACTGGGAATGCCTCACCTCCTCATGTGGGTGCATGATGACTTATTAGATACCTACTTGAATACTTCCTTGCCAAAATCAGGCAAGTGTATTTTCTTGCTAAATAAGCAAGTGTATTTTCTTGTTGGATAAGCAAGTGTATGCCTCACTTAATTCAGGCAATTGTAGTATCTTGAAGTCAGAGAGCTCTGGCTTTGTTTCTTGTGAGTGCATGTATGCACGCTGTGGATCTCCAATATTCTTATTTGCTGTACCCCAATAATTTCCTCAACTGATATCTGAACCTGTATTTTATGCTACCGGAGTGTTAACTAATTGTGTAAACCCTGTTTCTAGTCAGTTGTTTTGCCGGACTTTTCCGGACAGAATAAAAGTCTGTTTTGGACCTTGTTGTCTGCCTAAAACTAACTTTGGGATGCCTCCGTGACAACTACACATGCTAGCACATATATTCCTGTAATGCCGTATGGCTGGGTGCTTTTTAGGACACCAGTGCTGCAACAACATCACGGCACTCAGGTGGGATGAAGCTACATCAGCGCAAGTTCAGATTGAACATTAGGAAAAAGTTATTCGTTAAGAGGGTGCAACAGGCTCCTCAGGAAAGTGCTCATGGCACCAGGCCTGTCAGAGTTCAAGGAACATCTGGACAATGCTGTTAGTCATGTGGTTCAGTTTTAGGTAGTCCTGTGGGGAGCATAGACTTTGCCTCGATGAACCTTATGGGTACTTTTCAAGTCAAGATATTCTATGATTCTATAATTCTATGATCTTCCCACTCTAGACTGTAGTGACTGAAGTTCAATTGATTGTAGGTGAAAAAACAAAGCTTTACTGGCTGAAAACCTCAGCCAATGTCAAAAAGGGCTCCACTGATTCCGAAGAGTTACAGTTCTACACACTTTGTACAGAAGCAACAACACACACTCCTCCCCGACAACATATTCAGGATTCAAAGAGAGGTGAATTAATTCTATGTCATGGAGTGTCCAATTTTCAAATGAAAAGTATCTGAAATCCTCCTACAGATTGATAGTTGCAGATTAGGGATAATGTTCATAATCAAAATGTTATTGCTTTACAAAAACTTTAATTTTATTGTTATAATTACAAGCACTCTAATTACACTCTAGCAACCATCAGGGATCATCTCCCAGTTTCATCCACCAGCCGGCAGTGACACTTCTGCCAACTTCAGGAATGTATATGCATGTGTGTTTTGAAAAATAATGATAGTTTTCACCTACTTTCAAGACTCTTTCTATAATCATTATGGGCCTCCAGTGGTCTGAGAAGCTGCAATGGAGTGGCACAGATTCAAGAGAATTATAACAGGAACCTGGCTCTATTGCAAACGTGACTTTAGCTCTCATTTTAGCTTCTTGTAGTGATGATAGATGCGTATTAACTAATGTAATCTTGTAATGATAAACTATTGAGATCTAAAAAATATACACAAGTTTTATTTGCCTAATGACCTTTCTTTTTCTTTTTCTTTTTCTTTTTCTTTTTCTTTTTCTTTTTCTTTTTCTTTTTCTTTTTCTTTTTCTTTTTCTTTTTCGTTTTCTTTTTCTTTTTCTTTTTCTTTTTCTTTTTCTTTTTCTTTTTCTTTTTCTTTTTCTTTTTCTTTTTTTTTCTTTATATTTTTCTTTCTTTTTCGTTTTCCTTTTCTTTTTCAGATGGTACAGCATCCCTGGCTTTCCCTAGTCATTGGGAATGATGGTCTGTATCAGTTGTTTGTGTGTTTGGTGAGAGTCAATAGCCATGACAGAATAAAATTCCCATCTGATTGTAACAGCTCTGGCACTGTATTATCACACCCTGATGTTTTGCAATTCTTTAAGTTACGCATCACACTCTATATATGCATGGTGATACCAAAAACTATTTTTTATTAGAATTTTCAGCCTTTATTCAAGAAAAAAAATGCTTAAAGCAAGCAACTGAGGAGCATATTTTAAGATCTCTATAATGAGAGATATCAAATAGCAACCACTAATTTCAGGCAATATTTGCATTTCAATTCTTTTCAGGACAATGAAATCCACCTTACATCACACATTCAGTAGCCAATTAAAGATGATGTAAATTGAGTCCAGTGTCAGTATTTTCTGACTTACTGCCTAATGTCATTCCCAGAGGTGTTCTTTTTTTACTTTTCTTATTCAGTATTCTGAATTTAAATCAATCCACCGCTAACTTTATTCCTTCTTCCTCTTGAGAAATTCAGATTTTTAGCCTCTTTTTTTTTTTTTTCTCCCTGTGAGAATCTTCTCACCAATCTTTTTTCTGAAATGTCAAGGGCAGAGGACTCAGTACTGTAAAAAAGTCAGTGACTTGAATTCACTCCGCTTTATTCATATAACAAAGTTTTCAGTTTCCCATGCACTGACAGTCTTTCAGAGTTTGAAACAAATGACCAGACATTTGATCTATTTTAATAAGAGATTTGGTGGAACTAGACGCATTTGGGCTAACACTAAAGACTAAGGTGCCAGTTCATCAGCAGAAGTGGCCAGTCAATACCACGCTCAGCATTTTTGAGAACTCATATATCAATGACCATTGACTGCCAACAGCCAATAACAAGGACCTGCTCAATAGACATGCCGAACTTGGGTCTTCACAACTCTACCTTATGAGCGACAAAAGGACAAATCAGGAATGTCCGTATTATTGGCAGTTGCAAATTCCAGCCATTCCAGTTAATTTCTCTTCTTATTCTTGATAATAAATTCACCCATCATGCTTCCATCATTGCGACAGATGACTATTAGAGCTAATGGTTTGGGAAATGGTCAAGGGAGAGGAGTCTGGTCACTGAACACTGTTATATTTGCCATGTTCTCTCTTTTTCCTTTCCATTATTGATTTTGGAAACTTTTTTTGAAAGGTTTTCTTTAAAAATGGAAATATCTTCTATCCCAGTAAGCACTTGCATATTTATACACTTCAAATATCTATCAAAGAAAAAGAGAAAGAGGAAGAAAAAGAGAAGGAAAGATGTAAATATAACCAGAGAAGGCAGAGATGGGAGAGACACCTTGTTGACCAACTAGTCTATCTTCCTTCGAAGGAAATATTGCTCTTCACAATATATTTTCTTCAATATTTGTCCAATCTCATCTCAAAATATTTCAAGCAATAACTTGTCTATCATGTTTCTTCCAAGAACATTCCACAACACAACAGATCTCATGGCTGGGAACTAAGCCCTAGTATACAAACTAAAGGTACACCAAATGATTTATAAAAAGTTTCCTCATTAGCTCTTCATATGAAGTGATAAGATACTTGTAGTAGTTGATCTTCTAGAGGGGTATAGTGAAATTCCATTTCTTACCACTTTGCTTCTTAATTACTATCTGTTAGTTTACTAGTTAGGCTTTTTTTCCCCCATTGTTGCCTTTGCTTGCTTTGCTCTATCATTGCAATCAACATAGATCAATCAAATTGCATGCCATACCAAATTCACTTGGCATATTGTTTTAAGGTTTGTGTAATTTTGACTTGTAATTAAGGCATGGGCATTCTTTAAACCTAGTAATGTATTTGTTGCCTCACACTGAATAACACACATGAGATTTGATTCTGCATCTATAAAATGGGTGCAATCTTTTTTTGGTCTATTTATCCTGTGAGCTCTCCAGGGAAGAGTTTAGAAACAGTTAAGAAGCAAACAGATGACGAGAAATAATAAAAAATTGAAGAATAATCACAATCAGGCTGGGATTAATTCTACTTAATTATTTTCTTTGACAAGACATGCACATTACTTCTAGTAGAAAAATTACTAGTTTATTGAGTTCAGGAAAAAAAAATCCTAATATTATACCTTTGTTTTGATTTCCTTTCAGTTGCTTGTGACAGCTATGTTTTATTGTCTTACAGTACAATAAACACTATCAAAACATTTCAAATATTTGTCAGGAAAGTTCTATGTGCAACTGATCTTTCTAAACAACTGATTTCTGTCTTCATATAGTGGTCCAAATGTAACATTAGCACCTGTCAGTAGTAATTGAAGCCTGGGATCTCAAACATTTTCCACAAAATTTAGAACAGAAGTAGCTATTTTCAATATGAAAAACATCGTATGTATCAAAGCCCATAGATCACTATTTAAGACGGGGTATATTGTCTGGCCAGAGAAAGCACTTAGTTGATTTACTCTAATTTTATGCAATGATCTTATAAAAAAACAATGTTGTGAAGTCCTGAGGTTAAATAGGCTTAAGATTTTTTTTTTTCCACAATTTTAGTCAAAAAGAAAGTTGCAAATTTAGTGGTACATTAGCTTAGAAGTAATGGAAACTATTCAAAATATTTGACTGCAAATAAGTTAAATTTTAATAAGACAAGGGACAAACAAGTTACCCAAGAAATTGTTTTATGTCATAGTACAAGTTTCAATCTAGTGCAAGGAGTTTAATTTTTAACAGGAAAAGTTGAATAATTTAGTTCTAAATCAACTGATTTTTTTCTTCTTTTCTATTCCAACTCATCCCATTGAACTAGTGGGATTTTCCAAGGCCAAGTATCACCAGACTTTTTTTTTTAATCCATTCAGGGGGAAAACACATAAAGTGGCAGAGGTAATGACTTCATCTCACCTTAACAGCAAGTTTCAGTGTGAATTTTTCTTATATACTCTACGTATAATGTGTTTCTCATTCAGTCAGTGTGGGGAGTACTACTCATCTGATTAAATACACGTCTGCTTTTAAGATAGATAATGGACAGTTAGTTAACATACCAAATAAAATCAAAGATGCACAAATTTGTATCAAGAAAGCTTTTGTAATCCCACTTATAACTGTAGTTCAGGCTCAAAGTATATGATTTCCATCTGCAAGGAATGGAGCTCCCATTAGGCCCTTCAAATACACCCATACTCAGATTCACTTTGGGTACTTTCTGTGAACATTATCCACTAAAGGAGACTCTGCAATAACAGAAAGCTTTGATAAACTAGAACATTTCCCTTTCTGCCTTCTTTTTCCTCAAATAGCAGATTTTTTTCATTTGTAAGAAGATTTCCACATAGTCAGGGAAAGATGTAACATGCCTGGGACCAGCTGAGGTTTGAAATTGCCTCGGCAGCTTTCTTTTTCAACAGGTGGCCAAGCAGGATAACTTGGTTTAATGATGCTGTTTCAGCACTAACTTCTTTGGCAGGCGGTGTAAACATTTTCAAGATAGGAAACAGGTGTTCCAACATGCTTCGCTGGGCAGAATGAAGAACAATTCCCTCCCTGGTGTCATTGTACATGATGTATTCAATGATTGCTACTTTCCGATCAAGAATACATTCACTCATGGAGTAGAGAGCAATCCATCTGGTTTGTAGTCTGGAATGAGCTGTTGAAATAGAAAGTTATTACTTTGGCGGGGAGGAGGGGAGTAATGTCTGGAAATAAGGCTGGCTGAACATGTTTTGCTTAACTTTAAAACCAGCTGAACATCAGAAATGTGGCTAGAATATTCAATGGTTTGTGTGTGCCATATAGAGGAAGCCTATGTAGGTGGGATGGAAGGAGAAGTTGAAAGAAGAAAGGAGAAAAAAGCCTAATTAAACAAAAAAAAGAGAAAAAAATCTATTCATCAAATTCATATCACTCTGTCTTATTGTTCCAGAAGCAATGAAGTTCTGATAACTAATGTCAGATGAGGATTTAGTTGTACCCATTTTTAGACTACTCTTATAATTAACGCAGCAGTCACAGTAAAAATTCTGCATTACCCTTGCTTGACTGGAAATACTCAATTTCCTCTTCCAAATATAGAAAAATATTTCAGCATTTTAGCTATTGTCTTGCGACAACTATTGGGAAACTCTACCCTCCCCTAGGGTGATCACGGCGTACAATGTAACACCTGCATTACCTAGAGAAGCTCAAAACTGGCTTTTGATGAAGAGAAGGGAGATTGATTTTCTGATGAATAACATTTAGCATAGTATTATGGTTGTGGTCATAAGAAAAAGGCTAAGGAAATTGAACTAATTTTTGTACCTTAAAACACAAAAATAACTTGCCAGGATATTAACTGTTACATTCTAGGAGTAGGACTAACTTTAATGGTACTTTGCTCTTCTAATGAATTGGAAGAAGTATTCATTTACATAGTTTTGTTCAAGGATTATACTAGAAAATCAGTACCCTAGCACTGTGAATTCAACCCAGAGAGTAGTTGCTTATATGTCACTGTGATTCTATTGTACTCTGTCATATATCTTCCTATCTTTACGAAATATACCATTTTGTATGGCAAATCAGTTATCTCAGACATAAAAACTCTTTTTACCTTCAATTTTTCTATTGTTTTCTTTTGTGCAGATATATGAAGAATCAATTCTACAGGAACTATGGAGTTACAGCTTACAGAAGAAAAAACACAAATTAAAGCAACAATGAGTTATAAAAACTCAAATAGTCTTTTATTCACTGTAGAAGACATTATTAAGGAAATAGTAATAATCCGAGTTAGGTGATTTAGAAGGACAGAGTGGTTTTAAGATATTTGCTAGTTCAGAAGACCATAGGAAATACTTGAAGGATATAATCTTAAACTTGAAGTCTGGATCAAAAGTGGACACTTGTAAAACTCATTGTATGAATTCAAGAAAATGAAGTGAAAGAGAAAAATATACAGGGGAGATAGCATTAATTTTCTTAGCTTAATATTCTCTTTGTTCATGGGGGGAAAAAAAAAAAACAAACAAAAAACCCCACAAACAAACAAACAAACAAACAAAAATAAAAATAAAAAAGGCTATGCTCATTTAATATTGAAACAGGATTGCCAGGGATTTGGATGTTCTCATCAACACATCCCTAATCTGAGCACATCTGGGAATCATGAGCTCTTATAAATTCAAGGATAATTAGAAAATTGTCAAACCAGTCTTTTTGGCATTTTAGAACTACTCTTCAGGCAAGGAAATCTGACTGAAGGTAAGTAAATTTGCATGCAGAGAAGGCTGGATGGGTTAACCCATGGCAGAGTTATTGGTTTGGCATACTTTCAACAACAGTGAAAAAAAACCCAAGACTACCAAATATGTTACCCAGCCTGGCTACTTTCATACATGTGATCATAGAGATTATTTAGACAAAAGCAAATTGGCAGCTTAACCTGTAAAATTCCCACCAAAAATCATCAATTATCTGAGAGAGGGGGACAGTCCTTGTCTGCCAAAGTCTTGAGTGATTGTCGTGGTTTAACCCCACTCAGTAGCAAAACACCACACAGCTGCTCACTCACTCCCCTGCAGTGATACGGTGGAGATAACAGAAAGGGTAAAAATAAGAAAATTTGTGAGTTGAGATAAGAACAATTTAATAGGTAAATCAGAAGAGGCATATGCAAGCAAGATAAAACAAGGAATTCATTCAATACTTCCCATCTGCAGGCAAGTCTTCAGCCATCTCGAGGAAACCAGGAGTCCATCACATGTAGCAGTTACCTGGGAATACAAACGTCACAACTCCAAACATTCTCCCATTCTCCTTCCCCCAACTATTATTGCTGAGCCAACATCATATGATACAGAATATTGCTTGGGCCAGTCTGGATCAGCTGTTCCAGCTGTGTCCCCTTCCAATATCTTGTGCACCCCCAGCCCACTCACTGGTGGGGTGGGGTGAGAAGCAGCAAAGGCCTTGATGCTGTGTAAGCACTGTTCAGCAACAAGTAAAACATCCCTGTATTATCAACACTGTTTTTATCTCAAATCCACAACACACCACTACTCAAATTATCATGAAGAAAATTACCCCAGTAAAAAACAGTACAGTTTCCACCTCTTATTCCACACCATTTGTGTTATGCTCAGGTCACACACACTCCAACGTTTCCTCATTAACCAGCATTTACCTTCCCGTCTTTTGATATACATATATATAGCCTTCTCAAAGCAGATACATTGAGGGCATCGCACAAAAAAAAATACATTGAAGTCAATGGGAAAACTCTCATCACTAAATCAGAATTTCCACATTAGAGAACAGTTTGTACAGTTGAAGATGTTAATACAGAATTCAATGGCCCTGATGCTATGAATAGGTCCATGATAGCACCTAGAATACTCCTTTGGCGCATTTGTGGTTATCTGTTCTCCTGATTCAAAAGGTATATTGAAATGGAAAAGAATCAGGGAAAGCAACAAGTATGATCAAAGACATGGCAGAGATTTCTCATGAGAAATAGTGGCTTGAGGAATCCTGCAGTAGCCTGAAATTCTTCTGCTTGGAAAAGAGGTAATGTAAGGGGATATGACAGAGCTCTACAAAGTCGTGAGTGTCATGAAGCAAAAGACAGGGAATAAATTTCAAAGGGAATATAGGAGGACTTGGTTCTTCAAATCACAGGTTGTAGATCTGTGAAACTCCTTGAGAAAATGATATCTATGGATGCAAGATGGTTTCACCACTTTAAAGGGATACTGGAAAAATAAAGGAAGGCTCCATTAGGGGTTAATGAATAGGCTAAACATAGACATAGGATAGAAGCATCAGAATTCCTTCTTCTACTAATTCTTGTTCCTATGCATCCATTTTCAGCTATTTTCAGGATGACTAAATTGATAGTTTTCTGAACCAGTACAGCCACTTTTTATGTCCTTGACTATTTTTGGCCCTGAGTTTAGACAAGAAGTTTAGTCTTTTTAACTATATTTACTTATTTTATGCCACACTCAGTGCATACAGGATAAAATAATTAACTCCTCCTTGATTTGCAAATATCTTCCAGAAATATCACAAGTTTACTTCTTCCATTTTTTAGCCAAGTAAACTGATTTTATAGGAAGAGAAATATTTAGTTTTATTGTTTGAGATTGTAGAATTATAATATTTAGGCTAAGTAGAATACATTTTGTTATACAGATAATAGGAAAAGACTTCAGATGAATAATTTTATCAGAGTTGCAGAGAACAGGGATATTCATGATGTCATTTGTGGCTATACAGTTTATTTCCCATCAGATTGTCAGCCCATATTAATGCTTGTTTCTGTCAATATGGAACTTGTTAAATATGGCAGAAAATTTGGGAGGTTGATATGTGCTGCAAATTATTTTTATCCCATAGCAAGCTGCAGTCAGATTTTGTTAGTGAAGGAAGATGTGGGGATTTTGTTTTTCCCCATTGAGTTAATGCTAAAGAATCTAATAAGACTTGCATTGTTCCTTGCAAAATCATAAAAGCATAAATGAGATGTATCAGACAGATCCCTTTGTATATTCATGCAGACATCTACAGCCATTCTGGTGCATTACTAAAAAGGAAAAAAAAACCTGCATTGTTTACAATATTTTTTATTGATATAAACGAGCAATTGAAACTAAATTACTGAGACGTGCTTTCTTCCTATTGCAGTTTGACTCACCCATATGTTCCAGAAAGGAGGCCTTTTCTACTCAGGCCAAAAATCCCACAGAGGAATAATTGATGAGGTATGAATCATTTCATTTCTCTGAAAGCAAGCAGGTTGTTTTTATACTCTTGCATCTTCTGGTCCTTCGTCACCTCTAATGACATTCACATGGTGCCAGCTAGAATTAGTATCATGAGATACAGGAACAGTTTGAAACAATCAAATAAGCTTTTTTAGAAAAAGATAGAAACTTAGAAGGAGCAAAGCTATAAACATATGGTGTTTAGACAGGTGCTCTGTAAAATACAACTTTCCTCAGGTGTAGTTGCTGTCAGTGCTCTTAATCAAAAAACTACAAAAATAATACTGTTTGTCCTTTTTCCTTCCCCACTCCCTTATTTATTTTATTTTATTATAATTTTATGAAAAATAAAAATCAAGTCCACCTTTTGTGTTTGCGTGTGTGTGTTTTTCACCAAATAAAGGAAGAATGAGGGCGTGGGGCGGGGAAGGGAAGTATAAATTATGCTAAAAACAGTCTGTGGAGTGTAAGAAAATGAGGGCAATGAAGATACAACTACGTACTGACCAAAGAAGGGAGTACAAATCATTTGGTCTTTCATTCACTGACAGTCCCATAGACCTCTCATCAGCTTCTCTGTATCTCGCTTTTGAGATGACTGAGCAGCAACCAGGACTTGCTGGGAGCAAACTGTAATATCTGTTGAATATAAAAAGAGTGTAGGTTTGGCTCTGTCTTACACTTAAAATAAGGTATGTTATACATATATATATATATAGAGAGAGAGAGAGAGAGAGATACATCTCCAGGTCCATCTCACTACAGAGATTTCATTCTCATTACTGAGACACTGGTCATTTTCTCCTTTTATTACTATTAAATTACTTCTGAATTCTACAAAATTTATGCCCAGAAAAGCCTGCAGCATGCCTCTGTAATCTCTAAGTTGGACTATAAGATTTTGAGTGTTCCTTCAATTTCACTGTACAAATGCAATTTATGGGACATAGGTTCTGAGAAAAAAAATCCCAAAGAAATTAATGAAAAGGAAGAGTTCAACTATTTTCCAGACTGATTTAACTAAATTTAGGCTTCTGTATGCAAGTATCTACTTGTGTGCTAGATGTCCAAGCTCCCATTAGATACCATGGCAACCTTGGTTCAAACATGCATATGTGGTACCATCCAACAGTCTGTAGATTAAGGCATGTCCATGAGGTGGGCAATGGTGACAAATTATGTGCAAGAGGGCAAACTTGTTTGGAGACCCATCTGAAGGTGAGGGAAGATAGCTTAAAGCTTGTGAGGTGTTCCTGTGCACATACATGGGCTACTGAACCAAGCCTGCAGTCAATATAGCCAAGAGAGCCCAGAGTGCAATTCAACTTATCCAAAATATGTACCTACTGAAAGATGAGGTCCATTTGCTCCATCTCCATTTACTATAATGAGAGTGTGGAGTCCTAGATAGAGTGTGCAGTGTTGCATACATCAGAACTAAAATTCAATTACTTTATTCTGAAAATAACTCTAGTTCTAGAGGTACAATTTACCTGCTGAGATACAGGTGCCTAATGCTACGTGAAAGTTCCTTGTATAACCTCCTCTGCCTTTAGGTGTTGACCCTCCTGTAGGTCAATGTGTCCAGTGTCCAATACCAGGTGTTGGCATGGGGGTCTGTGGAAATGGCCTCTGTGGGAAGAGGCATGGGGCTGCCCTATGCTGGATATACATGGTTCCAGACAGCTCGAACCTCACCACAAAACAGAGATTAATCCAAAACTATGCTTTAACTCCAGCCTGGATCTGAGTGATATCTGGAAGCATCTTGATCTGTTAAAATGTCCAATTTCAACACTCAGTTTCCTCAAAGACCTAAAAGTCTCACTTTTACCTGCAGGTGTCTCAATCTGGCCATTTTGCTGTTAAATATGCAATTTAAAAGATGTCCTTGAAAGAAATATGCTTATCTATAATTTTCTACAATAATATGAATACTAACAGCAAGCATAAAATTCATCAGAAGCTGTCAATTTATTTTGAAAAAAGAAAGGGGAGATATAGTGTCCTGTGGCAAGATGACTTCCTGATGCTTAAAACATTGCGCCAATCTTTTTAGAGTGCTGCCTCTCCAGGAGAAGATTTGATTTACTTTTGTTGTGTAATAGCTAACTTATTAAGGCTTCATATCCAGCTGGATCTTCAGGCACTGGTGTTATGCAAGTAATAAACAATTTCTTTCTCCATCCTTATTTTCTGTTGTGTTTTTTTTTTTTCTTTTTACTTTTTTTTTCACAATAGCTGGGTTTTCTTTGACTATCTGAAATAATTGACATTTAGAAGTCCCATGCGTTAATCAACTCTTTCTAAATGTGTATCTTCTTCTGTTTCCTTTCCTTAATTGAGAATTTACCCTCTAACAGAGCTCTCAACGTTTACTCTGAATGCGAATTGTCTGTCAAAACAGGAGAGAAAAAAGATCTCGTCCGATTTTAGACTGTCTCTTAGTGTTTTGAGAAAGGCGAAGGGGGAGCGAGGAGCGGTTAATGCCGGCGTGCACGGTAGTGCTGGGAGGTTACCAAGCAACGAGACAGAGATGTGTCACAGGGGCAAGGGAGATGGGGAAGATGAACAAAAGTGTAGACAAAGGATTTGAGAAGATGAAGGGAGGTGTTGCGATTGCCTGACCTCTTCCTTATTTCTTATCATGAGTTGCAACTGTGTCCATAAATACAGGCTACACGAAGCGTCTCAGTTTGTTTACACGGGCCTTCGGAAGCAGAAGGGATGGAGAAAGGTGGGTGTGCAACCTAATCGTCAAAGGATAATCCTGTCAACAGTCCACTGTGTAAGCAAAAGGGAATAAAGTGTGCATGTGAAGATAAAAAGTGCATGTTTTTCACTGGGAGAGAGGGAGTCATTGTACAAATGAATCCTGTTGCAATATACATAGAGTAAAACAAAAAAAAATATTAGTCAGACTTGACTTCAAAAAAGTTCACAGTCCATAGAACAGCATGAATTCAGAAGTTAGATTTTAGTGGGTTTACAAATATGTGCTTCCATATAAATCAGTTAAATGAAATCAGCCTTCTCAAAAAAAAGAGAGAGACAAGGAAAAGGTGGGATGTAGAATCCTTACCTCCTTACCTTAATATTTGCAAGGGAATTTATGTCTATGAGCCCGTTTAATGCATGTTCTATTCCCTTGTTATACCTCCAAGTTTGAATGAACTGGGATAACAGTAGATGCTAAAGGAATTTTACTTGCACTTTGGGTAGTAATACCGCAAGATAAAGTGTCAACACCTGTATTCAGCTCCTCCTATACTCTTTGAGACAACTTTAACAATCCTGTGATAACAGGGATCTGATCTTATGTTTCCCGGAAAGGAAAGGTTTCCTTAAAGGCATCTTAAGCATGTAAGAAATAGGGAACAATTGTATTACATTATTAAAACAGTTATAATTCCTGGGGTTTAGACTTCTTTTCTTGGATATGAATTGTCAGAATTTATAGTGTTTTAAGCTAAAAAAAAAAAAACAACTGCATAAGTATTTGTATTGCCTGATATTGTCCTAAGATGATTATTCCAAAAATTACATTTATATAAAGGTAAATGTAAAATACTCTGAAAGACCTTGAAACTCATATTTTTTTCTATCATGCTTTTTTTTCACCTTCTGTTGATATCTTTCCACAACACTGTGGGAAACTGAGAACTGATTTTTGAGCCCTTGACAACCATGATCCAGCAATTCTCGTGAACAAGTCAATTTTATTTTTTTTCTAGGTCATTATGACAAAGTGATGTTTTTTAGAGCCTGTGGTTCAAGGAAAAATAGGGATTGCTTTCACCTTGGAAAAATAAAACTGAAAAAGAACAACGACCATGTGAAGCTGCTGTTTTCCTCAGTAGTCCTCTCTTAGTGGAATATGAAAGTTTGAGCAAAGAAACAGCTCTAAATGTTGCTAAGTCAGGGTCTGAAACAGCACTGACATACAAAGAACCGGTTTCCTTGTTATTCAGCTACTGTTTCAAAGCATTTCCCCAAGGATTGCTCGAGGGTGAGCTACACCAGCAGGAGACTCCATCCTGTTGTGGTCTCAGCATTTTGCCGCTATATCTTAGTGGAAATTCATGTCACACATTATTCATTATAGATCTCAGGGACTCCCAGACCTGCCAATTGAGAGGTTTGTCACCTGCAATTACAAGCTACAGAAACATGGCCTTATCTCTTAGCCCTTATAAACTCAATTTCTTTGCAACCTTTTATACCCAACAAGTTGCCATGTGATCACCCTCTGTTGAGCTTTCATAAAATTTCCTACATAGAAGAGCACTAGTATGCATTACTATCTTTTTAAATAGCTCCCTCAGTAGCTCGTATATGTTTTACTAAAGTTAAAAATGTAGCATCAGCCAAATAAAATACTTTTAAAAAATGAATTATCCATCAGGTCATTTTTCTTTTGCCCTTTTGGCCACCAGAATGTCATTCAGATTGTGAGATGCCCTATTTCAGGCTGTAATGCCTATCCATTTATCAGAATGGATGTATACACCATGCACGTATTTGTGCCATGCATATGGCCTTGAAGATAATGTAGAAAGAAAAGTTACAGATTGTATCTGCCAGTGAAAGAACCTCCTACCACCCTAATTAAAATATATATATATATATATATATGTATATATGTTAAAAAAAAAACACAAATTAATCCACAATACAGCTACCTCTGAGTAACTCATAGGCTGATATTTGTTCTCAAACAAGATGATCATTAAGGCAATTTATGTTACTTAAGAAAACATCTATATTTCTGAGTTGAAATAACAGGAAAACAAACTGATTGAGTAAAACCTGTGGGAGTGAAAGAGAATATTGTAAATTGGGAGAACAGAGTGGGCACAGAAAGCAGCTATCTGGAGACACTGAGGATACAACAGGAGTTACCTTAGGAAAACTATTTCTAGGAAAGCAGAGGTCACAAAAGCACTCCTTGTATTTTCAAGAATGTGATGCAAATTCAAATGTTAAAGTCATTCAAATTGAATGATGCCCTGTATGTAAGACTAGCAGTGAGGCACTACTGTATTATATCCTAAACTGTAACTTTTTCAAAGAGCACACAGCAGGGGATGGAAGAAACAGATGATCCCACATCTGCCTGTTGTGGAGCTATTTTTGTGAAGGTTGCAAGATTACAGCTTTGATTATTGTCAGAGACGCAGAGATCTGGCTAGGTCTTTCTAATGGTATTGTTCTCCTTAGAATATACTACTCCATCTTAACCAAATCGTTTCATGACAAAATGTGTCAAATGAATTCTAATCAGAACAGATTTTTTTGTGTTCAGAGTAAAATTCCCAGTGAGACAAAACCTACTTTACAGCATCAAATATGCTGATGATTAGGCCCTCAGTGATCTCTGCAGCTGAAGAAAACTTTGATACTCTGTCCCAGTCTGACATTTTCCGTGTTACAAGTGAGTATTTTAACCATGGACTAACCACATCACAGACACCTGGTTCTTTCCTCCCCAGAGCTGCATACGAAGGTGATTCTGTGATTCTGTGATTTCCAAACATGTTTTTTAAACATGAAGTGAAAGAGCAAAAAACTCCTCCTCAAAATGCAGAACATTTTCCTAGCAAGCTCTTACAATCTACAAGTGAGCAAGAGAGATGGGAAATTTCACCAGCCAATGCAGTGCCAGATAATACATCATTTCTTCAGTTTCACTTGTACAAAAACAGGAGAGCACGAGGATAAAACAGCCACATCTTTGAAAAGCAATAAGGGACGGTGCTTTATTCTTGTCATCTGGGGTGTATTCCTTCTCAAATGGAACAGACTTTGATTGCACAATTAATCTCCCCTGACCTTATTAGGCTGCAAGAACTATATGGCATCAGAAGTCACAACTCCTGCCTGTATTTTGTTCCAGTAATTCAATTACAACGCACATGGAGCAGCTATGTAACACCAGTGTTGTGTATCTAGGCCACTTGAAATATAAATGGACACTATTAAAGAGTAGAGGCATTTAGATATAAATAACCATGGAGTGCAATCAGCTTCAGAACATCAGCTTTAAAAAAGCAAGCTTGTCATTCGCTCACAAACGCCCGTTTCTCATTTGCAACTGTTATTTCTATAAGTTTGTTCTTCTGTTTTAACAAACTGCTTTAACCCCAGTTTGAAGTGGAACTTGCTGGTGTCAGCTATTGCTGGGGGGAAGAAGGGGATCTCATTTCAGGTAAACTGTGTCAGTTCCCTTCTTTATCATTATGAATAATTTCATTGCTGCAGTTTAAAAGAAGTTATGTAAGTTGTCTGGATCATGGAGTTACTCAGTTCACAGAGCAGAAAATGGCTAGAAGATGCGTGGGGTTTTACCTACTTATAAACAATGTGAAAAAGCAAATTTGTTTTTCACTGACAATTCTGACTTTTTTGTTTGTTTGTTTTCTTTTAAATAGGAAGTAAACCAATTCCACCAACATGGAAGAAAATCATACCCTTACCTAAAATGAACTATTCCCACATTTATGTATTCATTGATATAACTCTTTTTTTTGTCTTACCCACTGAGTTTATTTGAATGATTAAGTGTGACAGCATAATTCCTTAGATAATTCATGTTGAAACCACATTAAAATATTGTATAATTTAACACAAACATAAAATTCCTTATTACTTTCCCCATAAGCCAGTCGTGAATCTTGTGAGTCAGCGTATCATTAGTATTTTTATGCTTACAGTCTTTGATGGCCCATTTATTTCATTCCCAATTTTCTGGGAGCTTTTGTTGGGTTTGGTTTAAGGTTTGGTTTTTGGTTTTGTTTTTTTCTGAAAACAGATAATGTATGATCCCAAAGACACAAAAAGACAAGGAACAGTGAGACTCACAAATAACATGGGTTATCTTTGGAACAGTTGTTCCATAGGGTCTTAAGATACCAAAACATCTTTGGGTTCCTAAGTTATCCTACTAAAATCGGTTTCCTGTTATGTGAGTGCAAGCAAAAGCTCTGCCATAGAATCTAAAAAATCTTATTTTGAAATACAGCAAATAATCAGAGATTTCAGTCTTATAAAAAGCATTTATATTCATCAGTTACAGAAAACAGATGTGAGGATTTCTACCATTGTTAAATATTTTCTTTTTTCTTTCTTGGGAAAAAAAAAAAAATCATTACATTTGACCACTGCAGTGTAACAAAGGGATCAGCTTCAAACAAAGAGAAGATAAATTTCCTGAACTTAAGGAACTGTGTCAGGATCCAAGTGATTCAGATTTATTCTTTGGCACTGATATAGACTTCCAAAGCAGCCTTAGCTAATTACTTTCAGATAAACTGACTCCACTGTTTATATGAATAAGACTGCACAATATGAATCCTCTCACTTATGTGAATAGGGTTATTTGTGAATTATTCATACCAAGTGTACAGAAACAATTTGCCATTTTCCTTGAAGGAAATTAATTACTTTTCCTTTTTTTTTTCTTTTTTTTTTTTTAAAGGAGAGACAGTGCCTCATAGTATCGTCCAGTTCCTGTTCTTTTAGCTCTTACATTAGAACAAGGTTCTCATTTTCATTGCTTAGAAATTAAGATGAAGACCTTGCTGAATCACATTTTCTTCTGCCTCGTAACTACATATGTCTTTTTAATGTATTACGGAGGGTTATGTCTAGTGTGGTTTGCAAGTTGTGGTCTCAAGATGCAACATTTTCAGCAATTCCTCTGGGAGACCCCGCTGTAGTCTAATTCGCCTCATTTATTCATAGCAACATTTTGTAAATATTTACTGCTATGATACATATAACATTACAACTAAGTTTAAAATAAGGCATGGTGAAGCAATCACCTTACTTCTCCTTCCTGGTGGCACATACATATGTGTCAATTCATTATCCTCTTGGTCACTGAGAAGTTTAAAGGATGACCGGCAATTTTTTTCTCCTTCATGGTAAAAGGTTTTAATACCCTCACTCCTCTGACAGAAACTACCGAATTTCAATCAACAGTCTTAACAGTTTCTTGATTGGACTAGCTCTGTAACAGAAATTCCAGACAAGCTTTTTATTCCCAAACAGACATCAGTTCTTTGACTGTTCCCCTAGATGTCCTCACAGGCTATCCAAAGCCACTCACAGACCTGTGGATGCCCAATAAGCCTTAATTCTTCACAACACTATAATTTCACTACTGCTGCACCCTGTCCCACCAGGAGTTGTTGCTAAGACTGAATTTTCACTGATCCCTACAGACTCCTGTCTTGTTATATAAAATGGAAATACTGTCAAAGACAAAATTTGACCCATTGTACATGGCCAAATCATAGGATCATGGAGTCATAGAATGATGTGGGTTGGAAAGGACATTAAAGATCATTTAGTTCCAACTGTTCTGCCCAGAGCAGGAACAATTTCCAGTAGACCAGGGTGCTCAAAACCCCATCCAACCTGGCCTTGAACTCTTCCAGGGATGGAGCATCCACAGGTTGTCTGGATAATCTATATCTCATATAAATCTGCCCTTTTTCAGTTTAAAGCTATCACCCCTTGTCCTGCTTCTACATGACCTTGTAAAACATCCCTCCCCAGCTTTCTTCTGGCACTATTTAAGTACTGGAAGTCTGCTACAAGGTGTCCCCGGAGGCTTCTCTTCTCCAGCTTGAACAACCCCACCTGTCTCAGCATGTCTTCATAGAAGATGTGCTGCAGCCCTCTGGCCATCTTTGGGGCCTCCTCTGGACTTGCTCCAAGAGGTCCATATCCCTCTTATGCTGGGGTGCCCAGAGCTGAACACAGTACTCCAGGTGGGGTCTCACCAGCATGGCTTAGAGGGGCAGAATCACCTCCCTCAACCTGCTGGTCACACTTCTTTGCTGCAGCCCAGGATACAGTTGGCTTTCTGAGCCACAAGTGCACGTTGCCAGGTCATGTGGAGATTCTCAACAACCAACATGGCCAAACCCTTTTCCTCAGGGCTGCTCTCAATCCAGCCTTGTATTTGTGCTTGAGATAATCAACCCATGTGCAGGACCTTGCACTTGGCCTTGTTTAACATTATGAGGTTCACCAGGGCCCACCTCTGAAGCCTGTCAAGGTCTTCTGCGTGGCATTCCTTCTGTCCAGCATGTCAACAGCATCACATAGCTTGGTGTTGTTGTCAAACTTGTTGTGTATGCATTCAGTTCCACTGTCCATGTTGCTGACAAAGAGGGTAAACAGCACTGGTCCCAATACTGACCCTTGAGTAACACCACTTGTCACTGGTCTGCACTTGGAGGTTGAGCCATTGACTCCAGCTCCTTGAATGTGACCATCCAGTCAGATGATATGAGAAGACTGGTGTCTAGAAAGAAAGACACAGGAAGTTGGTTCAAACCTAACTAAATTAATTGGAGATTTAATTGATTAAAAAAGCATACACAGCAAGTAGAATTGTGAAACAAGGTTCATGTGCTTTATGCAGTGCATTATACTGTGCTGTCCCAAACATTCAAATGAGCTCATGTAAAGCTAGCTCAGCTGTCTCTTCCATACATTATACTCTGTGCACTGCAGAGTAGGTATACCTGGCATATTAAAAACAGGTGGACACTTGGCTCTGTGTCAGGAGGAGCTGTCACCTTGAAAGAAAGGGTCAAGGTGAAAGATGGGTAAGAAAAAAGAACAGTATGGGTAGTGGACTAAAAGAAAATGTTGATTCAGATATTATGATCTTCTATTTGTAATTAGCTTGAATGAAATCTGCATAATTACATGTCTTTGAATAGGAATGCTCAAGGGAAAAAAGTGGAGCCTGCTCTGCCCCTTCAGTGGATACTCATCAACAAAAGAAGATAAATGAGTCCTTGACTGCTGCTGGGATCACTCAGCGATGGCAGTTTCTCATGGTATTTCTTAAGTAATTATTTGCCTTTCTGACTTTGCAGTCCCTTTCTACTTCAGTGAAGTCCTGTTCATTTTCAAGCCACAGACCAACTACATTCTGGAGGAGAAATATTACCCGAATCTTGGGATGACTTCAGCTGAAAATATTTTGTTTGTCCCAGTAAGCGTCTCATTAGAAATTGAACCCGGTCCTTTTGATGACCAAATGGCACTAAGTTATACACTAACATTAAAGTGCACTAAGAAACTTACAGAGAAGTCATCGGGGATTTTCATCCCACCTTATTCTTTGCTACATTTGCATCAATTAAGCTTAATAAACAGTTGTCAACAGGATTGACGCACCCTGCCCAAACCCTCTATTACTGTAATATCCTGCTAGGATCATTTTGTTATCTATAGTTTCATTATCACACTTACTGTCCATGGAAATGACTACATCAGGCTGCATCTGAGGATGATCTCCTGGATATATTAAGAACAGCTTCTGAACCTCTACAGCACTTAACAGTTTTCTCAGACTTAGTACAATGGATGATTCATGTTCTGTCCCTCGCCTTTAAGGATGATGGACCTAATCCAATTTGGGGGTGGGAAGGAGCAAGGCAGACAGCATAATGATGCACAAACACCGAGGGTTCCTAGACCCATCTGGAGATGTAACTGTCTGAGTTTGGGAAACAGAAAAACAGGAGCTACCGAAGTGTTATTTCATGGGTAATGCTGGGGGCTGAAACCGCACTAAACTTAGGCTGAGGAGCACATTTTACATTTTCTAAATTGCCATATTCCCAAAAGGGCTCTTGGAGATGCTTTGCAATCTTTAAAAAAAAAAAAAAAAAAAAAAAAGAAGAAATTCATAGGGCTTCAAAGGTCAATTACATTAAAAAATGCTGAATCCATTTTCATTAATGCCCTAATTGTTTTTATTCTAAGGATTTTCACTCAGATGTCAAATTCAATCTCTCTTTTTCTTCTCCTGGGTCACAGATGCTTAGTATTCCTTACTGACACATAATGATCCTTTTTATTTCTCTTTAATATGTAGCTTCTTTAAAATTAGACTCTTTAAATGATTAGCTCAATCTATTGTTCAGGGTTTTTTTGGTTTTTTTCATTTTTTTTCATTTTGGGTTTTGGGCTTTTTTTCTGTTTCCTATTAGGTCTCTGCTTTACCAGTTATTCTTAGGAAGAAATTAGATTGGGCAGTAGCACTCAGAGGTCAGAAGGCACCACCAGCTCAAAAGTGTTGGGCAAATGAAATGTCAAAATCACTGATGTGTAGAATTTCACCCATCCCTTTTTCTGAGAATCTCTTTTCCTTTCTCTAATACAAAACAAGAATCACCCATGCCTGGTGTGCATTTATTTGGAAAAAAAATAGTTTCTTCTTCAAGTTTTGAGCTGTGGACTACTATATGTGTCAAATTATCAGAGCAACAACTGAAGAATCTAGAGACAAAAGAGATAAAAAGAGATATTCCCAAGTGTTTCAGAGAAGGACCACAACTCCTGCACTGGTACAGTTTTTTAGCATTCCCAAGGGAAAAGGCAGCTGTGGTAGATACTGCACTGAAAGCATCTGGAGAGCTTCAGATCTGAAACACTGTTTATTTTTCCCTCCCAGATATTTTCTACTGCTCAGCATTAGCTACTCTCTCCTACTTCTTTTGCCAATCATACGCACATCAAAAAGTTGAAAGCAGCAGGAAGAAAGGACAATGGAGAAAGCTGCAGAGAGAAACGCAATGCTCTGACAACAGTTCAGGAAGCAATGAAATTATGATGGCTGTATTCACCAGTGATGACCACCATGGACACTTACCTTCTTGGCACCTTTTAATGTCAGTTTTCTCTTTATGTTGCTTGGGTCAGGAGATTCTCCAGACCCATTTTCAATTAAGCCTTCTCTGCTTAGAACTGGATCCTTAGATCCCATTCACCTGGGATGTAAGCAGCTCACCATGTTATTGTATATGTGTTTGTACTCTGAAAACAGAACAGGCTTCAATTTCAAAAAGATGTAGCTGTTGGAACAAGCAGGTCCTATTGATTAAGAGAGAACATCTCAAAAATCATCAAAGAGTGTCTTAAAATGCCAACTGAAGAGACTCAAAGAGCATTTGTTACCAACTGGGGGTTGTTTGCTGAGCTACATGGCATGAGCTGCTGGATGTGGTACATGTGGGCTCCCAAGAGTCTTTCATGACAGACTTAGTAACAGCTCGATTGCCCTGTGAGTGGGAGTTACCACCATGCTTTGCCTTGTACTTAGCCCACCTCCTACTGAAGTCAGTAGCAAACCTGCATAGCTGACAGCAGAAATTCAGTCAACATTGATGCACTCCGCAAAATTCTTACCCAAGTCAGAGAAACCTCGTTGCTGGGTTCTCCAGCTCTTATTTTTGTTAACAGTTTCAGTACTAATGCTAGGAAAGATATGAGGTACCAAAAAGCCACTAAATCTTACTTTTTAAATATGATTTCACTGTTCAAGAAAGCTTAAATGTGATTTCACTTTTCAAGAAAGCTTTTAATTGGGATAAATAATAGGGATATCTTCAGAAAATAAACAAAAAATCAATCATAATTTTCAGAGACAGCATGTTCTGTAAGTAGTGAAGGGATTTTAAAAGTATGTGGGAGAAAAACAGACAAACAGACAAACAAACAAAATGCTTCCAGGTCAGTAAGTTAATACCTTTAGAAAAGATTGTGCATTGTATTGAAGGTTTGTAGGGGTTAACCAGGTGTGTAGGTTGCTGCAGGTGAGCATTTGCTGTGCTGATCACTGGCACCAACCAATTGTGGAACAATTAGTCTAAGAGAAATCCCTGCCACTCACAAATCTATTCTCTGCCCTTGTCTCTTGGACTGGATGACACAACCATGAATGAAAGTGGAATAGGGACCTTCCCTGTGATGCCCAGTGCTTGGTGATGGAAATGGGCAAAGTTGCCCTCCAGCACAGGTTCATGCTGTATATTCAACATATCACATTTTTTTCAATAAAATGCCAAGATAGGTGACCACTTGTAATTGATTCCCATAAAATTTAGGAAATTATTTTCTTGCTTCTTCAGAAAGAAAATATACTTGCTGCAGTGATTTTAAGAGTTTCTCTGCTCTTCTTTCCTGCATTTACAGTGTGCTTAAGAAGTCTATGTATAAAATAATGGAAGGCAAGAAAGCTGAGTATCTTAAAATTGGTTGTTTGCCAGATCAACAGAAACATGACACATGATTGAAGAGTGACAGCACTGTCTGGAGCCAAGCCTTGTGTGTGCAAGCAGAGCCTGTCCAGGATTGGATGTGCACATCAGCTAATTCACTTGAATGACCATGACTCTTCTTAGAGCTGTCAAGGCAGTAAGCTGAGAAAACTGGAGACACTCTACATACAATGCAACATCCCACTGTGCATATAATATGAATTTTTATTGTTTTATTTACTTAAATTCCTTGCCATCAGATCCTTCATTTACTCACTCTTCCTCCCATTCTTCTTCTGTAAGTTTCCTCTCCCCTGCAAGCTTCTGTCATCATTAGAAAAATTAATACTCAGTCAAAAACCTCTACATGGCCCAGGCTGGGCTTGAAACACAGGCACAAGCACAGTTAGCAGGGCTGCTCCTCCTTCCCACTCAGTGACAGGGATCTCAGTGTAAAAACAGAGAACGAGATGCTACAAAAGCATCAGTGCACTGAGCTGGCTATTTTGTTACCCTGTTTTGAGCAGTGAGATATGAAGGTGATACTGTTTCTATGACAGCTTTCAAAATATTTCAGTATTAAATATTAAGCTCTACAGATCAGATCCACAGTCGCTAAATAGCATGTAGACAGAAAAGAAAAAGGCCTTTAAATGTCCTGTCCATAATTTTTGCAGTACAGAATTGTTTCTTGGATTTGGTCCAGTCTAGTCTTAATTGTTTCAGCACTTTCCTTCGGAGGCTGTTCTGCCAAAGACATTTGGGCAGATGGTATTAGCAAGTTAGGGAAAAAGGGATGTTTCCTGTTTTGCATTCCTCCAAAGATACATTGGGATGCTTTCTTGATATTTGGCCATGATATTTGATTTTTCTGCT